>NW_021604641.1:4619168-4654356 GCF_004785775.1 Grammomys surdaster | reverse complement strand
AAGGTTTTCTCAAAGAACCAGCTCCGGGTTTTGTTGATTCTTTGTTCAGTCCTTTTTGTTTGTACTTCGTTAATTTCAGCCCTGAGTTTGATTATTTCCTGCCATCAACTCCAAAACATAGCTGATGGAAGAAAAACTCCTGGATCAACTTCTGTATGTGCTGTCTTAGGTCTGACAACTGTAAATTAAATAGCTTGCCTGAAGTGTCTCAAAGGGGAAAAAGCTACCTTCTTTAAACTGGACTGTGGCCTAGTCTGTGAATAGCAATCCCTGAAGGGAAGAGTGGTATATATCTCACCCTCACACAGCCTTGAGCAGGGACCATCCCCAGACTGCCCTGTTGAATCCTCCTACCAAGCAAAAAGAGGCCTGACAATGAAGTATTTGTATTGAGCTCTAAATCAGTCTTTTTCTGTAGCTGATTGTATTTCGAATGCTGATTATGTGGACAAAGAAACACAGAGGCAGTCATGGTGCAAAAAAGCAAGGAGAGTGCTGTGGGCTCTGGGCTAAGAAAGTGCCACCCAGAGGTCACCACAAATGGGTCCACAGTGGCTAGGTGGAACATAAGAATTAGTAAGTAGTAACTCAGAATTATCAGTGGGATATAGATTCTAGCAGTATGGAGAGTAAGCAGTCACCAGGCTATTGTGCAGATTAAGGTATATTAAAATAGAAAAGCTATATGTGTGTCTTTCATTAGGGAACACAAACCACTGAGGTGAGTAGCAGCCCTGTGGTGGGAATAATTAAATAATAATTTATTCAACATGTTTCTGGTTTTAGATTTTCTTCTCTTTTTCCACCAGGTGCATGAAGGAAGGATATGTGTTCAAATTTTCCTCAGCTTGAAGCTGAACTACAAATAGGGTTCTGACCTACCCAATACTTGTACAGCACAATGATCTACAGTGGAAAAGAAACAGGAAGAATTGGAGATCTTTTCTTTTCACTCCCTTCCTTATACTAGAGTAACAACTAATTGAAGTTGTACCTCTTTTTTTTTTCCCTTAGACCATTTGTTTTAATCTTATATCTCTGGCATCTGGCATCATTGGCTGTCACTCAGCTA
Organism: Grammomys surdaster; assembly: GCF_004785775.1. Classification (NCBI taxonomy): domain Eukaryota; kingdom Metazoa; phylum Chordata; class Mammalia; order Rodentia; family Muridae; genus Grammomys; species Grammomys surdaster. The sequence goes on along the minus strand of NW_021604641.1, from coordinate 4,653,284 downwards.
AGCCTTTTTTTGCTTCTGTATTCTGTATATTAAAACCCTTCCACTCAGTCTCCAAATTGAACAAATTCCAGTAAATAAGCTTTATAAAGTGTCTGATCAGTACTTCTTTAGAACTACAAAGAGGATGAGTAAAAAGGAGAGTCAAAACAATTGTCACAAACAGGAAAAGCCTTTAAAGACATGACAATTGACCAGCCTATACTCCAGGATGAAATGTGAGAACCAAAAAAGCAAGAACAAGGAATAGCTAAGGGAATCTGATTAAATGATAGCTTGAAGCTGATAATAATGTCTCAGTGTTGGTTCATTAATTGTAAAAATATATTACACTAAAGGAAGATGTTAACAAAAATGGAGAAAACAGTGTGATTTGGCAAATCTCCAGACCATCTGTTCTATTTTTCTATATATCCAAAATTGCTTTAAAAATAAAGTATATAGATAATACACAACAGGTAAATAAATTTCTTAATTCGTAAAACGTGCCATAGCAATCTTTTCAATATAATTAATCAAAATAACAAAATTTTATGATTCAAGTTTTTATTGGTTTGAATTTAAACATGTCTTAGCTTGATGACTTTTTAACATTTTGTATTAATCAAGTGCTAATTTTAACTATTGTTAGATACATGTAGGCTACTTAAGAAAAAGATGTTTATTTAGTTTATAGCTCTGGAGTTTCAAAGCCTCAATGACATAGCAGATGGTCCACATGTAGGGACAACCTTTGAGTTGTTCACCTTAGGCTTAGAAAGCAATTCTTGAGGTTCAAAGGAGTAAGTATGTTAGGACGTCTTTGTAAAGTACAGAGAACAGACAAGAATGTCAAATGCCAGACAATTACTGATCACCTCCCATAAGCTAGGATACCTCCACTCTAGTTCTTCTCCATAAAAGCTTCAACACAATGTTCCTGGGATGCAAATCCGTAGTATATGAACATCAGAAGAACCCAGCTGTGTTTGAAATAAAGCATTTTATTTTTAAGGACATTTACCTGTAAAATAACAACAGTTTATTTAAAAATGTTGTAAGCTATTTTGGTTTGGGTAGTAGGTTTTTATGTTTATTCAGATCTGATTTTTTTTGTCTCTAAGAACAAGTATCTTCTACTAAAAAAATTTCTATATTTATTGGAACCTTGTTTTATAAATGTAATTTTTCTGTTATTTCATTTTACTAGATGAACAAAATCAACATTTTCTATAGTCAGTATAATAGTTCATTATCAGTGAATAATAATAATGAACACAACAAAATTAGGCAAATGGGTAGGTGAGTAGATAAGTAGGTATATGGCTGATAAGATTGATAGTTTCATGATGTGCGCTAAATTGAATACTTGTAAAAAGCTAAAGATCGGAGTAATGACCCTTGAGAATAAACTTTCTCCACTAATTCATGTGTTAGACTTTATATTGCGCCAACAAGAAACTTAGATGATAATAATGAAGAGAAGAACATGACACAGGAAATTGTGTTCTTTTCTTTCTTTCCTTTGGTTTGAACCCAATATTACATAGATGGGGGACAGACATTTTATTAAAGGATTTGAATTGGAAATCTCTGTATATAGTACATCCTTGTAAATAATACATAAAGATATATAAGTGTAATGTAGCCATCTGGAATCTAGAGCCGATAACTCTCATGAACAAGAATACAGCTTTTTCTTTCTTGAAGTTAGAGTTGATATCTACTTATGCAAATAAATGTGAGCATCTTGTCATAAAATACAGTTACAGATCAATACAATTTTGTAAAAGGTAATCCTAGAAACCTATTTTAAATTTAAAATGAAATTCGAGTGATAATAAGGATTGTTTAATTCTAATATCTCAAAAGTTAGAAATATCTTCAGATATGAGGGTTTTTCATATCTTCTCATGATTAGATTGTACTCTAAGGCTAACTTAGTAAACTACACATCCACATTTGAAAATATCTTTGAAGAAGTTCTATTACTTAAAGAATTTTCACTAAATGTGATTAGATCATGATCATTTACTATTTTATTTCGGTCTTGAAAAGATAATTCAATGAAAAATATTTTAAGCACATTTACTTTTTAAATTAATCATAATAAAATACGTATCTTGAATTCTTTTAAAATAAATGTCTGAAATTCTGAAATCTATAACTATAGTAAAGCAATTTGATATTGTTAGTATGTAATACAGTATGACATAAAACAATTTTCAGAGAAAAAGAAGAACTTAAATTAAATTTAGAATATAGATAGAGTAGAGGCATAGAATATACACATTCCAATATGGCAGCTCATCAAGCTCAGACACTGTGAATCTCACCCTTATAGAAATTGCTATACTAGCTTGGAGAAATAATGCAGGGTAATGTTGAATCTCATTTAAATGGGAACAACTGCCCTTTTTCTTGTTAATGTCAGACATGCAATATTATATTTGGGTTTTATTAAATTTTCATTGAGATTTGGGTGCTTTCATTGACACAAATTATATAAGCAAATCAAAGGTGTAGCTCACATAGAAGATGCTAAACCAAAAATAACATCAATTTTAAAATTTTTATTGAAATTAATTAGTTTCAAACTAAAATTTAGTCTTAGGTAAAACTGTCATTACTTTAAATTTTAATTTTAATATTTAGATTCATTTTATATTTTCTTTTAGAATTGTAGCCATTAATTTTTGCCTGAAAAGGGGAACACTGCATTTATTTCTTACTTTCACTACTAGTGAAGTCAATGAAATAAATTAATTTAAAATATCTGTGTATTTTTAAAATATTCTTTTTCTGGGAAGTAGCTTCTATTTGTACATTTTGAGAAACATTCAAGAAGCCACAGAGCCAAACAACCCTGACCTAAACATTATACAAATGTGTGTTTTCAACTAGGTTTTATTTTCAAAAATATTAGACTAAATCTAATTATTTCACTTTATAAGTATTTAAAGTAGATTAAAATTGTTTAACCTTGTCAAATGGTGTGTATACTATGATCATGCTGGGGCCCTGTTTTCCAAGGATGTACTTTTTACAAGGGACATCATGAAATTCAGCACAGGCACCTTTTCTTGATTTCAAGCCTGCTTTGTTCAGGGTTTTCTATCTTCTCTTACCATTGTGTCTTTTCTCTCACAGGTTCAGTACTCTCTGTACCTTTTGACCTTTACTCACCTCTGTAAAAAGTCTCATGGACTTGTTCAGTTGTTTTTCTAAATCTTTTATATGTTGAGTTAAATTTTCTTTTCTGCTCTATAGTTTGCTTTTTTTCTCCTGTCTTCTTATTTCTCTAAGGCCTCTCAATGAATTCCTTTTATATCCATACTTACTTCCTGTGATGGTACCTAATCCCCTAGTACTACTTGGCCCTTCACTGAACTCCAGCTTAGCTCTCTCTTGTGAAGGCACACTAGCTCCCTTTATGCTATATTTAAAGTCTTCAGTGAATGACAGGCCCTGATGTTTGGTTTTCTGCTGGAACCCTACTGATATTTGCAAGTGTTCATCTCTTGAAGGAGAAACATGGGTTTCCTGGGAAGAAAAGGAGAACAATATAAAACCAAGGACTGGAATTAGAAACAAATCCTTTGGAATAATTCCTGACTTCCTGAAGACATAGAAAATATAAAGTACTTATAAAGTCCTGTTAGTTTGGGTTTTTGTTTTCATCATATGAGGCAAAAATAAAACTGACCCCACTTGCTAATACTGCTGATCAGAATTATATATGATATTATTGATTATCTACATATAGTAAAGAAATGAGAACATGAAAAATGTATTTATATATAGATACAGTATAAAGTAAGGTTTATACTGCATTTTCATATGTCACATGTCATAGAACAATACAGTTATAACTTAACATTTTGTTTAAATATAGTGATATATTGTTTGGAAATTTGCAGTACAGTTCATGATACAGACTATAGTTATTAAACTAAGATGATAGTGATTTCTTCATGTTGTACAATCATAATAAACAATTACACATGTCCATCCTAGACATTTTTCATAAAGCAAAGAATCTGCTTTTGATTTTATATGTCAAACTCTAAATTTGTATTTCCCAGATAATTAGGTTTACTGAGAATTTCACAAATGTTTTTTCATATTCATATTTTTTTCGTAATTTTTAATTTGCCTGATTTCTGCAGAGTGGCCCTGTTTCTCATTTTATGAATAAAGGCTGGCCCTCTTTACAATTTCTCTTTCCTGTTATACATAAGGAACACAGAAGTGGTCTTAATTCAAAGAAAGAGGACAGAGTGCATTTAAGCTTAAGTGATTCATCATCACTGTGGTAACAGAGATTAGAGTTTATTTTAAGAAAATATTGCATGTATTTGCTTTTTGCATTTGTATTTAAATTAAAGCTTATATGATTCATATCGCTCTTGAAACCAGTTTATATACTTTTTTTTTGCAAATAAATGACTTACTATTCCTGATTCTCAGAGCTCTTACATGAACTAAATTTCATCTCACATCTCACCTCAAATATATCTAATGATATTTTTTATTTACAGATTGGCAATTTGTCATAAGGTTTCTATCTGGTAACTGAGTCTCCATTTAGCTCTCTCTCTAAGACAGCAGTCATGTAGGTCATCACAGAGCAATTCTATTGCCGCATGTTGTACCTTTTACCACTGGAGCTGACAAAAAGGTAACCAACAGAGTTGGTGGGTTTGTGTATGGGATTGTTGTGTTCCTTATCATCATTCATGATCTCTTTATAGTGTTTAATAAACTTAAACATTCTCTATAACATTTTAGGTTAACTTATACTTTTGCAAGTCACTTCTATTCATGATTTATGCAGTTAACTAACTTGCAAATTCATCACTGTAAGACATTTTGGAAAGATTTCTCATCCATTAAGTAATCCTATATGACCATAAATTTTAACCTTTAGCACACTGTTAAGTTCCAGTTTAGCCATAGCATAAATTACTAATTTTTGGTTTTTAATAACATATTGTTTAGAATAACATATTGTTGTTTATTGTAATCTACAACTTTTTAAGATATAAATATAATGAAATAATAATCCATTCATATAAAATTACATATATAATGAGCACCATAGAAACTTTAGTCTGTGCGCATAATGTATTTGATCATATTATACTGTGTTCCTTCTTTTATCCTGCGACCACCTCTCACTGACCCTTTTTCTTTGCTCTAACAGTTTCCTTCCATTTCATCGTCTTTACAGTTTTTACATTATACAATTTGTTTATTGGATGTTGAGTATTTTTTCTTATTCTCATTATTTGAACATTTTTATTGTTTGATCAGATTTGTTTCAACATAAGCGAATATCATTATCTTCAAAAATGTCTCCATCATTTTTAGAATGCAGAAAGAAGTAAACCACAGTAAACTACATCTGCCAGAAAGTCAGGTATGCTGCCTCCAGCATATCTTTTCCCCTCTCCCTATTCGCCAAAACCTACTCCCTAATTCTCATCCATAGAACAGAAACATAATGCTAGTAGAAGCCTCCTTTGAACCCTGAACACCTCCCATGGATCCCTTTAAAGCTCTCCCTTTCCAAATAATGATGCATCATCCTACAATCCAAAGGAACAGGATTCCATGAACATTACAACATAAGAGGTCAGTAAACCAGGCAACACACTCTCCAATAGTCCAAAGATAAAATAGAAACCAAACTATAAAAAAGCACAGCAAACAAGGACAAATCCAGAAATCAGGACATAGACAAAACTTTGTCCAAACTAACTAAAAAATGCAGAAAGAATATATATATATGTATATATATATATATATATATATATATATATATATATATATATATACAAAATCAGTAATACTAAGAGGATAACAATACTAGAAATATGTGACAGTGGGGCAGGGAGAACAGGAAGGGGAAACCACCAGAAAGTCCCAGATGCCAGGAATGCGGAAGACTCCCAGGACACAACGGAGATAGCAGAAATAGTCAAAAAAGGAGAAGATAGGAACTGTAGAGACCACCTCCAGTAGGTAGGCATGGGCCCTGATTGAGGAATGGGGCGTCTACAGATCTCAAAAATTTTAACCCAGAAATGTTCCTGTCCAAATGAAATATAGGAACAAAATTTGGAGCAGAGACTGAAGGTAAGACCATCCAGAGACTGGGCTACCTTGAAATTCATCTCATCTGCAGACACCAAACCCCAACATATTGCTGATTCCAAGAGGTGCTTGCAGACAGGAGCCTGATATAGCTCTCCTCTGAGAGGCTCTGTCAGCATCTAACTAATACAGATATAGATACTCAAAGCCAACCATCAAACTGAGCCCAAAGATTCCAATGGAAGAATTAGAAGGATTGAAGGATCTGAAGGGGATTACAACACCCTAGAAAGAACAATAGTATCAACTAACCAGACACCACAGAGCTCCCAGGAAGGAAACTAACAACCCAAGTGTGTACATGAGTCAGTCTATGCCTCCTGCTACATATGTAGCAGAGGATGGCCTTATCTGGCATCAACAGGAGGGAAGGTGCTTGCTTCTGAGGAGGCTTGCTTCCCCAGCAAAGGGAGATCCTAGAGATGTGAGGTGAGAATGTGTGGGTGTGTGGGGAGCACTATCTTAGAAGAAAAAAGGGGAGGGGTGATAGAGGAGGTGTTTGTGGAGGAGATACTGTGAAGAGGATCATTATTTAAAATGTAAATTAATAAAATAACTACTACTAGAAGTAGTAATAATAAAAGAACATGGACTGAGCATTAAACAAGAAAATAAAAACAACGGAGGAAACTCAGTGAATAATAAGTATGTACTTTAAAAAGCTGTTTCCCACTAAGCTGAAAAATTTAAAAGAAATAAATCATTTTCTCCATAGGTACCACTTAACAAAGTTAGATCAAGATTAGATTAACATTTTAATTCGACCTGCAATGCTCAAGGAATGACACAAGTCACAGTTCATGACGGTGATGATGCTGAGCATGGAGAACACTCTTATATTGCTTCTGAGTGCAAAAGTGAATTTGAATCAATATGCGGTTCCTCAGAAAACTGGGAATCAATCTACCTAAAAACCTGATTATACCAATTTTGGGCACATACCCCTAAGATGTTCTATCTTACCACAAAGCACTTGTTCAACTATATTCGTTGTATCTTTAGTCATAATGAGTGAATCTTGAAACAGCTAGTCATCATCAGAGAGGCTTCATTCAGCAGTATACTGGTAGAAATATGTGTCCCATATACAGACAATGTGTCTAATTTGGAGGTCTGCATCAAATTCTTCATGGGTCAGGAAATCTCTTTTGAGGAGGAGGAAGAGAAGGAGGAGGAGGAAGAGATTGAGGAAGAGAATGAGGAGGAGGAAGAGGAGAAGGAAGAAGGAGGAGGGGGAGAAGGAGGTGGAAGAGGAGGAGGAGGTGGAAGAGGAGGAGGAGGAATGAAAGAGAAAGAAGAAGAAGAAGAAAAGGAAGAGGAGGAGGAAGAAGAGAGGAATGCAAGATTGCAAACGTCAGAAGGAATGGAGGAAATCATCAGTACACAGTTCTCTGAATAAACTAATAAAGGAACAGATGAGCTCACGAAGCCTGAAATAGCAAGCAGAGTGTCTACAAGGGATCTACAACAGGTCTTCTGTATATATATATATATATATATATATATATATATATATATATATATCATATATGTGACTCCTGACTATGTCATGTCTGACAATTGTTTGCAGAAACTTGTCCTTTTCTAATAAGAGACAGAGAGGAAGTGGATCTGGAGAGGAGGCAAGTGGGGAGTAGGATTGGAGGGAGGGAAAACTGTAATCTGGTGTGTTTTGTGAAAAATGTCTGGTTTGTAGTAAAATAAATAGAAAAATGTTATTTTAAAAAGCTTGTCCTTTTCATTTCCTGTCCATGTAAACTTCATTTGATAAGTAAACTGAATTTGTATTACTCTCTTTATAACTCCAAGAGCCAAACAGAAATAGATAACTGTTGAGTGGATACCAATAAACTGATTTATTAACTTTAAAAAGGAAAAAAAATCATCACAAATATGTCCTATCTATTTATGTAATTATTTTTTAACAGAAATTTTTAAAACCTTATACAAATGGCCATAACTCATTGCCCAAAATAAGATAATGTTTGCCTTATGCCTTTTTGGTCTAGTTAAATCCAGTGAAGTAAAATATAAGAAAAGAATTAGTCTGTTGGTTGTGGTGATGGTACTGGTTTGTGTGTGTGTGTGTGTGTGTGTGTGTGTGTGTGTGTATGTATGTATGTATGTGTGTAGACGTTCCAACAAATACTGTAGATTATTCTGTTTCATACTAAAAAGCCAATTATTTGTCATAGTGAGATCTGCAAGCTAAAACATCTCACCTTCTGCATATTAAACTGAAAAGAGATGAGTATTTACATCTTCTAAGGCCAGCAGAAGATCCATTCAGAATAACCTAAACAAGATTGGTGATACATTATAAATCATTTTTGGTTTATCTAAGTTATTAAATTTAGATTCAATTTTGTAGTACTTAATGAAGTGTACACATTCTGAGAAAAAAAGTAGTTTTATTACTATGCAAATACCATAGAGTATACTTGTATAATCTTAGAGGAATTGGTCAGTGATACACGTAAATATGAAATATATGATTCTTCTGACAACAGAAATTTCATTCTGACTTATAGTACAGTTTAAATGTTAGCATGCGCTAACATTTAAAAATATAGTAGACTTAATATGTGTACTAGTAGTAATGTTGATTTATATATAATTGTATACATTTATGTAATCAAATAACTCAATTTAAAAGCTAGATACAGAGCTAAACAGAGATTTCTCACCAGAGGAATATCAAAAGGCCTAGAAACACTTAAAGAAATATTCAGAGTTCTTAGTCATTAGGGAAATGCAAATCTTTCTGATACCCATCAGAATGACTAAGATGATCAAAAACTCAAAAAATAGCACATGCTGGCGAGGATGTGGAACAAGGGGAGTACTTCTTTATTGCTGGTGGGAGTCCAAACTTGTACAACCACTTTGGAAATTAATTTGGCAGTTTCTCAGAAAATTGGAAATAGTTCTACTTCAAGAGCCAGCTATACCAGTCCGGAGCATATCCTATGAAAACACTTGCTCAACTGTGTTCATAGCAGTTTTATTCATAATAGCAAGAAACTATAAACACCCTAGTTATTTTTGAACTGAAGAATAGATAAAGAAAATTTCATACATCTACATAATGTAAAATTATTCAGTTATTAAAATCAAAGACATCATGAATTTTCCAGGCAAATGAATGGAATTTGAGAATATCATCCCGAGTGAGGAAATACAGTCCCCAAAGTACATGCATGCTATCTACTAAAGTAGATATTAGCCATAAAATACAGCTACCCATCCTATATTCCACAGACCCAAAGAAGTTAAACAAGAAAGAAAGGACAAGCAAGGATTATTGAATCTCCCTTAGTAGAGGGAAGAAAATATTCAAAAGAGGGAGATAGAGGAAAGGGATTTGGTGGGAGAGAGGATGGGTAGCAGAATTGGAGGGTTCAGAATCAGGTGGGGTGTGGGACAGGAGAGATCACCAGATGGCCATAAGAATGGATGGAAATCTGCAACTGATAGGGCTGGGGATGAAGGTGGAATCTCTGAAATTTGACAGAGACCTGAGAAAATGGAGGCTTCCAAGAATCAATGGAGTGACCTACACTGTGACACACAGTATTGGGGATTTGAAATTTGAAGAGGACAACTGCCATAGCTAGGCAGAAACTCCAGTGGAGGGAAAAGGATACCAACGCACTCACAAAACATTTGACTCAATTTACCCTGTCTACAAGAAATGTAAGTGTTGGAGATGGAACAGAGAGTAAGGGAAAGAGAATGGCAAACCAGTAACTGGTCCATTTAGAAACTCATCAAATGGGCAAGCACCAATCTCTGACACTATTAATGATACTCGTTTATGCTTGCAGACAGGAGTCTAGAATGGCTTTCCTCTGAGAGGATCCACCAAACTGCTGACTCAGACAGATTCAGGCATCTACAGCTAAACAGCAGATGGAGCTTGGGGACTTTTATGGAAGAATAGAAGGAAGGGTAGAAACTCCACATGAAGACCAAAAGAGGCAAAAAGCCTGGACCTTTGGGGCTTTCAGAGACTGAACCACCAACAAAAGAACATACACAGGCTGGACCTAGTTCTACCAACAATATGCAGCAGATGTGCAGCTTGGTTTCTATGTGGGTCCCAAACAATGGGAATAGGGGCTATCCCAAAAGACGCTGCCTATATGTGGGATATGTTCTTCTAGCTGGGATGATTTGTCTGGTCCCAGTGGTAGAGAATGTTCCTAGTCTTTCAGAGACTTGATGTGACAGGGTGGTGGGATACCAGGAGGCCCTGACCCACTCAGTAAAAAAGGGAAGAAGGAATGATGAAAAGGATTTTGGGAGTGGTGACCAGGAATAGGGCAATGAGTGAGATGTAAAGTGAATAAGGATATAAGTAAATAAATATATAAATAAATAAAATAGAACAGATTTAATATGAAAACTAGTAGTACTTTTATACATAATTGTATATATTTAGTTTATACATAATTTGATGTGCTGAACTATATGTGGTAACTAGTTCACAGTTCAGAAATGCACTGATATATGGATTTCAATGTCTATGATCTATACAGTCTGCAGTTGGCCATATGTTCATGGTAGACCATATGACTTTGGTTGCTTCTCAAGAAACTCTGATATGCCTTATTTACTTTTAGGCATGTCTTTATGGTTTTTCTTGCTTCTGGAGACACATGTAGCTTGTTATGCACCTCAGAGTGGTCTAGAAGTTACCTCACAGACAAGAAAAGGCTCAACTTTACAATGATTCTTTTCTGAACAGAATACTATAGGTATTATATATTTTCATTTTGAGAAATTCAAAGATCATTTAAATTTCCATTCATTATGGTACAATTCTTTCCTATGTTATAATTACTTCTTTGAAAATTCCATTCAATGCAATTTCATCATATTTAATCCAACTTCCTCCATTAATTACTTGTAAATCCTTCTCAACTACAAATGTCTCCCAAATTCACATTTTTATTTTTATTATTTAATAATTCATAGATTAAATGGGTTTTTTTGCCCATACAATTATCAGTTTGATGCCATTCACTGGAACATTAATGATCTGCACATACCCATACCCTTAGAAAAAATACCTCCTCTTCCAAAGGCTGTCAGTTTCCATGAATTCTCACTTAGAGATGGATGCTCATAAGCTTCTTCCTGATCTTGGCTATAATACTGGCTGACTTGGTATTATGTTTAGAGTTTATAACTGTAACAGTATTGTCCTTTTGAGAAAGACCTGTTTTGATTTCTCTTTTCCCAAACTTGTTCTGACAATCATTCTGACCTCTCTCCACTCTATTGCAATAATCCTTGAGTCTTGGCTAGAGAATGTGACATATAAATGTCTCAGTTGTGACTGAACACTCTAGCAACTTATTCTCTGTACTTTTACCTGTTATAAGCTTCTACCAACAGTGATTACTGGAAATAACTGCTCCTGTGAGATGTAGAGATAAAATAATATACATGTAGAGATACGAACTTAAAGTGCAATTCGATGCTATTTTCATTTAACAAATCAATACTAGTAGATTCACCTTGGTGGCCTGTGAGCTCCCTACCTATGGATTCTTGGCCAGATTTGCAAAATAAGATTTGTTTCTTCATAAGAAGTTAGACTTAAATCAACTCAGAATATGATTGGTTACCTCTATAAACTTTGTGGCACTGTTGTACCATGGTCATTTCTTGATACATTATTCAGTGTTCTTAGCTGGATAAGATTACTGATGACTAGAAAAAGATCCTGTTAAAAGATCCTTAAGTCAGATCTTAAGGAAGGAATATAGAACACAAGCAATGTGAAAGTAGAATGAGAAATAATTAGGAGAGGGTTTAATTGAGGGAGGGGTAGGATTTTAGGAAAGAGGAGGAAGTTGTGGGAGGAAAACTAACTCTAAGTTTGTTTGACAAACTTCATGGAAACCTATAATCTTTTACATACAGGCACATATGCATGCACACACATGCATACACACACACACACACACACCCTCACACACACACACACACATTACAGTTAGTCTACACAAGAAATTATGCTCATGCTCACAACTATAGCTTGCCAAATCATAGTATCAGGTATAAGATAGGGAACGAAATATAAATATAGGCAGTATCATGACTATTGGTTGCTCACCAAAACCTGATGGCAAAACTGAATACAGTACTAACATTTGTCATAGAACATGGGGAAATCACATTACTATTGAACAGAATCTTCCTCATAACACATAGGTAATATATATTTAGCCACCTTAATCTTGAGAGCTACATTGTTACTCTGCTGTATTCACTTCTGTTTGTATTCTCAGTATTACACATAGTATCCAGTTTACATATTACAAGGTAATTAGCAGTTTTAGATTTTGGAAAATTATATCTACATAGACATCTGCGATAACATTCTCTACCATATAAAGACTAAGTACCAGGTATTATCACTTTTTCTTTATTGAAAATAGATTTTTTTCATGTAATACATATTATGGTTTCCCCTTATGGTAGTGTGAATATGGTTGGCCCAAGGAATTATACTTCTTAGAGGTATGGCTTGGTGGAGGACATGTTATCTTGTTGGAGTAGGTGTGCCATTTTGGGAATAGGCTTTAAAACACTCATCGTAGCTGCCTGGAAGCCAGTCTTCTCCTAGGAGCCTACAGATGTAGAGATTAAACTCTTATCAACTCCTGCATCATGCCTGCCTAGACATACTCATGCTCTAACCTTGATGATAATAGACTGAACCTCTGAACCTGTAAGTCTGCCCCAAGTAAATGTTGTCCATATAAGAGTTGCCTTGGTCACAGTGTCTGTTTACAGCAGTAAACCATAACTAGATAGAAATTGGTAGCAGGTACTGGAATCTGTTGTGATAGACCTGATCATATTTTTGTTAGGAAGAGTGTGGATGTTGGGACTTTGGATTCAGAAAGCCATGAAATGCTTTGAGTGGGGCTTAATGGGCCATCTTACTAGCAATACGGAATATGGTTGCCCTGATGGTGATTTGGACTGTGCAGACCTGGTCCAAATTGTTTCAATGAAGAAGAATTCCAGTATGTGGCCATGAAACTGTTTTGTTTTGTTTTTTTTTTTTTTTTGATATTTTGGTGAAAAACTTGGTTGATTTTTGCCATTGTCCAAAGAGTTTACCTGAGGCTAAAGTGAAGAAATTTAGAGTAATTGATTTGACAAAGGAAGTCTCAAAAACAGCCTTGTATAACTTCAGTTGTGTGGTTACTATTGTTCCCTCTTATAAAGAGGGATTTAATGTAAAGGAGCAAGTTGAGAAAGGAAAAATATAAAATATAGTGTTCAAGTAATAAAGGTGCACCAGGAAGTCAAATGAAGCTGAATCCTGTGTTCAATGATATCAAATTGAATAAAAGGAGTGCTGACCTTGGGAGAAGATCCCACCCAGCACTGTTTAGGTCCATGCATAGTGGTAAAAGTCTTTAATCTCAGGACGCAATGGCATACAGATGTCTAAGTTCAAGGGCAGCCTGGGACAGAGCAAGTTCTAGGTGAAGAAAAGCTTAAGTCCAGGCATGGTGGTATACGCCTTTAATCCCACCATTCAGGAGACAGGTATGCAGATCTCTGAGTTCCAGGTCAATCTACAGAGCAAGTTTCAGAACAGCCAAGCATAGGATATGGCAGACAAAAAGCTGGAAATAGAATAAGGGAGGGCAGAATTCAGCCTCAGCAAGCAGCAGTAAAGAATAGAAGTGACTACTAGAAAACTTATGCTGGCTAGCTGGAGCTAAGAAATTAACAGTGATTAAGAAATGACCAGCATCCCTGACATGAAATCTTCTGGGAAGCATTTTTCTGAGAGCACAGAGAAGCTGTGTTCTAGAGATAGCCAAGGTTATACCTGGTACTGGAGCTAGACTAGGTGATGTGTAAGAGTCACCAGGTAGTACTACTTTTGAAGGTATGAAGAGGTCATGGAGCGACATTGAGGCTTGGCAATGTGAGAGGACAGGAAAGACCAATAATGAATGAAGATACAGTCTCCACTGAAGTTGATGGCCAAGGACTTAAGGGGTCATGCAAAGAGGTTGAGGCATGACATCATGAAGGCAACCTATGAACGACTATTGGTGAAACCTAGTTGCAGTGGAAAACGGAAAACCTCAGCATATTGGAGATGCCAGTACCCTTGAATGATCACCAAGGACAGCGCCATCAGTGGAGTGGAGTCAACCACATCCTAGAGTATTGCAGATGGCAGAGCTGGAGAAGTGAGGCAAGCCTTTTAGAGGAGCCCAGAAGATTATCTGTGGATCCCAGACATTTGAACAAGAAGCTGTGAAGTTGAAGTTCATTCAGAGATCCTAAAATGTTAAAGACCTTAAAGCCATGGGGTATGTACCAAGAAAATCTTGTAACAGGGACTAGAACCAGCCCAGGATAAAGAGCTTTTTTGCAGTCAACAAAGATGAAATGGGAGTTGGAGATCTGAAGAGTGGTTTGACAACAGACATGGAGTTACAGGGTTTGGAGTTTACCCACCTGGTTTCCTGTCTTTCTTTGAAAATTATAGTTAGTGACTGGATGAATCTCAGAAGAGACCTTGAACTCTGGACATTTTTTTTAATTGAATATTTTATTTATTTACATTTCAGACATCATAACTTTCCCAATTTCCCCTCCCTAGAATCTCCTATCCCATCCCCCACCTCATTTTTGCTTTTATACCATTTTAATTAAATGCAAGTATTAAGGTCAGTTCTAGGTTGATGGACTAGCAATACAATAGATGCAAATATTTAAGGAACAAGCAAGAAAATAAACACAAATAGTAACAGTGTTAAGACAGCTATAGACAATAGGGACATTGGAAGTTTGAAGTAAATGTCTTTTTTTAAAAAAAATTATACTATGACTAGGCATGATCCCCATAGATTCATATATTTGTACAAGCTTATGGGGGGCAGCAAATGGAATGTGATGTGAGACTATGCTTGGCTCTAGGAGTGACACTATTTGGGGATGTGGCCTTGTTGGAGTAGGTGTGTTACTGTGAGCATGGATTTTAAGACTCTGGTCCTAGCTCCCTGAGAGCCAGTCTTCTCCTAGCAGACTTCAGAAGATGCAGAACTCTCAGCTACTCCTGCACCATGCCGGCCTGGACACTGCCATGCTCCAGTCTTGATGATAGTGGACTGAACCTCTTAACATGTAAGCCAGCCCCAACTAAGTGTTGCCCTTGTAAGAGTTTCCTTGGTCTCAGTACTGCAGGACAGCCCTAATTAAGATACCCCTCTCTACTACTTTCAGTGCCTGTCCACCAGCCCTTCAATTTGGATAGAACACCTTTCACTTCTTAGTAAAAGACATGCTGCAAAGGGAAAATTATAAAATATAATATAATAAAATACAACAGAAATAAATACATCATAATAGACCAAAACAACCAGTAAAGTAAAGCTCAAGAAAGGCCACAAGAGACCCACCCATTTTTATATTCAAGAATTTCATAAAACCACAAAACTCAAAGCCACAATATATCTGTATGTATGTATGTGTGTGTATATATGTGTATGTATACCAGTAGGCTTACATGAGAGAAAAATACAGATAAAGAATAAAAAATTAATTATAATAAAAAGAAATGAAAAAATCCTGATACTGTTTTGACAAAGAAAACCTCCAAAGTTGCCACTGTGTTTATTTTCTGTTGGACATCTGATACACATTCAGTCTACCCTTAAGATCATTTTCCCAGTAGTTTGAGACTTCATTTGACAAAAAAAAAAAAAATTAAACTTTCATTCCAAGTGCTTATCATTTGGAAATAGATTCTGGGTTAGGTGATGCCCACTTTTCTTTTCAGATACAGGACACCATCTGATTCAGTTCCTTGCAGGCCCTTTGCATGCTATCTCAGCTTCTGTGTCTTCTTGTGAACTTTGATGTTGTTGAATCAGAGGGCCTTATTTTCTGGGTATCTTCCATCTGTTCTAGCTCTTACATTCTTTCTGATTCCTTGTCCAGAGGGTTTCCTGAGGCCTCATGTGTGGAATTTGATGGAGGCTTCATCTTCTATCCATACTAACTTATATTCAAACAGATTTTCACCCTATCTCGGTAATAGAGTTTCAATTCCTAATTCCTCAAATTTACATATACCAATGTGTTCATTGTTCAATGTGTTCCTGTCTGAAAACAAGGCATTTGGCAAGTAATGAATGCATGAGTTCAGAATCCCAAAGAACTGGATTAATAGGCTTAGAAAAAAAAGGAAAAGTAAAAGGAATTTCTTAGTGGACCATTTGAGGCTGCAGACTAGGGAAGCCTAGTTACAAAAATGGAAGCAGGCCATCAGCAGAGATTTGTTCACTCCTTGATCTTGATCATCTGTAATTCAGAGCTGTGAATAACTGAAGTGGGTGCCTTTATTTCCTCCTTTGTCTTAAACTTCGAAAATTAAAAAATGTGAAAAACCAAAATTTGTTATTTAAACTAATGCATCAATACTAGCTTTGTCATAGCAAGTTAGACATAGGTAAATTTAGCATAGGAAATATTTTTCTGTTAAATTGCTGTTATTGAACAATTTCTTCTAAGTGCCAATCCTTTATTCTGTTTTCAGACTCTGAGACATTCTCATTGACAACAAACTGTAGTAGAATTTTCTAGTAAGAAGATCGTTCATGATTCATTGTTTAGGCAAATTGTCATTAATGGTTTTAACACATATGATCTGCATGGCCAGTCAGCTCGTGATAAAAATCACTATTAGCAATTATCTCTGCTTTCTTATATAGTAATTATGTGCATCAGGTTTTGTTTCAAATCCTAGTGGTATATCTAGTTCATTGACATTATTATGGTTCTTCTGTTTACAATCATTTGAAGCTCCAACTATTTCAAACTAACAACAGCCTTATGAAGATTCCACTGCTCAAACTTTCAGACCATTCGCTATCAGTGATGCTTGAAAAGCCAATGTTCTACCAATCATTCCTGTTAATATCTTTTTTATAGGATTCTTCCCAAATATGAAAAGAGTAATGAGCAGAGAAGCTGAAGAAATACATTAATTCACTTAACTATTTTGCTTAGGGCCAGTCCTGCATGTAACAATGTATATTTTTCATTATCTAGAATAATAAAAAATCAAATTCAATTAACTGAGCTAATATGAAGGGACAAGATAAATGGTATATCCTAATAGAATTCCAATGCTAACAACTTCAAACCATAGCTGTCCTCTTTGTGGACTAGAACAAATAATGTTAAGCTAAAGAGCCAACTAATGGATGATTAATGTTCCTTATTAAATTAGATGAAGGAAAATAACAATGTTTGGTTGTTAGCAAGTCACTAGAAGAAAAAAAAAGAAATTTGACAAGGATATTTTTGCTCAAGTTTTATTTTATAAAATTGGTAATTATAATTACTTAGAGAAATGAAATTTGTCTATTATTGACTGTACATTTTCCTTTAATTTTATATGGAGGTATAATTTATAGCTTAGGCTTGCTTCTGAAAGCAGATAGCAGATGAACAGTAACGTATATGTTTGCCCACATATACTACACTTAATAATTTTGTTCAAAATCTTATCAAAAAAGGCTCTTCTGGATGGGAGAGATGCCTCATAAGGTAAAGACATTAGACACAAATCCTGATAACCCAAGTTATATCCCAAAACTGACATGGTGGAAGAAAAAATAGTGATCGGTGTAGTTTATTCATTAGCATCGATATGCATTTCATGGCACATGCACATCCACACACAAGGCCTACCCCCACTCAAATTAATGAATAAAGGCAATTTTGTAAAAGATTTCTAAATAACTGATTAAACAAGAATTTATGATATGGTCTTTTGAGAAGTGTTGATGGTTTTATTTTATTTGCCTTTACTTTAGATAATATTGCCAGTTAAAATATTTTATATGGTTTTCTATATGATATTGAACACATGAATATATAGAAAACTGAAACTTTCCAAAAACAGTATTTGAGATTATAGTTTGCACCTTTGGAGATCAGAATACATGCTGTTGTAATAGATTCTATTTTTTCTATGTGTGTCCCTTGGATGGAATTAAGTTGGCAAGAAGGGGAACATTTTAACGCATTTAACTATCTTGCTAACAATGGAAAATCTTTTTTGGCATAATTAGTTGATATAGCAGGGGATCAGCAGTCTTTACAAAGTTGCCAGAGACAAGGTAAAATGTTTTTCTTTGTACAGATATAGGAAAGACCTAATACCTGACATTAAAGAAATAAAATACTACCCATTTATGTCCGTGAATTCCTCTAGATCTTTTCATCCACTAATTGTTGAACTCATAAAAAGATGAGACATGTTTTTATTTGTTTACTTTCTATTTCTGTTACCATTATCATGACTAAAAGTGACAAGATTTATTTGACTTATGCATGCCAGGTCGTAGTAGATGTCATCAAAGGAAGTCAGCAGAGATTGACGTAGAGATGATAGATGAGAGCTGCTTACTGGTTTGTACCAAAAGTAAGCTAGCTTTCTCAGCTTACATTTTATACAACTCAGGACCACCTGCCTAGGAATTGCAGTTGCCATAGTGAGGTGGACTCTTCCATGTCAATCTTTAATCATGAAAATTCCTAGAGGACAGTTTTATAGAGTCATTTTCTTAGTTGAAGTTCTCCTTTTATGATTACATGAGATTGTATCAAAACAGAAACCTAAGTAGTACACTTGGAGATAATGTATACATCATTCCTATAATTACTGACAGATCTAATTTCTATAATGAATGTTATATTACACAGCATCGTCTCTCACTCTCTCCTTCAATTTTACAATACCTCTTTACACATATGTAGCCAAATGCTACTATGTATGTATGTATAATATATGTATGTATATGTGTTCATATATATGTATGTATATATGTATATATACATAATATATACATATATATGTACATATGTACAAACATGTGTATATTATTGATATACAAACATATATACATATATAATCTACATAAATGAAAACACATACACACCTTTCTTCTACAAAAATGAACCAAAGAAAAGTAACAAAGTATGGTTAAAGAACATTGCACAGAAGGTTCGGTTTTATTTGTGATTCATAGACTATATAGTAAGACTTCCAAAACAGACTAGAATTTTTCCTCATTAGCATTTAAAGAATAATAGCAGTGAAATAATAACTATAAATTATGAAATGTGTTGATAGCTGAAATGCCCTACAAAGGGGAAGGAGAACCTGTAGAAACTATATCCAGAGGCTAGGCAAGGCCTCTGTTTGGAGGATGGGGCCACCCCATCTTTAAATTTTTAACCTACAATTGCTCCTGTCTAAAGGAGATACAAGGACAAAAAGTGGAGCAGAGACTGAAGGAAAGGCCATCCAGAGACTGCCTGACCTGGGGATCTACCCTGTATACAGATACTATTGCAGATGCCAAGAAGTGCTTGCTGACAAGAACCTGATATAGCTGTTTTCTGAGAGGCTGTGCCAGAGCCTGATAAATACAGATGTGAATGCTCACAGCCAAACATTGGGCTGAGCAATGGAATCCCCATTGGAGGAGTTAAAGAAAGGACTGAAGAAGCTAAAAGGGTTTGCAGCCTATAGGAAGAACAACAATATCAACCAACCAGACCCTCCCCAGAGCTCCCAGAAACTAAGCCACCAACCAAATTGTACACATGGAGAGACCCATAGTTTCAGCAGCATATGTAGTAGATGATGGCTTTGTCTGGCATCAATGGGAGGAGAGAGAGACCCTTGGTTCTGAGAAAGCTAGATGCCCAGTGTCGGGGGAATGTCAGAGAGGTGAGGTAGGAGTTCGTGGGTGGGTGGAGAAGCACCCTCATAGAAGTAGGGGGAGGGGTAATGGGATGAGGGGTTTGTGGAAGGAAAAATGGCAAAGGGGATAACATTGAAATGAAAATAAATAAAATTTCCAACAATAAGTAAATAAATAACAGAATATTTTAAATTTAAATATTGATAAGAGGATAATTGGATCTGATCATCTTTGAAATTTTTTTTGTTCTGAAAAGTTGAAGGCTAATTTTATTGTACCCTTATAACTGTATTATTTATCAGAGAACAGGAAGTTATATAATACAAACAATTTTGAAACACACATGTGAAGTTAAATCCATTTGCATGTAGCTAGTCATTAGAGTTAATGAAATCATGTATATATGTTTCCATAAGTCTAATGAACAAATTTATGATAATGGAATATCATTATGTTGTTGATTTAAAAGGTAATCAAATATGTGCTTATCTTTTTTTTTTTTTTTTTTATTGGATGTTTTATTTACATTTCATATGTTGTCCCCTTACCCCATCCCCCACCCACCCAGGAACCCCCAATCCCCTCACACCTCCTACTTCTTCTTTGTGGATGTAACCTCTATCTACCCCCCCACTCCCACCTCCCCACCCTCAAAACTCCCACCCCCTGGGGCGTCCAGCCTTCATGAGGTCAAGGATCTCATCTTCCACCTGTGCCCAGCAGGGCCCTCCACTCTTATATATTCAGCTAAGGCCCTGGATCCCTCCATAAGTGCTCCCAGGCTGGTGGTTTAGACCCTGGGAGCTGTGGTTGGTTGGTATTGTTGCTCTCCTCATGGGGCCACAAATCCTTTCAGCTCCTTCAGTCTTCACTCTAACTCCTCCATTGAGAACCCCATAATCACTTCAATGGCTAGTTGTGAGCATCTGCCTCTGAATATGTCAGACTCTTGAAGACCTCTGAGGAGACATCCATATCAGGCTCTTATCAGCATGCACTTCCTGACTTCCACATCAGCATCTACCTTTGGTGACTGCACATGGGATGGATACTCAGGTGGAAAGGTCTTCAGACGGCCCCTCCTTCAGTTTTTGTCCCTCGCTTTGTCTCCATATTTGCTCCCTTGAGTATTTTGTTGCTCCTTCTAAGAAGGACCGAATCACCCCCACTTGGTCTTCCTTCTTTATGGACTTCATGTGGCCTGTGAGTTGCATCTTGGGCATTTTAAGGTTCTGGGCTAATATCCAATAATCAGTGAGTGAATACCATGTGTGTTCTTTTGTGATTGGCTTACCTCACTCAGTATGATAATTTCTAGTTCCATCCATTTACCTAGGAACCTCTCAAATTCATTGTTTTTAATAGCTGAGTAATACTCCATTGTGTAAATATACCACATTTTTTTAATCCATTCCTCAGTTGAAGGACATCTGGGTTCTTTCCAGCTCCTGGCTATTATAAATAAGGCTGCTATGAACATAGTTGAGCATATGTCCTTATTATATGTTCGAGCACCTTCTGGGTATATGCCTAGGAGTGGTATAGCTGGATCCTCGGGTAATGCTATGTCCAATTTTCTGAGGAACCGCCACACTGATTTCCAAAGTGGTTGCACCATCTTGCAGTCCCACCAACAATGGAGGAGTGTTCCTCTTTCTCCACACCCTCGCCAGCATCTACTATCACCTGAGTTTTTAATCTTAGCCATTCTGACTGGTGTGAGATGGAATCTCAGGGTTGTTTTGATTTGCATTTCCCTGACGACTAAGGATGCTGAACATTTCTTTAGATGCTTCTCGGCCATTCGAGTTTCTTCCGTTGAAAATTCTTTGTTAAGCTCTATACCCCATTTTTTAATAGGGTAATTTGGTTGTCTGGAGTCTGATTTCTTGAGTTCTTTGTATATATTGGATATTAGCCCTCTATCAGATGAAGGATTGGTAAAGATCTTTTCCCAATTTGTTGGTTGTCGTTTTGTCCTATTGATAGTGTCCTTTGCCTTACAGAAACTTTGCAATTTTATGAAGTCCCATTTGTCAATTCTCGATCTTAGAGCATATGCCATTGGAGTTCTGTTCAGGAACTTTTCCCCTGTGCCCAAGTATTCGAGGCTTTTCCCCACCTTCTCTTCTATTAGATTCAGTGTATCTGGTTATATGTGGAGGTCCTTTATCCACTTAGATTTGAGCTTTGTACAAGGGGATAAGAATGGATCAATTTTCATTCTTCTACATGTTGTCCTCCAGTTGAACCAGCACCATTTGTTGAAAATGCTGTCCTTTTTCCACTGGACAGTTTTAGCTCCTTTGTCAAAGATCAAGTGACCATAGGAGTGTGGGTTCATTTCTGGGTCTTCAATTCTATTCCATTGATCTTCCTGCCTGTCTCTGTACCAATACCAGGTAGTTTTTATCACTATTGCTCTGTAGTACAGCTTGAGGTCAGGGATGGTGATTCCTCCCGAAGTTCTTTTATTGTTGAGAATAGTTTTCGCTATCCTAGGTTTTTTGTTATTCCATATGAATTTGAGATTTTCCTTTTCTAACTCTGTGAAGAATTGAGTTGGGATTTTAATGGGGATTGCATTGAATCTGTAGATTGCTTTTGGCAAGATGGCCATTTTTATTATATTAATCCTGCCAATCCATGAGCATGGGAGATCTTTCCATCTTCTGAGATCTTCTTCAATTTCTTTCTTCAGAGACTTGAAGTTCTTGTCATACAGGTCTTTCACTTGCTTGGTTAGATTCACACCAAGGTATTTTATATTATTTGCAACTATTGTGAAGGGTGTCATTTCCCTAATTTCTTTTTCAGTCTGTTTATCTTTCATGTAGAGGAAGGCTACTGATTTGTTTGAGTTGATTTTATAACCAGCCACTTTGCTGAAGTTGTTTATCAGGTTTAGGAGTTCTCTGGTGGAAGTTTGGGGGTCACTTAAGTATACTATCATATCATCTGCAAATAGCGATATTTTGACTTCTTCCTTTCCTATTTGTATCCCTTTGACTTCTTTTTGTTGTCTAATTGCTCTGGCTAAGACTTCCAGTACTATATTGAATAGGTAGGGGGAGAGTGGGCAGCCTTGTGTAGTCCCTGATCTTATTGGGATTGCTTCAAGTTTCTCTCCATTTAGCTTGATGTTGGCTACTGGTTTGCTGTAAATTGCTTTTACTATGTTTAGGTAGGGGCCTTGAATTCCTGATCTTTCCAAGACTTTTATCATGAAGGGATGTTGAATTTTGTCAAATGCTTTCTCAGCATCTAGTGAGATAATCATATGGTTTTTTTCTTTAAGTTTGTTTATATAGTGGATTACATTGATGGATTTCCGAATATTGAACCATCCCTGCATTATGTGCTTATCTTTTGTGTATTTTTTTATTATCAATTTTTTGTAGCCGCCTACAGCCATGGACCAACTAAGTTCACCTTAAAGGGGGATTGGAAATCAAGGAAGGGATGGAAGGCTGAGAGAAACATGAAGCCAAGACAAAGTTTTCTGATCAAGTCTCAACGTTTAATATTCAGCTCTTCTAATTTGAAGGGAAAGTCCCACGGAACCCTGTCTTGTTTCACCTGAAGATGGGTGGGGGAATCCATCCTTAGTCACTGCCGGATATGTCTCAAGGCAAGCTCAGCTGGCAGTTTATTCTTCTAAGTTCCTGTAGCAGGCTGTACATGCAGCCAAGGTGGACAATTCCACCTAGGTCCTACTATTTGGTCTATTGTGGTAAACAAGGTCATTCAGACCTGCTCAAGGCTGGGGGTAGAGCACAAGTTTTTATTTTCAAAGTAAATTTTCAACAATAACCTGAGGCCTAAGAACTTCACATTCAAATTGTTCTCATTCAACTAACTGGCAGGAGTACACCAAAAGAGATTCATACTACGTGTGTCAACAATCTTGATGCATGCATTCTGAACATGGATCAATAGATTACTTAACTCAAACTCCTTAAACACAGACAAGAAGTATAGAATGCTTTACAACATTTTACACCTAACATAGCTGCTCATCAACACATGAAAAACAAGCACCATTTATGTTTGCAAGCAACATGAGAAGTACAGAATTCATTAAAATTTCTGCTGCTGACTAGTAAGGTGGCAACTTTATTTATCAATAAAAACCAACTAGGAGCAGAGTTGCCTCTTATGTGCAGACATGTGGTTTGTCTTACAATTTGGAAGACCCAAATTAACATAATAAAAGCAGCATTGGACTAAACCCACAAAAGAGAGAGAGAAAGACAGAGAGATAGAGAGGCAGAGAGGCAGAGAGATAGAGAGAGGGGGAGGGAGGGATGGAAGGGGAGAGAAAGAGACAGAAACAGAATGACAGAAAGGTAGAGACCAAAATATCTATATTATATACTGAAGAGCCTCCGGGGGGAGGGGAAAGGGCAGCCTTAACCCTGGAATGGAAAGTTTAGGAATGAGGGCATGTTATGCCAGGTAGGGATTGGGTATACTGGATAACCTGGAGGCCATATCGTCATTGTTAGGTTAAATATGCACCTCAGTCTCTTGACCTTGGAACTGAAATCAAAAAATACAATTATAGTGGAATACAGATTTATCCATTTTTCTGTTGACATTAACTCCATGACTAACATTTGATAATAGCTTAAGATAAACAAAGTATAGTCCAGATATGTCAACTGTCACTTCTGTGAAGCCAATGTCTTTAAGTCTGACCCAAAGTGCAAAGATCAATTTTGTCATACACCACTTAGTACTTCACTTCTGTAAGAAAGTTGCTCAAAAATGGCATTCTGAGTCATCTGTCTTCTCTTTCCTTAGTATACAATACTTTCAGAGTGGATCTTATATCCTAGGGCTTTGTCTTTATAAAATAAAAATGAATCAGTGTATTTTTCTTTTGTTTTTGTTTGTCATTATAATTAAAACATTTCTCCATTCTCTTTCTTCTCACAAATCATTCCATACTCCTATTCACATCTCCTTCATATTCATGGCCTCTATTTTTGCTAATTTTTACCACATTCATACTTGTATATTTATAAACACACACACACACACACACACACATATATATATATATATAAAAATTTATATAGATGAATCTATATGTGCATATGTGTATTTGTGTATATGTATTCCACATATATATATATATATGAGTATATGTGTGAAAAAAATTCTTAAATATAATCTGTTCAGTCAGTATTCTATTATTTACATTTATATTTTAGAAGTCATCACTTGGCACTTGACAGTCAATTGGTGTGGTTTCCCTGAAGAAGCTTTTCTAAACTTTTCTCTCTCTCAGTTTTTCTTAGTTTCTTATAGTTCTTTGTGTAGTGTTGACATATTCTTGTTTAGGTTATAATGTTAATTGTTATAACAAGAATTTCAACAGAATTAACTGATCTGTATTTCCTGCAAAATCAAGATGAATATCTTACTGACACTAAAATTTTGGTTGTGAAGTTCATATACTACAGAATGAACAGCTTTGACAAGAATCATCCTCAGAGATGCTGAACCGACCTGCTGTTCTAGGACCCTGCTTACTGATCTTGTCCAGAAACAGCTTAAGGAATTGCTCTTGATTTCAGATGGATTTGTTTCATCTAGCCTTACAGAAAAATCCAGTCAGAACTTCAGTCAAGCCCTGAGACTTCTTAACATACAGAGACTGCATAAGAGAGGCTAATGCTAGCTTTCTTAAGTTTAATCAGTTTTTATAATTTTCCTACACCTCCCCAACGCTTTAAAGAATTTCTGAATTGAATAGGGTGTTCATACAAACAATTATTTATTAAATGTTTTTTAATATTTAAATTTCATAATATTTAAATTTCATTCAACATAAATCAGTTGAATAATAAATTTAATGCACACTTCTTTAAGAATAGATAAAATGTATTATTAAATACATTTTTAAACTTAAAGTATTTATATTCCATCAAATAGACTTTTAATTTTGTCTTAGTGTATAATTTTATAATACTCAAAAAGTATAAAGGTGATTACAAAAGAAGAGGTATTGTACCATTGTGAGATGATTTTAGTTCTTAAACTTAATCTCCAATTGATACATGATTACATGATAAAGCCTAAGGTCAGTGAACATGTACATTGCTGTTATACATTAAAGGCCACCCCCACTTCTAAAACTGTGAGATTTGGTTTCTTTAGAAATGGCATTGAATAGTTCCTCATCCATCAAGAGAGAAAGGTACCTTCCTTAAAATTCAAAAGAAGTTGCTGACATCAATGTCAGTCATTCTCTTGGTTTATATGCCATTTTTACATCTTAAGCATAGTGAAATGATTTCTTATAGTTCTCTGAAAAGATTTACTGTTTATCTCTATCAAGGCATGTTTGCTATTAAATATCAGGATTTAATGTGGCCAGCCCTCATTGTGAGGAAGAAACTATTCATTGGCTATGGTCGTATCTCACTAATAATACTTAAAATTATTTTACAATCACAATAGCTTTTACCAATCTGTATCAAAACCATCAAGAAATATGTCTTGTGTCTAAAAAGAATAGTAAAATCATTGAACATTATTTTTATAAGCAAAATTTATATTAACTGATCCGTAAGAAAGCAAGAGATGAACACATGACTCAGAAATTATGAGTACTGATTATTTTTATAGATGATCTGTTTCCATATTCAGCAACCATAAGGTAGGTAGCTCGCAATCATTTTGAATCCCAGTCTCAGAGACTTATTGCCCTTTTGAGGTCTTCATGGAACTACACACATACATGTTGGCTCAAACTTAAGAATTGTCAGAAGAATGACCAAATCCACAATTTTTCATTTAAAGCAAACTGTTTAATACTGTCCAAGAAGATGGATACTGACTAGCTCAATATCCAGAATTCCCAGAGACTGGCACTCGATTAATTTAGCCAGGTGCTGATGAAGGCAAAACCCACAATGCCATGATACTTCCCATCTTTGCCATCCTGACATACTTCCTACTTATGTACCTCCTGCCTACTTGTGATCAGGAACATCCTGTGCTGTTGGGGCAATCATCCTTGTTTAGTGAAGGGAAAAAGAGAAAACATTACGACTTCTTACATTACATGAACAACACCTCTCAGCTTTCCAGGAAGTTATCTATCCTTGGGCAAGTAGAGCTCAGAGGTTAAATTTAGCCTTTATGGGTATAGGAGCATACATTCAAGCAAAATACCTATATACAGATAAACATTATATACATAATGAAAACTAAATAATAAAGGAAAATATAAGACTGATTACTACCATAAGAGCATCTTCATGTGCTGCATGATGCTGTTGGTATCTTGTATAAAATCCCAACAACTTGTATAAAATCAGCATTTTCACCAACATAAATCAGTTGAATGATAAATTTAATGCACACTTCTTTAAAAATAGATAAAATGTATTATCAAATACATTTTTAAACTTAAAGTATTTATGTTCCATCAAATATACTTTTAATTTTGTCTTAGTTAATAATTTTATAATACTGAATAATAAATAAAATACTATTTTTATATTAGACAATTCAACAAATATGTATAAATTATCCTTAATACTTCTCTCTTTAGCTGTGCTATGGTATGTCTCTTCCCTTCCTCTCACCAACTTTTTTTCCCCTATTACTTACACCCTGTGCACTAGGGGAAAATGAATTGAGGTCAGTCATTTGTTTTTTTAACTTTAACATTTACAAATTTCTCCGTAATCACCATAAATATTCAACATGTAATATAATGCTAATGTTAAAATATTATTCTTTTTTTACAGATACATGGCACAAAAAATAAGTTGGTTAATCACTCTACTTAGACATATCATAAAAACAAAGAAGGAAAACATTCCACTATTCTATAAGTAAACCTTTCTATATTTAATCTTAACAGGTTTTCCAAGCTTAATTATTGGGATACTTATGATAGAAATTGATGATGTCTGCAGACACCAAACTCAACACTGTTGCCATGGGAAAGAGGCGCTTGAGGACAGGAACCAAATTTAACTGTTCTTGGGGAGGTCCATCCAGCAACTGAGCAATGCAGAGGTGGATGCTTCGAGCCAAGCATCAGGTTGAACTAAGGGAACCTGGTGGGGGAGCTGACAAATGGACGGATGGGAGGAGCGGAGGGGGATTGTAACCCCATTGGAAGAAAAACATAAGCTGGCCTGACCACCCACTTCTCCCAGAGACTAGACCATTAAACAATGAGTGTATCTAAAGGAATTTTTGGCTCCTGATACATATGTAGCAGAGAGTAGCCTTGCCTGACAGCAACAGGAGGGGAGGCCCTTAGTCCTGGGGATGTTTGATGTCTCAGAGTAAGGGGATACTGGAACAGTGGGATAGGAGAGTCTGTGTGGGTGAGGGAGCACTCTCATACAGGCAAAAGGGAGAGGTAGAGGGCACATATGGGATGCAGAGTGGTGGTAGCAAAGTGGTAGCAACCAGGAAGTGGGATATCATGGGATGGGGGGTAGGTAGGTGGGGTAATTGCAGCGGGATATCCTTTGATATGTAAATGAATAGAATGATTAAGAAAAAATATTTTTTTAAAAAAGAAATAGATACAATCTAATCATGTGTTTTCAGTAAAGTGTTAATAGAAATTTTCATCTCAATGAGTCTTGGTCTACATAATATTTCTCTTAGAATAGAACAATGTATCCTCTTGAGATATATTGTCCAAGTGTCTATTTTATCTCCATCACTTGTACAGACACTGTGGGAGTCATTTAATTCTATAATTTTCATGATATCAGAGGGCTCCCTTTTCAAATTCTAAATATTAAATAAATCACTAGAAGGGTAAGATTAGGCTTATGAGATCAGCACATAAATATACATGAAGAGATGTATGTATATGCTCCCTCCCCAGTTATTCTGGATGTTAGAAAATATTTAACAGTAAATTTCAGTTAATAACACAGAAAATTTCTTTGGACAGCAGGGTATCTGAATTATTTAAGTGGAAATTGTTCTTGAACAGACCAACCCAAGCTGGAATTCGGGATTAAAATATTTCAGATTTAATCAAATTATTAATAATAAAAATAAAACTATATAAAATGGAGCACATCTTGATTTAACAAATATTTCCTCACCAATCCAATTCTTATCAAACAGAATGATAGTAGAAAAGATGGAAGGAGTGGATGCTCTGTAAATAGGTATGGTGACTGTGTTAGCACTTGTGGCTTATTTCTATGATCATATGTAGTGCTAGGAGACACAGAAATAGATAATAAATCATAAGATTTTCTAAATTACACAGGCAAACACATTGTCTTTCATTTTATGACTCTGATTCCTTGAACACAGCATGAAACATAGGTATTGTAAACAATTCACTTGTAATTACTCATTGAGCAATCAAAAAGTATCCTTTTAGCTATTTCACAAATTTTTAAAACTCTCAATTGAAACTTTTGTATAATTTCTTGGATCAAATAACAAGCTGAAGATAAGATATCTACATTTTCTAATGTGATGATTTAAATATACAAAGTCATATCACATTTAATAATAAGTGAGTTCTTATTAAGGTATATTTTAGATCATTAATTTATTATTTTATATTATAGTAACATCTCTCATCATAATGTAATATTTAATATAAAATAATTAAAAATAGGCAGTATATATAGATTAATAAGTTGTTTCATTCATAGCAATCTAAAAAAATCACTTGAAAATGAGGAAGTAGAATCAGTAGAAATCTTAGCAACAACAAACACAATAAAAATAGGGAGTCCTTGAATTCAAAGTCTATATAAAACATGAGTAGAATTTTAAAAATTATGCTTTTATGTACATACAAAATGTATTATAAGTTTACCAAAGACAAAAAATTTAAACTATGTTTTTGTCTATCATAAACATTTGATAAAAGTTGAAATATGAATATTATTACAATTTGTAAAGTAAAAACAACATAATATAAATAAAATTGTTGAACAGAACATAAATCAATTGAAGAATTTTATACTTCTGAGTAAACATATATATAGTACAGCAACTCCAGAACATACATGCAAAATTATAGATATAATATTATAATTAAGTTTTTTAATAAAACTTAATCAAGAGAACAGCAATCGTATCCCATTCATTGATGTGTGTGTGTGTGTGTGTGTGTGTAAATACACACATACATGTATTCCAAAATCCAAAAACTGGTGAATCCATTATATATGAACTCTTAGGATATCAAAGGCAAATTACATTGCTTAAAGTAAATTTGTCAATAAGTCCACATTCTTAAACTCTTATATAATGACAATATTAATGATATATTAATAAAATGGTTACATAAAAATTAAACACAATATAAGATATACTTTGAGCAATTTGTGTTTACTGTCTTCAGGCTATGATAATGAATAATAATGTGAGTGTCTCAAGGCACACAGAAACAAATCCACCTGTGTACATTTGTATATGGTTTACTATTTTTATTATATGACAAATGAAACCAGTTTTCCTTGCTTATTATACTTCTTAGTGATTTAAATTATTTTTAAGTTTAAATGTTTTTAATCATATCCTATCCCTCCTCCAAGTCCTTTCATATCTTTTCCCTGTACACTTACCTTTAAGTATTTTCTCAAAAGAACATTCAAAAAGTCAATATAACAACAATCACTCAAACAAACAAAAATTATCAAAATGCCAAAAATATAAATAAAAACTAAATAAACAAAACAACACCAAAAGAGATAAAACAGCAAAAGCCAAAGCAAAAACAAACTACCAAACTGTAACCAAATAAAAGGACCACCAAAACATGTGAAGCCTATTGTATACTAGTCAGTTATTTCTTAACATGAGGCCTATCCTTGAGTGATTGCTATATCCAGTGTCACTTCACTGAAGATAACTGATCTTCTCTTTCCCAGAAGGTATAAATGATAGTTTACTTGTTAAGCTTTACCCTAGTGGCTATTGTTTCATGCTTTCTTTAATTTATTCATTCACTCACTCGCTTGCTCATTTGAAAAATATAACAAATAAAACATAATAAGATAATACAAAAGCTATCAAATTGAAGTTGTACAAAACAAAAAACAAAAGTAAGTGCCACCATGAAGTACAAGAATCAGAGACCCACTGTTACCACACTCAGGAATTGGACACTTAAGCAGTGAACTTTTCTGCTTAGTCAGTTGTAAGCTTCATTAGTTCTACCCTCCCTCCATTCAGGTAGTATGTATATCTCTAATTAGTCTCACAGTAAATATTTGGAATAAATTACAGCAAGTACAGGAATAACCTACCTTTATTTTAATGGAGTATTTATTGCTGTCCTTCAATATATTTGTACTTAGAAGTTTTTCAAATCAAAACATCTTACTTAAAATATATGTAGTGAAGATCATAAATGATATATAATACTTTTAGAAATAATAAATTGCTATAGTGAAATATACCCTTCACTTGAACATTTTCATAGGCTTTCTTTTCAGCTCATTTTAATAATGTCATAATATGCAATCAATGTGTTGTCTCTATATTTAAGGACGGAAAACTTCTCTTAACTTAAGGATGCTTATGTAAGACTTTCTGATTTAGAAAGTATTGAGGAAATTTGCAAAAATATTATTGATGTTTCTGTCAATTTAGGTTTAAGTCTATAATTAAAGACTTGTTTCCTGTCATTTCAATAGATAAAATCAACTTCTAAACTAATTACAAAGTGAAAATCTGTAAAATATTCTCCAAACTAAATGAAAATCTACTTTTAGTACAGAAAGCAGGAATAACCTCATGGACTGAAATTTGTTTATGATACTCAAGCTTCTACTTGGATATTTTTTCTTAAGAATGTGATGTGTACTGACAACCTTTTGATATATTTGTGCTGCCTTAAGAAATGTGACTGATCACCTATCAGCATAGCCATTTATGAGCTGATACATTCTCCAGATGATTGCAACTAGTAGTTATTTTTTCCCTATAGATATTTTTGTTGTCCTACTGCCAGTGAGCCAATTTAATGACTTTAAAATACATTGTTTTGTTATAAATATATCATCTTCTTAAATGTAGTTATTTTTAGTCATTAGATTATCTGTTGTGACATAATTTTTACTGTTAATTTTTAGGTATTAGTTAATATTATATTTATAAATTTGTGCTTTAAAATAACAAAATATAATTGATTAGTACTAGTAATAGTGCAATCTGGCCAGATAAACACATATTCTAACAGTAGATCTTCATACCTCTATCCTCGCTCCAAAACCAATTCTCCAGTCTCATTGCCAGCTGTGTAGCACACTACCTGTACCTCCCTTCACTCCATCTCTGGCCTCTCTCCAACTCAATTAAACAGATCTTCCTTTTCAGCACCACCTCCATTATCCCAATACACAAGCCATCCTAGACTACCATACTCAGCAAAATTTACAATCACAGTAGATGAAGAAAAGAAAGCAATCTAGTAAAAATGTTAGTATTTATCTACAAAGTCTCACTCTAGAAGGTGCTAGAAGGAAAGTCAAACCTACAGAGATTAACCACAGCCAAGAAAACAGAAAAGACTAAATAATCCTGGACCAACAAAGGGGATATACACACACATCTCTCAACACGAACAAAAACAAAATAAAGGAATTCGACAATCATGAATTCATAACTCTCCATATCAACGGTCTCAACTCTCCAATAAAAAGACACATATTCACAGAATTAATGTGAAAACAGAATCTATGCCTCATCCGTATCAAAGAAAGACAACTTAACATCAAGAATAGACATCAACTGGGGATAAAGTGATAGGAAAAGATAATCCAAACAGATAGACAAAGGAACTCAGCTGCTGTAACCATTTTTACATCTGCAAAAATATTTGAAACTAAAACTAATCAGAAGAGATATGGAAGGACACTATATACTAATCAAAGAAACATGCACCAAGATGTCATTACAATTCTTAACACCTAGGCATCAACTACAAGGTCATTGACATTCATTAAAGAAACACTTCTACAGTTTAAATCAAATATGGCTCCCTACACACTCATAAAGGATGATTTCAATATCTTACTCTTACAAATACACAAAATATCTTAGAACTTGTAGGGTAAAACACAAAAACACTGAAGAAAGAAATATAATATAACGGAATGATCTCATATGCTCAAGGATTGGTAAGATAAGTAAAAATGACCATCCTACCAAAGTGAAATCTGCATATTTAATTCAATCCCTTAAAAATTCTAACACATTTCTTCACAGATCCTGAAAGGACAATTTTCAACTTCATGTGGGAATGCAAAAACCAAGGATAACTAAAACAATCTTGAATAAACAAACTACTGGAGGTGTCATTATCCAAGAACTCAAGATACGAGAATGATAATAATAGAAACATCCTGATACTGGCACAGAAACAGACATGTTGGTTAATGGAATCAAACTGAAAACACATACATAAACTTAAACACCTATAGGCATGTGCTTTTTGATAAAGAACATAGAAATATACACTAAAAATGATAGTATCCTCAACAAATATTACCAGTAGAATTGATCAGGTGCATATTGAATAATCCAAGTAGATACAAACTTTTAATCCTGCATGACCTTTAAAAACCAAATGGCTCAAAGACCTAACATAAAATGAGATAACCTAAACTGATACATGAGAACATAGGGAATAGCCTGGAACTTATAGGCACAGTTAAATACTTTCTGAAGGAAACATCATTAGAGCAGGCACAAATCTGACTAATAAATCAGACATAGATAATTATTTGTGAGAACAAGGACCTTGTGTCCTCCCTACTTTTCCTTCTGTTTATTTGATTCATTTATAACTGAGCAGGTTGCATATTCTGTATTGGGAAAATATAGATATAAATATAATCATATATGTATACATTCGGTAATGAACAAAATAAAGGGTTATGATTTTGGTAGAGAAAAGGGAAAAATTATTTAATTATATTTTACTCTCAAAAGTAAACACATAAAATAATAATTAAAAACCTGGAAATTTACATAGATGATGAAGTTTCCAGAGCCATTATGGCTATTTTAATAGTAGCAAAATATAGAAAAACTTTCACATATTCCCAAGTTGACACTGCTATCTTCAAAGTGTTATTATAGGGATGCTAGGTGAAAGCTATTGCCCTATAGCTTCTACATTTCTACATTCTTTTTCCTCCTCCTCCTCCTCCTCCTCCTCCTCCTCCTCTTCCTC
>NW_021604641.1:4541014-4619068 GCF_004785775.1 Grammomys surdaster | reverse complement strand
CTCCTCCTCCTCCTCCTCCTCCTCTTCCTCCTCCTCCTCCTCCTGCTCCTCCTTCTTCTTCTTCTTTTTCTTCTTCTTCTTCTTCTTCTTCTTCTTCTTCTTCTTCTTCTTCTTCTTCTTCTTCTTCTTCTTCTCCTTCTTTACCTCCTCCTCCACATTCTTTATACTTTTCCTTCTTCTCCTGCCTCTCCTCCTTCTTCAACTGCTCCTTCTCCTCCTCCTTTTTCTTCTACTTTCTCTTCTTTTCCTCTTTCTTATTGCTATGTATTCATTTTATTCTTTTTAAAACATTTTATCAGTTATTTTACTTATAATTTGATGAAGCCACAATCACCTTGATACCCAAAATACAGAAAGACTTAAAAAAGAAAGAGTATTTAGAGAATTTCAGACTAATTTTCTGCATGTAACAATTTTTTTCCACCAACTTAATCCAAAAACACATCAAACAGATCATCATTCATGATTAAGTAATCTTCATTTCAAAGATATAGGAATGGTACAACATACAAAATCTGTCACTGTGACCCACCATATAAGCATACTGAAAGCAAAATCAAAGGACAACAGCAACAAAAAATAAAAATGAAAACCAACCAAAAACATGTGATCAACTTTGATGCTTAAAGTGCCTTTGACAAAATTCAAGATTTGTTCATAAGAAAGTCTCGGAGAAATGAGGGATTCAAGAGACACACCTAAACACAATAAAGGCAATTTACAACTGAATATCAAGTCAACATCATATTAAACAGAGATAAACTCAAAGCAATTCTACTACAATCAAGGACAAAACAAGTCTCTTCATTCTCTCCATATCTATTGAATATATTACTTGAATTTCTAGTTAGAGGAAAAAATCAGTGAAAGTAAATCATGGGGGTATACTATCTTCATACACTTTAATTTTCTGTAATATAAATCTTTCATCCATTTGGATAGAGTTACCTCAAGATATTTATATTATTTGTGGTTATTTTGAAGGGTGTTGTTTCTAAGTTTCATTCCCAGCCCAAATATTGTTTATATATAGGTGGGCTGCTACTTTTCCTTTTCTGTTAATCTATTATCCAGCCACTTAGCTAAAGGTGTTCATCAGCTATACGAATTCCTAGTAGATTTTTTCTGTTAATATATCATATCATCTGTGTTTTCATCCATTCTATTGTGCATTTTTATTGAGAGTGGACTCCATTGATATTGAGAAATATTAATGACCAATGATTGTTAATTCTTGTTATTTTCTTGGTGGTGCTGGTGTTGGTAGTTATGTGTGTGCATGTCCATTCTTTGGGCTTTGCTGGTGTGAGATTATTTATTTTCTGTGTTTTCATTGATGCAGTTAGCCTTCTTGGAATGTAGTTTTCTTTATAGTATCTTCCTTAGGGCTAGATTAATGGATAGATATTATTTAAATTTGACTTTGTCTTGGAATATTTTTTCCCCATCTATGATGATTGTAAGTTTTGCTGGGTATAGTAGTCTTCACTATCATCTGTCACCGCGTAGAGTCTGAAAGATATCTGTTTAGGCCCTCTCCCAATGAAATTTTCCATTGAAAATTCAGGTCTAATTGGTCTGCCTTTGGATGTTACTTTGCCTCTTCGCATTGTAGCTTTTAATATTTTGTTGTTGTTCTGTATATTTGGTATTTTGACTATTTTATGGCAGAGGACATTCCTTTTCTGGTTCAATATATAGAGTGTTCTATAAATTTCTTATATTTTTTCAGGCATGGCCTTCTTGAGTTCTGAAAAAGTTTCTATCATATTGTTAAGAATGATTTCTGGGGTTTTTGAGCTAAGATTTCCCCTTCTTGTATTTCTATCATTATTATTTTTTTCTTTTATTTTCATATTGCCCAATATTACTAAATGTTCTGTGTCAGGAATTTTTAGATTTAACATCTTCTTTGAGCAATATATTGGTTTCTTCCATTATATCTTTTATGCCTGAGATTCTGTCTCCCATATTTTATATTCTGTTAATGATGGTTGTGTCTGTAGATCTTGTTTGCTTACATATATTTTCCATCTCCAGGATTCCATCCATTTGTCTATTTTTTAATTGTTTCTATTTGCATGTTTAGGTCTTGAACAGCTTTATTCATCTCTGTTTATTCTTAGGTTTCTTTAATAGATTTATTCATTTCTTCCCGTTGTTTGTTGGTGTTTTCCTGGATTTCATTAAGTGACTTATTCATTTATTCTTTCAGTGCCTCTTTCATCTTCATAAGATTCATGTCAAGGTAATTTTCTTGTACTTCAGCTGTGTCAGAATATTCAGAACTTGACATAATAGGATAGCTGTTCTCTGGTGGTTTCATAGTGACCTGGCTGTTGTTGATTTTGTTCTTATGCTGCCATCTAGGTTTAGAGTAAATATAAATTTAGAGGATGATTTATTAGTTTATCTTTATTAAATGAATGTTATTAACTCCTTGATTTCTGTTTCCTTTCTGGTCTTCTGGCATTTTTGGTCTGTAGTCATGGTGCCAAATGAGCCCTTAGGTCCAGTAGGGTTTATCTGCTAGGAATCTGATAGCTTGTGAGATTTCTGGTGTTTTGGGTGCTGTCATGGTCTCTGGAGTTCTGAGAGATGGCATGTACTCTGGTAGATCTGGACTTTCATGGTCTTTGTGTGCCAGCATAGCATCTGTGGTTCTGGATATTAATGTGGCTTTTGGGTTACAGGTTATGGTCTCTGGTGGAGCAGGGTGTTCTGTTGTATTTCTGGGTCAGGATATGGAAACGAGGGCATGAATACTGTTAGGAAACTGAGCATGTTATAAAAAGTGTTGACAAAATCTATGTGGGTCTTACCTGGGATTCTAGATATCAGTATGACCTCTAGTAGAACAGAGGGCTTATGGAGGAGTTCTGCACCAGAATATGGATACAATGGGAAGCATGCTGTTAGGAAAGCTAGGAAGACTCTAAGAAAATATTGGATGTCTGTGGTCAGGGTCGTACCTAAGGTTCTGGATACCAGCATTGCCTCTATTAGAGCAGGAATCTTCTACTGGATTTGTGTGCTGGGATATGGTCTCTTATTAATCTTTTCTTTTTCTTTCTTTTTTTTTATTTCCAACAGAGTTTCACTCTGTATTTCTTGTCTGTTTAGAATCCAATGCATAAACCAAATTGACCTCAAACTCAGAAAATCTCCTTTCCATTGCCTTTTTTACCCAGGTAATAAAGGAATGAATTCCGACGATCTTTTGCAACCTGGCTTTGCTATATAGCAAAATATTGCATGATTTTTGGAGTTTCATTTTTACTTAAATGTTCATTCTCTGTTTCAGGAGTTAAAAATGACATAAAGAAAATTATGTTAATATCATTCTAATATATATTTAAATGTTTGCCTAGCCATATGCAATGCAAGAATGCATCAATTCTAAGATAACACTATAATAGCTGATTTAATTTGAAAAGGATAAAATGAACTTGAAAACATTAAGCAAAAGTAAGATAGCTGGGTTGTTGTCATTAAAGTGACCTTCGCAAGAACATTCAGATAATGCTTCTTTCTTGAATGTCTTTTTTAAAACTTAGGAAAAAAGTTATGTCACGTTTACATACAAAACATACAGCTCAGTAGTTAACAATGCCATCTGTGGTTTCCTTTTTCTAGTCTGTAAGAACACATTGCTGAGGTATAATGAGGAACTTAAGCTGCAGCTAAATCTGGATCTACAATACACACGTGAGCACATAATGCCTGGAATGTGGAAAAAAGTAAAGTTCTCAGCGTCAGTTAAATATGTAAGCCCAGTTTTCCAAACCGGATTCTAGTTCACTCTCTTACAAAAAAAAATGGGGGGGGCATTCTCAAATATCTTAGACATCTTTAATATACAGATAAAATGAGACCAAAATATGATACTAGCTTAACTGCTCATAAGTCAGAGAAGTTTCTTTTGAGCAAACCTGGTCATTTCAAATTGTAACAGGAAGTGACATCAGATCATTGGGATTATGTTTCAAATATTTACATTTTATTTTAAAATAATCTAGTAATTATAACCCTAGGGACAAACTGCCAATAAACCACAATTTTAATATGATATGCAACCTATCATGCCTATGGAACTCAATCTAATAGTAGCACCACAGGCTCTTCCAATCTTACTGCCTAGAATTACAAGATTTCTCTTCAACCTTAAGTATAGCATTGTGTTGGACTTGAATCAATTGCAATTGGACACCCCAAAGTCACTTATTATCTGCATTTTATCCTATTATATATCTCTGAAATAGTCTCTGTGAGTTTCAAAAAGAACATTTTATGATAAGGGTTGATAACTCTATTTATCTGTATTATGAAGATATACTTTCAGGTAGGACTTAGAAAGTATGTTGGTTAAGCGAAATGGCTGGAGAAGGATTGACCAGCACCCAAGTCTATGATTTCTCCAAACATTAGTTCAGTTGGCTAAGTTTACAATATCAAACAGGAAGTCCCTGTTTTCGAGCCTACCTCAGTCTAAGTAGATGGTTGTTTGTTACTAGCAAGTTATAACTGCTTCTATTTTCACTATTAGTGATGTCTTTCTACTATAGTAATTACATTGGTTATTTTATAAAGTATACAGTGTCTTCAGAAATAGGGTCTTATCTGCAGCCTCTGGAAAGCAACCAAGAGCAATGGCAATAGTTCATTTTTTGGTTGGAGACTCTTGCATTCCTCAGAACAACAACTGAAAGGAAAGTTTCTCATTCTTGGTACTATTTTGTTGTCCTTACGAGGCAGTGCAAAACCTTTGAGAAGTGGCGTCATTATATCATGTGGCATAACTATTTCTGAAAACCTATAAAACACACACATATAAAATCCAGTTTTAAAGTAAGCTTGTAAAGTAATGTTTTCTCATGGCTTTCTCAAACATCCTTTATTATTTAGCTCTCCTTCCTTCCTCTCTTCAGTTTTTCTTCCTTCCCAAGGCTAGTTAAAGTGAAATCTCTTTTCCCTTCCTATTTTTCTCTCTAGTACTCCTCTATATCTACACCTATGCTTACATTCTGTTTCCTGAATTTCATTGGTTACTTGAGATTATTTATTCAAAACTAAAGGTTGATTTTGAGCTGAGATCCACAAATAAGAGAACATGCAGCATTTGTCTGAGTATCTTGCTCAGTCTATTTTCTAGCTCCATGTATGTATCTGCAAATTTTATGCACTCATTTTTCTTTACAGCTGAACAGAATTCCATTATGCATCTGTAGCACATTTTGATTACGCCTTCATCAGTTGAAGGAGATGTGATTGTCTCTATTTCCTACCTTTTGTGAATAGAACAGGCAATGATCATGACTCAGCAAGTATCTCTGGTGTCTGAAAGCAAGGCGTTTGATTATATACATTCTGAGACAGCACTTTCCTGATTTCCATAGTGGTGGTACCATTGGCAATCCTAACAAAAGGTCCCTTTTATCCTCATCATTACCAGACTTTGTTATCAGTTGTTTTATTGACCATTACCATTCTGAAAGGCAGGCTATGAAATTTCCAAATAGGATTAATATATATTAATCTAATTGATAAGGATGTTGAACATATTTTTTTAAAAATTAGCAATATTTCCTTTTAGTTCTTATTTTCAAAACTGTCTTTCAAATAAAGCCTATATTTTAAATTCTATTATTAGATTATTTGTGTTGTTTTCCCTTCTTGAAATTTTTTGTTGTTGTTGCTTTGTTTTGTTATTTCTGATGTTATTTCTTTGGGTAATTTTTTTAGAAAAAAAAAAGATAATGAAGCTTGAAATGGATGTTGAAAAGATAATTTATTAAGAAATACCTGGAAAGAAAGCAGCCTCAAGAATCTTAAATTCAATTTCCTCATTTTTAGCCATTATTTTACATATATTTTCAAATATAATTTCACATCACTTTATCCCACTGTATATTTAATTCTATACATGAAAAAATATAAATACTAAACATCCTAGGACTTCTGTTTATTTGATTTAATGTACAAAAATGCCAAGGATACTCTTGAAGATGGTATCCAACTATTAGTAAAGTAGAAAAACTTAAATCCACAGCACATGCTCATATTGATGGAAGTATTTTCGTGGACTTAAAATAAGTTGCATAACAACGAGTCCAGTTGGTACCCAACTGCTAATGAGTTTTAAGAGTTATAAAGGCATGTAGAAAGTTCCATGAGTTACAGGATTTGTTATCAAGCCTGATGATCTAAATCTCACAGAATCCACATTGGAGATCCCTATAAGTTGTTTTCTGATCTCCAAGACACCATTGCATGTGAGAATGTCACTTTACAGCAGTAACACACACACTAAAATAACTAAACATATAAGGAGAAAAATAATGAAAAAGATTTTAAAGTTGTAAAACAACATAAAATATCAAACTAGTTCTATAATTTGTATTAAGCCAAAAATCTCAGAAAGAAGATGCTAAAGTATTTTAAGGAATGTACTGATGTTGAACCTTGCCAGGCTTGTCTACATGAGGCTATCATCCCAGGCATAACACCAACACAGAACATGCTAATCCACTTTACAACATCTTCGACATTGTGAATTCACCCATTTTTGGATTATCTTTAGCACCTGAAAGTATATGCAAATAATAGATTTTAGAAAGATACTCTTAAGCCTGTTATAGCAGTGATAGATCTAAGATAACATTAATAATTTATTTTCTGTGTTTGCTTTTGATACAGTATTTTATTATGCATCCTGGCTAGTCTACAATTTGATGTATAGATGATACAGGCCTTGAATTCACAAAGTCAAACCTCCCTTAGTTTACAAAATGTTGGGATTAAGGGCATATGACAACATGTTTGGCTTATGACTATCCTTGTAATTTCTGTACCTTTTTGATGCTCACAATTTTTTATATGTTGTTGCAATGTAGATTGGTGGTCGATACTAATCTACTATGTACAATACACTTGTCTTACTTCTCAGCAACACAAAACATGCATTTGTCATTCATTTGAAGAATAAAAAGCTATTTAAGCCTTATAAAGCCCAGTTCAGTCACCTGCTTTTATGGAAATGATGTCATAACATTGTTAAGGGACATTGTATCATCTATGACCTAAAACACTTGCATAGTATTTAGTTAGGTACTTTGGATTCTAGGAAATGGGTGGACTTTCCTGGACTACTGCCCAGATTGCAATTAACATGTAAGTGATGTGTAGACACCTATAACATTACATTTAGTAAAATATGCATCTAGTACAACTGTAGCTAGATGAATGAAACTATTGAAATTCAGAATTTGGTATCCTTGAGGTTATTCATACCTGAATAGTAAATTATGATCAACCTTAAAGCCTTATAGCTTTGCAACAATCTACTTCTACTTGTTATTAATTCGATGCATCCCATTTAGATGACAAGCATTTGAATTCTTGGTGTCTGAGTTACATGGCAAAAGTATTTCCTACATAATAGAACTTCTGCCAAAACTCATCAGATACTCTTTTAACCCACATTTTTATTCCTATCACCTTCTCCTAGCTGATTAAATAAAAAGCATTCACTTGAAATATTGTTGCTATTTTTCCAACCAACACTGTCTCATTCACATGATTTGATAAACATAAGAAAAAAAGTAAGTTGTACTGAATACAATATTTCAAAGATGAGGTAAATTAAAATGTCTGTGTTTTATTTTGAAAGGGGATGATAGTTTATTTTTTTAAAAAAAGAAAGAAAACAAAACAACAACAACAACTAAAACAGTACCATGCTGATCATGGTGTCCAGCATACATATAATTACTTTTTTCTTGGGTATTAATATTGAAGTATTTTAAGATACTGAGATGCAATAGGTCCAAGAATGTTATAGAATAAGGATCTTGGATGAAAATGTACACTGTAAGGCTGTTGCTTTAACTCACAGAATTCATGTAAAGATCCATGAATCACTGCCATTATACTATGTGATTAGGAAGGACAAAAGTTATCTCAGGAGGATCCAGCATGAACCTTATACTTCTTTGTACTTTAATCTTTAGTTTTGATAATTTAAGCTTTATCCACTCTGGCTAAAGCACAAGCATGCATGACACTTCAGTTAATTTCCTTGCTACTATTGGACAATTTCAGTAATATGACCGCAAGAAAAAATCAAATCAGTATCAAAGCAAAGAGACAAATAATTGTCATGTTCAAATCATTTGAAAAGCAGAGAGCTTGCTTCTTCATTACAAATTCAAACTTAAATATTATCATTACATCCTTTAAAATTCTGCAATAAAATTAATTTTTAAATATATGGGGGTTTTCTTCACCTAACTGTACTTTGCCATCAACAAAAGAAAGTTGTTTTTTAAGAGGTCATTGCTTTGGCAAATTTCCCACATGACTGTAGGAAAGACAACACCACATGGTGCCATGTCTGCTTCTAAATTCTGAAGTACAAGGATTTGATCAGAATCCAAAATTATCATAATCTGCTCTTAAGATTTCAACCCATTTGCAATTATTTTATAGAGCGTAAATGTGCTGTTAAATAGTCATTCATTAGTCTTTCCTTTTTTGACATTTCTGAAAGCTGACCCTTTTGGGTAACTGTGGTGCCTCCCCCTCTGAGACTGGCTTCCATACCCCCATGTTACCATTTCAGGACCAGAGTTTTTGGAGTAGTGTAAGTGTAGGTCACAGTGACAACAGATACAGGTACCTCACCCTTCAGTGAGAACTTTTGCATCTGTAAACTCAAGAATGATTTTATTAGCTCAGCAAGAAAAACATTAAGATTTGGGCATTTCATACCAAACACCCTTTTTGCTTTTTAAATGAAACTGTTGTGAATCATTTTGGTATTTATCAATCCTTTGTAGTTATCTTCTAAAAAAGACAGAAAACCCACCTATATTTAAAATAATATTTAAGGTTAAATGTTCTGAGGGGGTCTTTATCAATATTTAGTTTTTAAATACAGTATAAATCAGTATTTTTTTTCCTTCAGTACTGAAAGAGTAGAAATTATTTCTGGTCCCTCCTTAAATCAACCAACAACACTTCTCAACAAGTACAACACTGAAATTTACAGACATCCCTAAAACTTTTGATTAAGTAAATGAATGAATCACAGTGGAGTCTCATTCAGTTAACAATGTATATCCATTTAAAATAAAAACAAAAAGCTGAACATTAAAAGAAAATTTCATTCTGAGAGAGGGAGAGAGAAAGAGAGAGAGAGAGAGAGAGAGACAGAGAGAGAGAGAGAGAGAGAGAGAGAGAGCTTCCTGAAACTAACAAAGAGTGTGTTTTCACCCACTGTTTCTATACCATATCTAGATCAGATTTCTCCTTCTGCAAGTGTTAAAGGCATTGCTGAAATCCTCTGGCCCAGTCATTGAGGCCACTGAGTTGAGCACATGTTCTGTAGCTATAAGGGAATATCTTATACTGTCATTTCCCCTTTGAGACTTCACTTCCAGAGATGGCACTGCTTCTCATTCCTCTGTAACTACCAGCATCGTACCAGGGGATGTTTCTTGTACACAGTGACAGCCACTGATACTCTAAATCACCCCTAGAAATAGTTTTTCATCAGTTTTTCACCAATGTGTCAGCCTTTCACTCTTTCTATCAG
Organism: Grammomys surdaster; assembly: GCF_004785775.1. Taxonomy (NCBI): domain Eukaryota; kingdom Metazoa; phylum Chordata; class Mammalia; order Rodentia; family Muridae; genus Grammomys; species Grammomys surdaster. The sequence continues at coordinate 4,609,473 of NW_021604641.1, read as the reverse complement.
TGAAGCTGAGGCTTAAACACAGGTGGGACAAAAATGAAAACTATTGGTCTAAAGGCACAAAATTGCATAGCTGCTCTAGTCGGAGTCTGTAAACAGAGAATATGTTTTGAAAACTCAATGTAATAACACTTGCTTAGAAATAATTATATAAATGAGAATTTTTGAACATCTCTGTAAACGAATATCAAGGTTTTATCTATCTATGGTCTGATCTAATCACATATGAAACAGAACTACAGATCAACCTTACAAGTATAAACATGTTAAAGAAATGAAAGGAATTAGCTTAAGTTGCTTAATCATTCACACAGGAAGAACTTTTAAACTTTATTACTAAAATACAAACCAAAAATAGGTTTATCAAGGACATTTTAAAAAATAAATTAGTTTATTAAAACAGCATAAGATAGAAATCCTTTGTTTAAAATGTTAACATAACATTATTTTTAGGTATTACATTTCTTATAACAATTAATGTTTTAAATTTCCAGTGATGTTTCATAAAAAATATCAATAAGAATACCTAATAATCTTACTTTACAAATTATTAATATGTTCCACAGAATTGTAATAGCTTTTTCAAACAACAAATTAAATAAATAATCCTGGTTCCTGAAACTTTATTCAGTAACCTGCTTGCTATTCTGTCTTGTCTGCTTCTGTGACAGTAACTTTGACATAATAAGTAGAGAGCACATTGCTCAACAACAATAGAAAAAAATGAACTTGTGTATGTAATGATCATATGTCTCCAAGGATAAGAAATTTTAATTTTATGTGAAGTATTGGCAAAACAGTCTGACAATAATCCCTAAAAAAGTAGCCGAATAAAAATTATAACAAAGAACTATTGACATAGATAATTTAAGAAATTGAGATAAAGCATAAAGTCAGTAAGTACAAATTATTTTATGGTTTAAATATTAATTTGCTTAGTTAAAACAAGTAAAGCATTTCTATTCTTGGTACAATTTTTCAAATATATTTATAATCACCATCTTTGTATATCAATATTGAAACACAGCAATAATAAATTTTAAAGTGATGTATTTTAGAATAAATTAGCATCTGTTCAAACATAGGAAGGTAGTTATCTGGATTTGCTTATATTCACCCACAAGAGTGTGCCAAGGTGCTATTAGGATATGATAAACACAGAGGAAGAGAAGAAAACTGTGTAGTGAGTATAATAGGAGAGAAAGCAAGAGGAGATGAAAGCAGGGGAGAAAAGAGACAGAATATAAGGATAGAGGAAGAGAGTCAAAGAGGAGGAGGAAGTGGTAGGAGAAGGCATGAGGTGATGGACTAGCTTTCTAACTTACATAATTATCAAAGGAGGGTTTGGAAATGAACAGTAAAATAAATGACTACAAACTACACTGACTGAGTTTTTATTAGTAGTGTAACTATCACGTCAATGGTCCTAAAACTCAGAACACAGGGCCATTAGACAATGGCAGGGAGTAGAAGAGTTTGATGTCTAAAAATCCTGTTGGTTTCCATCACTCTCACTATCATGAATGTGAGAACAATAAGGATAAATAGGAAAGAGTTTGGGAAAAAGAAACTAAAAGTGGGGTAGGGAAAGATCATCAATGAGTTTGGTAAGGTACACTAGTCATTAAACAAAACCCCAAATACAAGGAGAAATACTTTTAACAAATGGTTACACACTGGATAAATTTGTAAATTATAGTCTATGTAATGTACAGATAACCAAAATAATTTCACAGGTTAAAGTAATATTCATTTTATCTAAGAATATTTAATATACTTACTAAATATCAAAGCAATTTTAATTTTAAAACATTCAAACAACTGATATAATACTTAAGGAAGGCTCTCTGGGCAAAGAAATTTTGCAAACTTGATTCAATTGAAAGCTTGATTTTCATAGTAAATTAAAAGACACATTGATTTTATGTAAAAGAAAGTAAAACAGACACACACACACATACACACAAACACAAGGATTTCCCACACTAGAGAATCTAACCTTTTCTTGTAAACACAACTGATTAAACTAATGAAAAATGGCATTTCTTTAGTTGTTCCTTTCTATTTGACCAGAAGCCCAGTAGCATGTAATCTTGAGTTTGAAAGATTAAATACAGAATTCCCAGTACTAAAGGCCAAGGATGTCCCTGTTTTTAAGATCAGGCCTCTATCCCCGCCTTCACAAAATTAGAATTGCCATAGCCCTTCTATACTTAGAGAAGGGAGGAGATGTTAGGGGAAGCCCTGCTTACACAGTAAAAGCCTAAAATCAACAATAGGCCTAAAATCAGCAATTGGCCTGTCATACATGTATATTAACACCAAGTCTTGGGTCTCAGTGGAAAAACATTGAAACAGATGGCTATAAGCTAACGTAAACAGGCAGCTTTTGTGGAAATCTACAAGCCTGAGTAGTCATAGACCTTGTAAATAGGTAGCCTTGGCAGACAATACCAACTTAGATAAGGACAAGTGAGTCATAGGCAGAGTCATAGTGACTTGTCCCCTGAACCTTCACCCAGCTGATAACCAGTTCTGAAGATATCTGTATTCCCCCTGAACACCCACACTCCAGTGTCATTCCTTCCCTACATCCTGCCTTTCTGTGTTTATAACCCCTGTGTGAATCAATTACTATTTGAGAAAAAATAAATTATAAAAAAATAAAAATAAAAAATAAATGTACTATACATCTCTTCATTGTGAAAGGACATTGAGAATCATGTGTCCAATATGGACTAAAAGGAGCTACCAGAAATAAGGTTTCAGAAGACAGGATAAAGTTCATCATATTTTAAATGATAAAGACAACAATAAAAATGGCACAAGCTAGATCTTAAAAAGAGGCTGTCCCAGAAGGCAGAAGTAATATGTCAATGATTTAATGAGCTTCCCTTTCTGCCTTTATTTATCAAAATACAAACTCTTCCTTTCACTATGTCTGTCTCTACATTTTTTCCTATACAGTTTCTATCACTCTGAAAATTTTTTTAACTAAATTATGTTGTGGATGGTTTGTCAAATAAGTCAATCGTGGGTCTTACTTTTACTGTCATTTGATTTTGGTTTCAGCCCATGATGATGAGCCCACAAACACCTGACTGTGCTTTTGAGGAACATGGTAGAAGAATCATATCATTTTGTCCTAGTCAGGAAGCAAATAGAATAGGAGGAAGGAGGTAATATCTCATAATTATCTCTACTGTCCTAATTCTCCTGAAATAAGCTCTAGAAAATGACATTACAAATGGCCACCAAGACTCTGGGGACAATTAAAGGTCAAAATGATTAAGATTGCCAGATTATTAATTACCTACCTATATTAATATGCTACCCTCCAAAAATAGTTTATATTTTTCATTACTCATGTAACAATAATACTTTTAAAGTATATAAGGAACTAAAGTTAGTCATGATAAAATAGCAAATGATCCATATGATGGATAGTATATTGGAAATTTGTGAAGAGAATGAGAAAAGACTAATTTTAAAGGATCAACAAATATTTTCAAAAATAATCTAATAAATCTAGTAATTTATGTATTGCTGACTTAAAGAATAGCCATGGGTTAAATATGACTATTCATTTAAAAAGAGATTGAAGCTCCAAGCTAAGCTGATTTTTAATCATTATAAGTCAGCATTGAAATATGCATATATTGATTTTGGTAGCTAATCTGGACCAAAAACAAATAAAGAAACCCCAGAATTATGACACATCATACATCAAATGGATCTAACAGATATATATGGAATAAACTACCTAAATGCCAAATAATACATATTTCACTCAGCAGCACATGGACGTTTCTTAAAAACAAGTAAATTGTAATTGTTACAAACTGCATTTGTAGCTTGGAAAGTGACAGAGGTCATTATAAACTTAATGACTCTCTGTAAAAGTAGTCTGAACATAGACTTCATTCTAAAACATTACACCAAATGTGGGCAGACACAGATAGAAGCACTTCCCATCTACATAATATGTGCAGTAACTGACCACTCTCCCAAATGCACTGCTCATGTTTCTTTGTGTGTGTGAGTGATTTCTCTGCATGACTGTTTCTAACCAGTAATAAAGTATGTATCCTCTGCTGGGAGAATTCGACTCCAATAATTACTAAAGGTTAGGGTTCTTTGTTTCAGTGATAATTTTCAGTATCCTAGCTCTTTCACCAAGGAATGAAAATGATTTCTGTAAGCCCAGGTAATAAGCCCTTTCATTTTCTTCTCAGTTGTGATTCTCATTTAAACCAAAGATTCACACAGTAGAATTGTTTGCTTTTCTGCTGATGGTTGCTTTGTTACAGACATTTCTAATTTCAGGATTACTTGGGAAAATATTATGACTTATAATCTAATTACTTTACTACTAACAAGGCTGGAATGTAGCAGGGATGTATAATAGAGAAGACAGAGGCTTAAAGACTAACCTGAGTACAAAGTTCTTTCTGTAATTATCAATAGACAAAAATATCCATAGTTCAACATACAGCAAAATCTTCTAGGCAAGCAATATAAAGAGTTTATAGATATTAAAAGATAAAATATATTTTTTTTCTACAAAGTAGTGGAGGTTTCTATCTATCCCAAAGTACTTTGAGTGGTGAACAACAACAACAACAACAACAACAACAAAAACCTTTCTAAATCAACTGCTTAACTAAAAATTATTACTGAACTGATCTACTTTTTAAATGTCTGTAAGAAGGCAGCTTCTTAGTCTTCTTTGCTAATTCTCCTTTCTAAGTGTTTTTGATAATGCTTCATGAATTCTGTGTCTCTTTTTTATAACACAGTCTGGATATCACTTGATGATCTAACCCACTAACATCATTTGCAGGTTCCCTATTAACTGTAAAAACTGTCTCTCAGACATCTGAAAATGTATCAGCCTCTTCTGTCTTTGCCTTATAAGCATTCTGAATTTGAAGTGTCCTAAATTCTATAGATTTTGTTTTCCCTTTACTTTCTACCTCAGCTGCCTGTTATTATCTCTCATCTAAACCACTAACTTTCTCCCTGTTCTTCCTGAATTCTCCTTTCAGAGATGTTCAATCACTATTCAACATATTGGAGATAATTTTAATTGCCAGATGATAAACTAATGACTATTATAGTCTCACAGAGAAATGTTGACTACAAATTTTTTTCGTGTGAAGATTACCTCTATGCCATGATTGGGATAGCACTAGATTGAGCTTGGGTTTGGCTATTTTTATTTGAGATATTTCTATAAAACCAATGGCACTAAAATATGTGTTGAAACCTATGAAAGAATTTGACCTGTGATTATAGGTTTGGAAGATTCTAGAACTTTAAAATAAAGTTGTTGGTAAAATCCTATTTAAAGAGAAAAACTATAATGAAAACCTTGAGCAACACTTAAAAGTATCTGTATATAGTTTTGGTTGTCTTAAAATTAGCTCTGCAGACTAAGCTGATTTTGAATGCACTTAGATCCATCTAAGTATGCTTCCTAAGTGTTAGGGTTAGTTGTTTGACCTAGGAAATATGACTAGATACAAATTCTTGGTGGAAAAATATTTTTACAAAAGAATGAAAAATGAAAATTTTACACTTAAAAGTATAATGATAACAAGTTTTCTTAAAGAAGAAAATAAAAATTAAAATAGGCTGTGAAGGGTTAGGGTGTAAGAATTGCCGAAAGAAGACCCCAGACTACTATGGTTACTATGTTAGTCCTTTTATATTTGATGAGACCTTAGAAAGTGAGGCAGTTAATTTAAAGTTTCATTGGTGGGTGCTAGGGAAGCTACATGGGTCAGTTTCTGATTGGTTTGTGTCATGTGGTCTGTGGTCTGGATTTCTATGTCATGAATGTTGAACCATAGGATAAAATACCGAAACTATATAAGGCAGACCAGCACAAATGGCCCATCCTGAGATAAGATATTTCTCCATTCTTGTGGTTATTACTAGGCTGGTTTTGGAATGGGGCAGATTATGGCCATGTTCCTGGAGCTGGTGACTTATAGCCTAGTTCCTGGAACTGATGGCTTTCCTTTTGAAGTCAAGGCTGAAATGGAGTTTATGTCACCCTCTAAGAAGTTTTAAGCTTATTTGGAAAGTTCTTTTACATGCCCAGAAAGAACATCTGGATGGTTAAAGAGTGACTAGTCTTGCACTTGCATGGCCTATTTACTGAGTTTAATGGCAGCAAGGAAGAAACTAGAAAATAGATTGATTATTTGGTTCTATACACCTTTTTCTCTAGAAGTGGTTTGACTCTGCTAGCAAGATATGGCTAGACTCAGATAATTGTTTCCTTACAACAGAAGCTGTTCAGCTACTGAGAAGCTCCCAGATCCACTATGGCCTGGAACCATGCCCTTGGTTTCCCTCTATGACTAAACAGATTCTAAAATGTAATGGCAGTACTTAGAATACATTTCTTTTGCTTGTACCCAATAGTTTACATAATAATCTTGGTTATTATAAAAAAACAAAATTGACTATAAAGTGGAATTTCATCTTCTTTTTCTACTCTATCCTGTCAGTAAATTTAAAATTCTGTTATTAAGATCATTTGAACAACAGGTAAATGAGAATATGCAGATGTTTTTGTATTTGTTTCTAAAAACACACAAAAATTCATATGTGTAGGAAACTCAACATTTTCTTGTAAGTAAATTTAAATGATCCTCTAGATGCCATACATCTGGTGTTAAATCAACAAGTTAAAGCGAAACCCATCACTTGACTAGCTAGAAATATTTATTTAGGTAATTGCTTTGTGATTTTATAGTATACTGATAACCATGGGCATATTTTCAGAAGTATATAAGTATGTTTAAAGAACATACATACAGTAAAAGCAGAGAAAGGGAGAGAATTCTGAGAAAACTAAGTTTTATGCATTTCTGTTCTATAACATGATATTCAACTCTGCTCTATATAACTTAATGCTAATCATATTCCTTCAATGGAATATAAGAGTTGCTTAGCATGAATAAGCAAAAATTATATTTTCCTGTTTGTAGGAATAATGTTCACAATTTAACTAGCAGTTATAAATGTCTTCATTGGTGAGTATATTTTCATAGAACCCCTGGAATAGAAATGATGAAAAAGGAATGGATGGAAGAATCCACTTTAACAGATGATGAGAATTTACATGTGGAAAGCTAAAATATCACTGATTTTACTAACAATACTTAAGTCATGTAAAATGTATTTAAAAAGAAATTAAAATGCTGGGGCATGATTTGTTTCACCTCACTGAAAAAGTTGCTTGGAAGATTGATAAGTATAAAGTTTACATATGATAGGAACTTGAACAAAGCCACTAATGAAAACAAAAAAACTGTCAGATCTGATTTACTTTAATAAGGGAGCCATTATCTTTCCACAGCTGTTTCTTATTTTACCCTCCATTGTTTCAAGAATTCAGGCAATGGAGACCTGAGGTTGTGACAGAGAGACAAGTCCATACAGGGTCAATTATTCTATGATTAGGTCAGTCAAACACAATTTCACTTATATACTGAGGAATTTTTCTTGTAAAAAGAGTGAGCACACCCTTTAAGTCACTTTGTAAAAAAAATCTGCCAGCTCATTTTCCTTAGTCATTAATGCATATTGGCTTTTAACCAGATGCCTGTTTTCTGAAATGTATTTTTACTTTTAGTTCTTAGTTTTGACTGAGTGAAATCTTCTTTAATTACTCTTTGACTATTTTTAAGATTTCTAAATTGTATCAGTCCAATTCACTAGACTTCATTTCTACTTGTAAAATTCTAACTCTAATGTTAATTGCTTCTCAAGTATATATTTCTTAAAATAAGTTGATCTTAGATATATCTTTGATGGAACTACAACAGACCATAATTACATTGAACAATCACTAATCACAAATCAATATTGTTAGCACATTATTTGAGAATTGGTTGATAGTATAGATTTAGGAATTCCCAGAGGAAAATGACCTGGTCGCCTTTCTTTTTTTATACAGAATATGTATCTATTTTTTTATGTACACTGCTTCTCTTTTCTGGTGTTCAGATGAAAAGAAATTACAACTGATAGCACCCAATACTTTATAAATGAAGATTTTAAAAATTAAGTCTAGGTTTTAAACCCTTTTTTCTATCTTGGATTATTTTATATTCATATAAAAATATTCAACTTTAGAGAATCAGTAGGAAATTTAGCCCTACACAAGGATTGTTTAAATTAAGTCAATGAAAGAATGGTCTTTTGCTGTTTAATATGATTTAAGTGAGTTTTCATTTTTCTTCAAAAATATATACAAACAATATAATTTATTGTTAATAATAATAATATTAGCCAGATAACATTCCTTAAACATTTAATTTGTACTAACTGTCAATAATTAGATAGCTATGAGTAACATTTTTATAAGGTACTTTATTTTCATCCTTTGAAAAATGTAGCTTCCTAAGGCAAAGAGTTTTTTGTAACAGTGACAATTTATGTGATTAAATTTTTTTTTAGTATTAGGTCATGAAATTAATTTTCATCTTAATTAGTGCCCACAGCAATGATGATATTAATAATCAATTTAGCTAATTACATTTAGCAAAGTTCATTGGATTACATTTTATGTGTTGCTGATAAGTCAAGGTCATTACATGTCTCCATCAATATTCAGGAACTAGTTAAAGGTATATTGAAGAAAATTATTTATATTTGCAAATGTGAGAGAAACCAAAATGTCAGATTCCCTTTTGTGGTCAATTACAGATTAATTTAAGTGCATTTTATCATGGTGTAAGGACTTATTAGACCCAATACACATAAAAAGTTGTAGATCACTATAAATGGTGTCATTCTCCTTCAGAGTTATGCCTACTTAGATAAACTTCCTGTGCCTTACTAGGTAACTCTTCCTTAGAGAAACTAGGGCAGTGAAGAAGTTATCCTGAAGTTGCTTAGAAGAACATAAAATCAAAGATAATGTGATAAGAGATATTTAGATGAATTTTGTAAATATCATATTTTTTCCAGAGGCATAAATAGATCAGGGCTCATTTTCTACTTTGAGTTCCCTATCTAATCAGTATGAAGTTATTTAAAAGGTAGAAGTCTTTATTCTTATAGAGTATTTTTAGTCATTAAGAGAATGTTTATTTAGTAGTCTGTGATGTAAGTGTGTCACCTCAGATCAAGGCTATAAATACTCACTCCAAATAAAGATGAGCTCTGAATTTTGTTTCTTACAGGTTACCCTGGTAATTATTTTGTCTTCACAGTCTAGTCTCTTTAAAATATATTATCCATGTATGTACATGCTTCTTTACTTTGATATATGGTGGCAAATATATTATAGTATATTAATTGTTTCAGCCTGAAAATATCTAGAAAAGTACTTGTAACTAGGCATCCTCACAACCACGTTAGGATGAAGCTGTTCATATCACCTCCTTTGAATCAACTTCATTGACAAGCTTTGTAGCTTGTCAACACTTTTAGTGGTTAAAGATAAATGAAACAAGATGGTCCTTTAAGAAGAATAAAAGGAAACACAAGTTATAACATTGGGTATATCAACTATACTTCAGCGAGGACCACATGCTTTGGAGAAGATGATCTTACAAAAAGGACTCCATGAGTTTTTGTGGCTTTATCTTTTGCCACTTTTTTTTAAAGACGGAGAAAAGTTGGATGAGTAGGGAACAGGGGAATATCTCAGTGGAGAAGTCAACAGAAATGACAATATGTTAAAAATATACTTTGTAAATTAAAGAAATGATTACAAAAGAAAATAAAAAGAAAAATTATAGAAGATATTTCTAAGAAAATGTCAAATTCAAAATGTGGGTAGTCATTTTTCCTTAATAGTTGATAACTTTAAAAGTATATTAACTATTCAATTTGAAAGTAATAAAGAAGTAACCTCCAGAGCTCTCAGGCTCTAAACCACCAACCAAAGAGTATATATGAGGGGTCTACAGCTCCATATTTAGCAGAGACTTGTCTTATCTGGCATCAATGGAAAGGGGGTCCTTGGTCCTGTGCAGGCTTGTTGCCCCAGTGTAGATAGATGTTAGAGGGGTGAGGCAGGAGTGGGTGGGTGGAGGATCACCCTCTTAGAGGCAAAGAGAAGGGGGCATGGGACGCAGGGTTTGCATAGAGGAGACCAGAAAGAAAAAAAAATATATATCCAATTAATTAAAAAGTAGTATACTTAATGAATCTGAACTTCTAGTTTCTGCTTCAGAAAATAAAAATACTTGGAAGCCAAGTTAAATCAAATATTAACTCTTTACCTTCAGATGATTAAATAACTAGGATCACAATATGAAGAACAAAGATGACAGATCAAACCTCTATCCAGAAAGGAGAGAAGGTGCCTTTAGTGACTCATTTGACTTATGTGCTATTATGCAGCAGTAGGAGTCAATATCTGGCAGAAAAATGGAAGCTTGCCATAGCATCGAACTGCTGGATCCTATTTGAACTATTGTCAACTGTGACATTTTTCTAAGGGTTATATTTTTTGGGAGAAACCATGAAGTAGGGTACCTCTATGTGCTTACTCCCAGAAACCAATCTGATTCTTACACTGATGATTTGAGACAAAATCTTGCCTCATACAGGAAGTTGGTAGAAGAGTCATTGTCAACTATTCCCTGAGACTTCCATACTTAAGAATTATATCCAGGCAGAAACACTGATTGACTCAAACAAGAGATTTATTTACTCTCTTCATTAGTGTTTTCTCAGTTTCATATAAGTAAGAGACAATTTTGTAAAGATAGTTATGAAAATACCCCACCAGATTGGCCTGTGACAATCCCGTGCTACATTTTCTTGACTCATGAATTTATGGGAGGGCTGAGCCTAATATACCTTGTATTACCTCTGGACAAGTATACCTGAGTTGTGTAACAGGCTCAGCAAACTATTCGGAGGGAAAGGATAAACATGATGACCCATGGCTTCTGCTTTAGTTCCTACTTCCATGCTCCTACTTTGAACTACTGTCATGACTTCACGATAGACTATGATGTGGAACACTAAGTTGAAATAAAACCTTTCCTTTTCAAATTGATTTTGGGCAAGGTGTTTTATCACAATTGAAGAAACCTTAACTAAGAAAATTACCAACAGCATGTCTCTAATAGAAACATTAATCAAAGTTCTACAGAGAGAAAATGTTAGAGGTTACAAACATAAATACAAAGGAAGAAAAAAAATAATTGATAATAGAGGTAAAATGCTGTGAATTTCGTTTTAGTTTAGTGCTATTAATATAATGTCTGCTAAATATGAAAGCAGTGTCAATCTATATTAACTAATGTGGTATGGCTTGTATTTGATGCTAATTCTGCTCTCCTGGGAGGTGCTCTGTATGCGGAGTGTGTGATTCGTACTCAGGTGAGTTCTTCTGAACCATCCCCTACTGAATAAAGGAGCCAATCACTAGGCAAGTAGGCGGGATTTCCAGGTTGAATAGATGAAGGGGGAAGCAGGAGATTGAAAGAGCCTTTTTGGATGAGAATAGCTAGAGGACAAGATGTACCAGCTACTAGTGTCTCCTGGTTTCATTGGCATATCCATCAGGATTTGCCATCAGAAGATTTATATTTAATATGGCTTACAAGATTAGTATTCTAGTTGATATGCCCAGAAATTGAGTTTCCATTGTTTCTGAACTAAATTTGTGTTATGTTTTCCTTCACACAGTGGCTCATCTGGGTTCCAGTGAGAAAGGTATGCCACAGCATGGGTTTTCCAAACGTACACTACAAAGGACTTGAGGTGGGGTTTGAAGCATGGGGAGGGTATGGTAGCGACCCTTCAGTGGGAACTTAGTGAGCTGGGTGGAGAGATTTTGGCGGTTTGAGTCAGAGGGTCTCCAAGAGATAAGAACAGGCTGGTGAGACTGCCTGGACAGAGAGTAGCTTGGCATAATGCAGGAACTTGCTGTTCTTTTATAATATTTCCAGCAACAATAATATGTTTTCTAAAATAGATCTCTGATACTTTCATTTGATAGAGAGTTTTTATGTAAAATATTGTGGCCTTTTCCTGAGAATGCTGACAAGTATGATCAAACACACTCGATATTTTGCCTCGTTAACATATGTCTAAAGTATCAAAATTTCTTAAAATAATTGCTAAATTTTTAATTTTTAAATCACTTTCCTAGGTTTATATACATTGATTATTTCAGAATTTTACCTTATTTTAGAAATCTAACTTTAAAGGAAGAAAATATTTTCATCTGAAAGTCTATTTTTTTCCTAGATTCCCATGTGACATCCTTGGAAATTATTACTTGTAGCCTGTACAAATGTTTTCAATGTCATAGGAATGTAATGTGCTTATAGATAAATGATTCTGATTCCCTATCTTACATTTTATTGAATAGTTATTATATATATCCAAGCAGGAAGTCTCTCATTTTATTCTTAGATATGTATGATGACATTGATTTGTCTATACACAGGTCAGTGAAGGAAAATGGAGTGTGAGCTTGATATATTTTGAATCTGGCATTATGCCTGACTGCAGTCTCTATCTGTAAGTGATATCTTACAGTTAATTTTATGTTTTAAGTAATATCACTTCTAGGTATTCAAGTTTCATAAGTGTAACTGATGTGGGCAAAAATAAAATCATATATTCACAGTGGGTATGTTTCACAGAGGAGCAGTCCGAAGTCTCGGAATTTTCCATCATTTATCATTTATAATAAAACACATGCTACTTCTCTTAATTTTTTCCTCAAATAAAATAATGAACTTTACTTTGAGAATTAAAAAAAAACCTGCCTTTTGGTATACAGACATCCTTGAAAATATATTTTTGTACATTGTTTGTAGGGCTTGTACTAATTAGACATCTATAAATTATATAAAGAAGTAAGGAATGTTTCAAAACAGCATATTATAAGGCAAAAAGCATTAGTTTAAATTCAGACAACAATTTTGCCCTTTATCTCCATTTGCCATTCATTCTATATGACTATTTTTTTCTCATGAGAAAATGCTTCGTAGTTCTGACCACTCAATTTGTGATTACTGACAGGTTCACATCAGGGTTTAGTAAAGTTCTTAAGTGTCTTCTAGCAGGATTAAAGTGAGATTGTCAGCATTCTAGATCAATTCTGTGACTGGAAATAGGCTTTACTACTACAGCGTAAGAAGAAATGTCTCTCAGAAAGATTCTGTAGCACTTTTGCTGCATTGGCATGCTTCACTTAGGATGTTATCATGAGTAGGATATCTAAGTTAATAGGCATATCCTCATACTGTGTATATCTGAAACGTCTGCACTGTTTAGACTACAGATTGAGACTTCTACTTGGTTACACATTATGATAAGAAAGGTAGATTTCATTAGTCTTGAAAGAAAGCCTCTATTACCCATTCTACCAATCATAAAATATACAGAAACCCCACAGAGAAATGCTTATATTAGGAGTTTATGCTAAAATTCTCATTAGCACTCAAATGACTTTAAAAGCTGATAAATATTTTCAGAAATATACTTAGAATATTTGCCTCTCTATAGCTAATATATCATTGTCTCTCTATGACTTATACTTGACTTAAAATCCAAATATTATTATAACTACTCAGCAATTGTAGTAAATCTAATTTTTAGTGATGTCTCTCCATAACACCATGGCTTTCTGAGAGGATACATACTCTTAATGTCTTAAAACTTTCTATCAGGGAAAGCCTGTCTCCATACTTCTTTTTAATATTATAAATCTATAAAATACTGGTGACTTTTATGACTCAAAATTATTAATATCTGCACTGATTTTTTATACTCATTTTAAAAAATACTTAGATCTATGTTAAATCCCTTTATCTATGTTCAATTGAATAGAATTCAATCTCAGATTCTTTAAGTCCCTTACGAACATAACCATTTTTATTTTGCTTCTTTGAAGACTTATTTGTCTCCCTCCATATCTACAGATAATACTGTTTACTCAACTGGAATTTGTTCTTCCTAATAGTGAAATCTTTTTCTTTGGATGACAAATATTACACACATTTATCTTTATAAATGTTCTATTATGCATATATACTGACATCCTAGACTAAAGAGAGAGTTTTGATTCATCTATGTTTTTCTACTTGTGTTTACATGAGTGTAGGACATGCCACAGCACATGAATGGATGTCAAAGAAAAACTTTTATACAAGTTAGGTCTCTCCTACCATGTCAGTTCTGGAGTTTGAAATTGTGTCATGAGACTTGGCAAAAAGCACTTTTACCCTCAAGCCATATCATCAGACCTTGTATTCTGTATCCAATAATATGAAAAGAAAACACCAACCAACGACAACATAAAAAATACACTAAATTGAATACTGTTGAGTTTCTTGGCTATTTAATTCCTTCATTAAACTTGATATGTGTCCAACCCTTTTATTTTCAAGTGACATTTTTGGGGGTGCAATCTCCCTTAAGATAGAGTAATGCGTAAGAATGAAGCTGCCAGAAACTTTTTTCAAAGATTTCAATATACTTTTGGTGGGTTTTTTTTTGCACATTTTCCACAGAAGTTATTATTTTTCACATTTGTTTTGCTTCCATTTTTAGTAAAACATCCCATGAATCAATGTATAAAGTAATAACCTGTATTTGTATTACATAGCTCTGTAATTTGCAAAAAAGGAAGGAGATATCATCAAAAATATGATAGCAGATGTATCTTCCATTTTATGAAAATTTCCTATTTTGGCCTCAAATAGAAAGCAGTATTTAGAATCATAATGATAAAAAAATGAAGGAAAGAAGATATAGTGTATAATAGAAAGAAAGAAAGAAAGAAAGAAAGAAAGAAAGAAAGAAAGAAAGAAAGAAAGGAAGAAAGAAAGAACTGAATATAAATCAAGTTGCAAGTAGACAAAAGTAATGTGATTACCATAACTATCAGATTTATTTCTTACACTCTTTGGGGATAAAGAAACAATTTTTATTTATGGAAGTATTCCTTTGCCTTAGTTTGTCAATCTTCCCAAAAGACTCCCAGAATCTGGATATGTACTATTAAATTTTCAAAACATATGTGTTAAATACAGTCCAACAATAAATGTTGCTTTAATTAATGAGAATTAACTGATGTATCTTACATTGAAACATTCCTAAACATTTGATTTAGGTTTCTATGACTTAAATGTCTACAATAATAATGGATGCAAAAAAATAAGTACAGTTATAAAAATTGCTTGGTTTCTAGTCTGCTAAAATGAATGTTATAATTAATTTCATTTTTATAAATTTTTGTCTACATACTTGCCAAACATAATTACATTAAAATAATATTTTAAGTTCAATGTTATGGATTTCAAACTGTGTTTGAGATACATCATAGGCGAGACAAGTAGAAATTTAGCAGGACATCATGCATAACACCTGCATAACTTCTAGCAAGAAATATATCTCAGCACATAAACACATAAGTGGGCACAAAGTCTCTTTCCTAAGCAAGAAGATATTTCCAGCTGATATATGCTGAAAAAAAAATTTTTTTGATCAATAGATATCAATGAGGATAGAAATCACACTCAGTAGCAGGCCACATACCCAGAATTAATTGGCTAAAACAAAATAGACTTTCTCTACTTCCCGTTGATGTTCAAGTTCTATGTAATCAGCTCTGAGTCCTTGTTTCCATGTGATTACTCCATCATCATGATTCTAATTCTCTGGAATCATAATCCCAAGTAAATTGTTTCACTATAAGTTGCCTCGGTCATTGTATTTCATCAAAAAATGGAAAAATAATAAAGAAGTCTATTTGTCATAGCTGTAAAAGTAATCAGTAAATCTCAACAAGTTATAAAAAGTTTCACCTCTTAATGCACCTCTTGAACTAAATTTGAGGAAGCACTATCTCCTTTTAACAATGTGTCTCCTGTATGTCAGATATTTTCTGGACAGACTCTAGTGTAATATTATGAGTTAGAGAAATAGTACTATTATTTTTATAGAATGAACTAAAATGAGACATCTAATAAGAAATTTCTTATTTTAAATTTTGACCAATGACTTGCAACAATGCAACTTCCCTACTGCTGATGGGCTCCTGAGTAGCATGGAATATTTTTTATCTACAAAGATAGAAATGATTTCAAAGTTTTCCTTCTCTTTAGACATTCTGAGGGCTTCACCTCCTCCCAAGGATCATCTTCCAAACCAAGGCTTCCATATGCACATATACTTAAAACTGCTTGGGATGATTACTACAAACCCAGGAAAAGGTCTATTCAAAACATGACCAGCCTTACCTTACAACAGAAAATGGTCTATAAACTTTATTGTGAATTTATAGTTAAAATTAATGAGTTAATAGCTAACTTGAACAAGGGCTTTTTAGAAGTTAATGAAATTTTATTGTTATTATGTAGGAAATAAAACAAAACTATTAAAATATTTGTTTCACTAAATGAATGCATAGTAAAAATGAATAGAAATATATAATGAAGTAATCAATTGTCTGATATAGCATCATTATGATTATGACAGCTACAAATGTATAATGTTCAATGTAGGTGTGTGTATATGTGCCATGCATATTGTTCCCTAAGTAGTACTGGTGACACAGTGGGAAAAATAGCTTATTCAAATTATAAGTAAAATCTAATAGAAATGCTTCAGCTTGTGTAATTATTGCATTCTGCATAAATTCTATGTAGACTGAAAACAAAACAGAAAGTTTTTGCATACCTATTATTGTGAATCACTTAAAAAAACAAATGGTTAGTGGATCATAGATGCTGAGGAAGAACACAGGCTGTTGTTTAGATAACTTATTTTGGCACAAATCTGTAATGTAAATATTTATGTTTATGTACATAAACAAATGTTATTCACTATGAGCTATGAAGAGTATAGAGGCTAATTGTTCTTTAACATATAGCATAAAAGATAGTTAAGTGCTAATCCTAAATATTGTACTCATACATTCCCCTCTAGAGCTAATGGAACATCATGAATAGAGTGAGCTGAAAAACTATAAAAGCTGGGAGACAAGGGAGAATGACTGCAAATGTCATTTTCAGGAAATAACATCGCAATAATAATACCATAGTAGGTATGGCTCCCTACACTAGGCCTACATAAAGCTTATCCTGTCAACAGACAATTCTATAGAACAGGAAGAAAAATACAGGTATCTATATTTTTTTTTCTTAACTACTAGAATCTTATAGGCTCTGGAGATGGATAATCACTGCCTTTGGTTTTGAACTCATCAGTATATAGCAGATTGACCACACAGTCTAAACATATGACCACAAAAATAGCCCTAGTTAATATCAATGAGTCACAAAAAAAAAAAACCCAACAGGTGTATATGGATGTTGGGAGGGGATTTGTGTGGACAAGGTGGTTGACAAGAGAGGGGATGAGATAAAAATGTGTTGAGGTGGCAAAGATTCATTGTACTATGCACATGTATAAAATTGTAAAGGATCAGATTTAAACACTATACATATTAAAAATAGTTGCATTGTGAGTTCATGATTGGAAAATTTATTCACTCAGATGCAAATATTTTTGTGACAGTTGAACTATTTTAACGTTGTTTTGATATATTTATGATGGAAAAGTCAATATTGGGCCATACTGCACCTTAGTCACCCTTACATTAAAATAAGAAAATTATCAAATTACTATAAAGGCAATTATACCTGCTGGAGTTCCAGATGTTCTTCAGGTACTTTTGAGTAATCCAATATTGGAGAACCTAGATTCTTTAGCTTCAGCAGGTCAGAAAACAAAGGGCTGTTATATATAAACAACAGCACATGCAGTTATGAATGTACAGACACAGCACATGGTGAAAAAGTCCCCTTCTGAAAGCACATTGAATTCCAATGTGTTGCAATTGTGGTAGAACATGTGTAAAATGACTCGTAAGAAGCTTCATTTCTATTTCTATAAGTAAGTAAAAAAAAAGTGGGGGGGCTGGTTGACTTGTGTAGGGAGCCGCGGCGGGTGCTGGAAAAGTCCGCCATTGCTAGATGGCGCTGTCGGCCGTAATTCTTCCTAGTAAACAAGTAAATTGCGCATGTGCCATGGTAAAAGCCCGCCAAAGTTAAAGCCCATCCCACGGCGTTTGGCGCGCAACGAGTAAGCAGCCAATCAGAGGTGAATACACCGCTCTAGGGTATATAGCAGTGCTTTCCCAGGCCTGGGCGTCTTCTTCCACCATTTTTGTTTTTGGGAATAAACGTGTTCTTACGGAAGGATTCTGGTGTGTGTGTGCGTGTGCGTTCTTGCCGGCGAGACAATTACAAGTGCGCTTCACAGACTTGATGTGGTAAGAAGGCATAGAATAGAGCCTGAAGAAGAAAGCCAGAAAAAGCTAGTCAAATGCGGGGCAGCCTGGCTTCATCACATGATATTTCAAAAGAAGAAAGACAATTATAAGGAATCCAAGAATATGCAGCCACTAAGACTGAGGTATATACGAAAATGGAGATTGACATAAATGAAATTAAAACAATTGCTAGGTGATTCCAAACTATGTCCAGAGTGAGGCCACATATTGTAAAGCCTACATGAGGTGCACTTCAGCTTTGAATGTGTTCCAGTAGACTTTTAAGTCATAATACCAAGTTTTAATATACAAAAATTGAACAGTTATATTCAAAGATAGAGAGGAAAAGATAGAAAGAAAGAGAGGGGGGAGATACAGAAAGATAGAGAGTGCACTCAGCTCAAGTGTATGTATAGATAGGTTATTAAAGAGAAAAAATACGTAACAGACTTTTCAGATCTTTTGAGGGAAAATAATGATAATATTATGAAATAAATTTGATGAGGTAGGAGTTGAGGTAGGTCAATAGTTTTGTATAAACTTGCTACAAGTTAATGTCTCCAGAGTAGAAGGAACCTTTACTGAGAAAATAACTCCATAGGATCAGATACAGACAAGCCTGAAAGGAAATTTCTTAATTAGAGATAAATGGAGAATGTCACAGTCCTATGTGGATGGTGCCATCCCTGGGCTGATAGCCTGGCTTCTATAAGAAAGCTGGGTGAGTTAGCCACAAAGAGCAAACCAGTAAGCAGAACTCCTCCATGGCTTCTGGATCAGCTTCTGACTCCAGGTTCCTGCCCTAAGTTCCTTCCTTTTCTGCTTTTGATGAAAACCCGATATGAAACTGTGAAATAAATATTTTTCTCCTCAACTTGATTTTAGTCATGGTGTTTCATCACAGCTATCTTAACCTAATAAAGACACTGACCAAGTCCCCTGACTTAAGTCTGATTAAACACAAAAATCCACATAATAAAGTAAGAGTGAGAGGCTTACACAAGGTGACCTCTGACTTCTACAACCACACAGATACAGTATGGGTGTGTGTCAGTGTCTGTGTCTATATGTGTGTCTGTAGGCGAATATGTACGCACACACTAAAAAGAAAAGTAAAATATTTTTAATTAAATAACTGTGAACATTTTTGAAAAATATGTGTATTCATGTGTTTATCTTAAATTACTATATGTTTTTATTTGCTATAACCCAATAAGTTGATAACTACATTTCATGCTTTGACTCAAATTTTATTATAGTTCATTTCTTCTCTGTTGTTTCTTCTATGTTATGGGTAATATCTTCACACCTCATATTCTCTTTGTGATTTAAAAAATGCTTCAAGAATACATTATTTATTTGTTAGAGAAAAAAGCTCATTTACAATTTATCAAAATTATTTGAAATCATACTTCTTACTCTCAGAGTCATTAACAGGCTTGTCTAATATAGTATCATATACAAAACTGATGAGCAGACTCTCAATTGCTTTGTTCATGTCATTAATAAGTATGGAACTCAAAGAGGAGATTAATTCTCATAAATTATTTTTCTGTAATTTGTCCATCTTTAAAAAAATCATTGACAACTCCTTTAAATTCACCCGTTACTCAGTTGTTGACTGAAAAGTAAATTTGCTACGATAAATAAAAACAGATGAATTCTGAGTATATTTTAAACTATCTATTTACCATTTTGTGTCTAACTGAAAATAAAGCTTTCTTGACTAAATCAAGATCATGTATGTATTTTCTATGTATCTTTAGAAAAATAATTAAAAATTATTAGTAGTGTTTTACTTAAATAGTCTTGTTTATGACTCCATTAGGAAGACAGCTCTACTGTTCTCAGAAGTCTTCATTTTGAACCAGAGCTAGAATTGATAATATCTGAATTGTAAACATAAATGACTCTATGAGTTGACTACACACAAAGAACAAAGGACCCTTCTTCAAATCCTAATAGAAAACTTATGTTTTCTAAATTCTTCCTAATAATTTTCAAGTTGACTCTTGAGAACTGAACTAGTGACTGAATTTGCTGTGCATACTGTGGTTTTCTTACTCAAACACTTGATGAATGAAGAATGAAGTTGAAGAACAAAGTCATCAAGAAACTAAAAGAAAACAATTCAGTTTATGGGTCAGGAGAGATGCCTATGGAGATAGACTGGATGAAAACTGGATGTAGAGAGTCATTGAAAAAGGTGGAAAATGTTCCTCCATGGTCTGCAGTGTAACCTTCTCAAAGTATTTTCAAAGTAGATACTGCCCTGAAACTGTGGGCCATTTTCTGACCTACTTTTTCAGTAGGAATTTTACTATAACTCAAATTTATTAGATGAAGTGGCCTATCATGATTTTAGGGTGAGCCTGTTGTTGTATTTTTAGAACAATCTTCCTTGTTCAGTTAAAAGATACTCATAAAATGAATGGAATTTTTTATACAGAAAGATCATATTATGTTTATTTTAAAGAAAGTCATCTGCAAGTGTTTTAATCTACTTTTATTTTTGGATGTAATATTAGATCTCTAAATGGATACAATAATAGAATTTAACCATGAAGGAAATTGGAAATTAAGGTAATGAGATAGACTTTACTAATCATATTCTCCATTCAATTAACTATATTATTCAATTGGCTGGAGTCGGAGGGAGTTATAGATGGGCCAGGGAGAAGAGACAAATCATAGTCAGTTTCTCTGTCTTGTAAATAAGGGACAATATATGGGGAGATGTCTATGTGTGCTTATTTAATCCTATGAAAATAGTCATTGATAAGGGTAGAAAAATCATAAATTCCAATGAATAGTGTTTCAGTAAAAGTAAAATTAGCCCCTCAAACCATGTAAAACAATAATGAAAGTAGTGAGAATAACAAAAATAATGCTATCCTTCTCTGACAAGATAAATAGAACTAGAAACACATCTTCCTGAATAGTGTAAGTGTACATATGTTATGTCCTATTATTTTTGCATTCTTATCTATGAAAGTATGATTTACTCATATAGCATAGCAATCCAACTCACAGGGATACATTATTTCCACAGAAATATGGGACTGTAATGTGGGCCTTCTGTAAGTCTGTTGTTTCTGATGTTAAATTAGAGAATAATTTTGAATATATGATATCATTTTCTTTTTTATATGAGATGTGAAAATTTGATGAATACACAAAAGAATATCCAAATTGTTATAACATAGTTTGAGTATTGAAACATACACATCTTCTCAATCCCAACATTCTAGATAGCATCTTGAAAGATGTAAAGGAGAATAAAAAAACTTAGTTCTGGACTGTACCTTGATCTATTTAAAAGATGAGATATTAAATTCATTCTGGACACAACATTGAACAATTTACCCATTAATTCATCTGTTTTTGGAACTCTTTTGTACACCCATATAAACACACTGCAGTCACAGTTCATTTTGTATCTATCCCATGGGGGAAAACATTAATTACTTTTTATATGTTTCACCACTTAGAGACTTATAACTCCATAAGTGAATAATTCACAGAGCTGTTAGAGTTTAGCATTGAACAAAATAGAATATTTAAACTATATTTCCAATTAGTTCACTATAAAAATGATGGTATTTGGAATATTCCTAAGTTTAAATTGGTGCTAAAGCTTGTTTACAATAAAGATTTAAGAATTTAGAGGTATGGGGGTTTACTTCTGGGTATTTGATTCTATTCCATTGATCGACTTCTCAGTCTCTATACCAATACCATACAGATTTTACCTCTATTGCTCTGTAGTACAGCATGAGGTGAGAGATGGTGATTCTCCTAGAAGTTCTTATATTGTAGGGAACTGTTTTGGCTATCATGTTTTGTTGTTGTTTTTGTTTTCATATGAAGTTGCAAATTGTTCTTTCTATGTCTCTGAAGAATTGAGTTGGAATTTTGGGGATTGTGTTGAATTTGTAGATTGCTTTTGGTAAGATAGGCCTTTTCACTATGTTAATTCTACCAATCCATGAACATTGAACATCTTTCCATCCTCTGTTGTATTCTTTGTCTTTTTTTCCCCCAGTGACTTGTGGTTCTTGTCATAAAGATCTTTCACTTTCTTTGTAAGAGTTACACTAAGATATTTTGTACTATTCTTGGTTATTGTGAAGAGTGTTGTTTCCATAATTTTTTTCTCAGCCCGTGTATAATATGTGTAAAGGAAGGCTACTGATTCATTTGACTTAATTTTATATCTTGCCAGTTTGATGAAGTTGTTTATCAGTTATAGAAGTTCTCTGGTGGAATTTTGGGGGCTGTTTATGTATACTATCATGTCATCTACAAAGAGTGATACTTTGACTTCTTTCTTTCCAATTTGGATCTTCTTGATCTCCTTTTGTTGTCTAATTGGTCTGATGTGGAAAAAAAGCTCACATGAAGAAAAGAGGTGGCTGATCCTGGGGGCCTTCCTGCGAGCAAGTTCCCACATACTTGAGAAGGTCTGGGGTTCCAGAGGCTGAAAGCTTATTGGCGGCAGGCCCCAAAAGACATGTGGACAGGGTTTACAAAGAGTAGCTTTATTGTCCATGACAGGAAAGTTGGATCTGGATATGAGTGCACCCCCCCCCCCGAGCCAGGGGAGAGCTAGCTTATATAGAAGGTGGGAAGGAGGAGGGACCAGGGAGGAATAACTTAATTATCTAGGCCCCCTGGCCTTATTAATATGTAAATCTCTTGAGGCAGAGGCCAGTTAGTCACATCCTCTATCTGTGTCTTATGTGACTGATAGTACAGTTAAATGGAGATGAGATGGAGTGTCAGGGCCCTGGGTGCTGGGGGAATGACCAAACACCTGCAGTCTCTGGGTTCCAGGCCCGTGCCAACCCAAGATGCTCTTCTACAGCCCGACAGTCTGTCTAAAACTTTGAGTACTACATCAAATATATAGGGAGTGAGTGGTTTCCCTTGTCTTGTCTCATATTTTAGTGGGATTGCTTCTAGTTTATCTCTACTTAATTTGATGTTGGCTGTTGGTTGGCTATACATTGCTTTTATTATGTTTAGGTAATTGCAAGTTCCTGATCTCTACAAGACTTTTAGCATAAAGCATTGTTGTATTTTGTCAAAGGCTTTTGCAACATCTAATTATCATTTGGCTTTTTTCCTTAAGTTTGTTATATCCAACATTGGTGAGAGGGAACTTAAAGGGCTCACCTCTACTAGATAGACAGGGCTTCAAGTGGAGGAACAGTGTTACTAACTCACAGTCAAAATTTCTGACCCAGTACTGTTCCTGTCTAAAAGAACTGCAGAGACAAAAAGGACTACAGGAACACAAATAGTAAAGAGACTGAAGGAAAGGCATTTCAATGACCTGCCTAACTTGGGATCCATCTTATGGAAGGGCACCAAGGCATGACACTATTATATTAAGGCTATGGTGTACTTATGGATGGAAGCCTGGCACGGCTATCCCCTGAGAGACCCTACCAGCAGCTCACTGAGACATATACAGATCCTTAAATCAAACCGTTGAACTGAAGTCAGGGACCCCTATGTTTGAATTAGGGGAAGGATTCAAGAAGCTGAAGTGGAGAGCAACCCCACAGGAAGACCAGCAGTCTCAACTAACCAAGACCCCACAAAGCTCCCAGAGACTGAGCCACCAACCAGGAGCATACATGGACACAGATTGATAAAATAACATTTGTAACACTATATTGTGGGATCTGGCTCATTTTATAGTTTGTTTGGGAAACTTGAAGGGGTTAGACCATAACACGCCACCTGGGACACATTGAGTGGGCAAGTATTTATATTCCTCTTTTCTCACCTTACAAGGCTCTATGAATGCTGTAGATCCAGACTCTATTCATTCACCAGCCATTCTCTAAGAAGATGGGTTAAATATTTCTAAAATAATTTGATTCAGAAAATACTCTATACTATGAAACAACCTGCTTCATACTCAATATCTAATGCTGTATTTAATTATATATTTTATTTGATTTGATTAAATATAATGTATATTAATTTTTGGAACTTGATTATTCAGCAAACTAATAATCTTATAGTTTGGCTTAGCAAGTATATTTGGATCCATAGCACAAAATATTTATTTAGTATTATAGTTTTTTTTTCATTTCATTGCAAGTGAAAAGATACAAAAACTTATACTAAATAATTTAACAATTACAAAATTATTTTTTAGATAGTAAAACTCTGGAAACTCATGTTATCTAACTAACTTCATGTGGGTGTTACTGTAATTAGCCAATATCAGATACATTAACACTGGCTTCTTCATATGTGAAGATTCATTTCTCACCAAATGACACATTATTATGAGGTTTTTGACATTGGTTCTGTAGTGAATTTCTATTAATCATGAGATTTTTAATCTTTTCAAAAACTAATCTCTATCACTTACAGCTCTGACTTGAGGCCATGGCTAATTATCATAGCACAAGTAGAATAAAATGAGCCAAAAGCTTATATGGCTGTGCTGCTATAGGAACCTTTGGCTTCGATCTGAAAATCTATTTAACTAAAACTAATGAGACTATAGAAGGAAGGGCTAGCTGAAAAAGAATTAGCACCACAAAAGCAACTTTTTTTTTCTTCTGTAAGGAAAATAAAAAAACACTTGCACAAAAGAGATTCATGACAAGATTTAAGATGACAAATGTTTATGAATAACATTCTAAACGGCTGAAGTCAACTATGCTATAAACCATCTGGCAGATTTAAGTCCTAACTGAAATGCATGTGAATTATTGCCATTTAATGAACTATTTAATGGGCCCATGAAAAAAATTATTTGGCAAAACAACGGGTTTTCAGGAAAAGAATTAATCTTCTTGAATATCAAACCCTGGGTGTATTTCCTCAGCGAATTCAAAAAGTGTACGGGATCAAGTGAATTATTCTCTGAGTTTCAAAAAATAAAAGTCATATTTACAATGGATAAACAAAAGATATCCATGGTGTTGTCACTGATAACATTTAGCAGTGTGACAGAGTGTCACCCGATCCATAGTCATCAGTCACCAAGATGAATAAGGCCTCCGTGCAGAAAAGGCACATTATACCTGAAGAAGCTTTGGGAACAAGAGCTAAGATAATTTTGAAAAATTGATTTTGAAAATAAATAAGATCAGCCAGAGGAATTGAATTAAAATAAAACTTTCATTTCATGTCAAGGTATTTGATGAATATTACCCTGTAGTGTTGACATTAAAATATATTATAATTCACAATCTATCAGAGAAAGAAAAAATTTTATTCAATATTTTAATTATTGTTTGCTCATTATTTTTAGCACCAATGAGAAGATTGTATTTATTTTTCTTGAATCATTGTTGTTTGGCAAAGTAACCTGCTTTTCTCAATTATTTCAAAGTACATAGTGTTTGGTTATACTTTATTAAGAATAATTTTTCAAAACTCTATGAATCAAAGTAGAAAGAGATGAAGAGTAACACAAAATAATTGTTAAAGTATTTACATTGCCTTATAACATGACATAATTTTGGTGACATGATGCGTGTACTTAGGATACATTGTCAATATACAACTATAAGGTGTAATACCTGGCCCACAATATGTGACTCACAGCTTTTAGGCATGAGAAGACTAGCAAATACAGTTAACTACAGAACTGTTTTGCTGAAATGTTTCCATGAAACTGATTACATCATCTGTAGAAAGGGTTGTGCTTATTAAAACAAATGTCATGTTTATTTACATAACTCAAAAACTAATTCTTCCAAACAGTCATCTAAATAAAAATGTAAATATTTTTGATCACTTAGAATAGAATGAGATAAAGTCAGGAAAATAATTGCCTCAGTGGAAGATTTCTCACGTTTTGACTGAAAATTATATGAATTATAATATTTACATAAAAATATCAGAATATTATGTCTCGTTCTGTGAACTGTATTTTATTTTATTTTTTCTCACTGCTTGCTCTCATAATTAAACTTTTTAAAATCAAGCTACAGAGACAGAAATTAGAAGGGTTTCAAAGCTAAAGTCATTTCTGATCTGTTTTATACCATGGATGTTTGTCTAACTCTCCAGTATTTATGTTATACAACAAATATAATTTCACTTTCTAATTAATTAATTTAATTAATTAAACTTACACAAAGATCACAGCTTTCCCTCTGTCCTCTTCTCCCAGTCCCTTCCTCTCCCTTACCCTCCTGATCCTATCTCCTCTTCCCTTTATCCTTACAAAGAGGGAGGACTCCCATGGATATTGACCAACTGGGTGCATCTTCTCTTGTTGAGGCTAAACAAGGCAGCCCAGTTAGGAGAAGGAGATCAAGAGGAAGGCAACAGAGACATAAGCAACCCCTGATCTTGTGGCTAGGGATTCAATATGAAAACCCAGCTCTTATATAGGTGTAGAAAGAATATGTCCATCCCATGTAAAAGCACTTCACTTTTTGCTTTTCTCAATGGCTCTTCTAGTTTTTTCATGTTTGTAACTAAAGTGAAAATTCACCCTTTTATGCAGCTATGTACTCTTGGTTGCCTTTATTCCGTACTCACTACTCTTACATCAGAAACACAATGGAGAGGAACACAAGCATTTATTTATCTGATACCATTGACTCTGACTTCCCAACTGTAAACGAGCATTAACACACACAAACAGCACTATTTAAGATAAAATAATTTCAAGCCGACATTTATAAACAGACATCTTCAAAGAAATACATGAGAAGAGTGTTGTAAGTAAAGATATGGGAAATTTAAGGATATGTCATTGTAAAGACTTAAAGAATTGATTATATGAACCTGAAAGACCATTATCCATACAGACACTGTGGAAAGGGGTTCAGGTACAGCAAGCATCAGCAGATCAGACATAAATAATGAAGAAAATCTTGAGATAAAATCATGTGGCTGAAAGATAATTAATGAGATCACAGTGACATTTGAGTTACATCCAGGGCCTAGCAGGTACCCAAATTTTATGTAGTCTGAATTATGAAAAAAAAGTTATGAACTGTCCTGACATCTCATTCTTTAAATATTCAGGAACTCACATTGCAATGTGCCTCTTTCTTTGCACTGTCACAGTAGTGGTTTGATGGGAACAATGAAGTGAGAGCCAGCAGAGACATAGACTCTCAAATGGAGAGTGTTTGCTAATGTTTCTGTTTCTGTTTCCTCTTCTAAAGATCCACAGCATCCAGAGGCTAACATGGGCCTTCAAACTACACAGTTCATGAAAATTTTCACAAGAAAGCCCTTGACCTTTAAATAATGTCTCCCAGTGTGACAGAGTGCTTATATTTTCCTTTGCTGTTCTTCTTGACTCAAATTTAGTGTTATACTCCTATAAATGAATTACCAGATCTCTTAAATTTAATGCATTTAAGGGCATCAAGCACACTTTATTCCTTCTCTGTGCTCTGTTTACTTCAAATAAAAGAACTATTGAAGTGTGTCTTTTAGATAAAATCAGAATCACTGAATTTACCCAACAAGGGTTTTACCATACTTCGCTATGTTATACCAAAATCTAAACATTTACAGCCTTTTAAATTATAGGGAATTGAAATTCAACATTGAGTTTTCTATTAATTCTATGGACTTCATCAAAAAATCATCTTGATTTTACTTTGTATCTACCCATAACAAGAATATTTATTATTGCCATAGCTGACCCTGTATTCTTTATTTCAAGGGAGAAATAATCATAAAGTTTCCTAAATCACTATATGACAGATACTTCAGTAAATACCTCCAATATTACACATTTAAAAATTACTACAAATATACATGTATACTGACTAGGAGTCTCAGTTTTAGATGTATGAAGAATTTTGCAAATATGTAATCATTACATAAGAATGGTCAATATGTGTTTGGCAATAGCTGTACCCATTTCCTACAGTGTAGCTTGTGTAGCTACTTCACCTCACTGTTTGATATTAAATATATGTCTTCCTATTGTGACTTTGATATCTCCAACTATCTTTCATTATTTCATACCCACGTTCTTGCTTCTGACCCAGGTAGTCTACTGTGATGAATTTGAGCATTATTTATCTGCTCAAAGGAAAACCACGTATCCACATGAGCTCTCAGGCACTATGTGTGCCCTTCACCCATGTGATATAGGAGGTAACCATCTTTAGCATCTTCGCAATAGGACACCTTTCCCCAAAAATGTTATAAATATTAGTCAACATTTCTCTTTTAAAATATATTTCTTTCAGTATCTTAATTTTATCTTTTAATTTATGAGTAACAATATTTTCTGTAGTCACAGGAAAAATGTGTTTTTTCCATATTTGTTCCACAGATTATATTTTTGATTTTATTTTCAAAATACTCTACTAATATTATGGGTTGCATATCAGATATTCTTTATATCAGACAATTATATATCAGCCATCATAGTAGCAAGAATACAGTAATGAATTAGCAATAAAAATAATTCTATCTTTTAAGGGTAAACATAACATGTGGAATTGCATTAGCATTCTAGCATTAGAAAGATTAACAATCACTGCAAAGTTACAGAACTTATAAAATATGTGTGTTATATGTATACATATGTATATATATATATTTGTGTGTATATTATACATATATACTAAATATATAGCATATAATGTATTATTTAACATATATTATGTATATTTATGTTACATATGTAAATAACATGTAATATGTAGTGTCTAGTATGTAATATATTAATATATGATGTATAAAACATGATACATAATATATAATTAATATATAATAAATATATACTATGCAATGTATAATAAATGCATAAGATATATTTTATAACTATATAATATTTTATATAATATATAGTATATGACATAAAATATAATAACATATACAACAATTGTATAATATGTATAATGTTATATTATAAATTTGTATATTAATATATATAATAAATTTATATATTAATATATAATTTTACTATGTAATTATTTTATATATGTATATATAGTTTATACACATATTTTATGATATAATGCATAATAATGTAAATATACA
This sequence comes from Grammomys surdaster, assembly GCF_004785775.1. Lineage (NCBI taxonomy): Eukaryota > Metazoa > Chordata > Mammalia > Rodentia > Muridae > Grammomys > Grammomys surdaster. Next base: position 4,580,192 of record NW_021604641.1, on the reverse strand, counting down.
ATACACACACTAACACACACACACACACATATATATGCTACTCTGAAATAAGGAACTTTTTATGTGGGATTTATTATAATGAATTAAATGCTGTGGTCCAGTTAATTCAACAGTTGCTGGCTATGAATAGAAAGTATTGTATTCAGAAGTTGCTTAGTCCATGAGGCTGGAAGTCTCAACTGATCTTCAATAAACCCTGGAATTATGAGAATGCTTTAATGACAGTGAAGAAACAAAATTGATAGCAACGCGATCTTCAATAAACCCTGGAATCATGAGAATGCTTTAATGACAGTGAAGAAACAAAATTGGTAGCAACACAAGAGGAAACTGGGAAAGAGAAAAACCTTCCTGCATCCATGTCCTTTTTAAACGTCCAGCAGAAGATGTAGCCCACTTTAAGGGTGTGTCCTCCTACCTTAAGATAGATTAAAAATGTATCTTTCCATTTCATATTAAACAAATTTTCCTCCCTGTTGTGGTTTCCATTTTTGGATGTTATTTCATTTCAGATGCAATTAAGTTGACAAACAAGAGTAGCCAATACACACCATCATAATTGAAAAAAATTTCTTTGGGGTAAAGACTCTTTAGCAATTCTAAGATATATGTCAGTTAAGGACATGTAATAAGCATGTAAAAGTGTTAGCAGAGAGTCTGAAAGGAATGGAGGCTCTAGACTTAAGATAATAAGGAGTCTCTAGCTTCTTCTTCATTCTCATCCCAGAGATATATAATGAGAAGCTTTTAACAGTAGATTCCTATATTCTGACTATAGCTTGCATAGATCTATATATTTAAGTCTTACTAATTTAAAAGAACTTAAAATGCAGTAGTATGTATTATTATTTTCTGGAGAGCATTTGTGTCTGTTTTTAGGATATTTTTATTCTCTATGCTGTGACAAGTATAATAGAAACTATATGAACTTTAAATGTCTTGGAGATACTTAACTTGAATATTTAAAGTATATGATTTTAGAGAATCCAAATGTGGACTCAGGAAGTTAATGAAGTAAAGAGATGATTCCACTGTGGACTGTTTATGTGAGTTTAAATAAAAATCAAATAATTTTCATGTTAAAATTTACAGTCTTCATTTGTAAGTGCCCTTATTCCTATAGAGTTTCATTTACTAAAATTTTTAATAAATGTTTCTGTGTTATAAAGGCTAAAGTCAAGTAGGAAAGAAGGTAATACCATCTTCATTTACATATATTATGGCATGAAATTTTTAAAAGATGTATTAATTGCATTTTACTGAGTGATGCAAGTCCATGATGTTTATTTCACTGCTATATAATTTCTGCTAAGCTAAAATTTTGACTGAAAATTGAGACTTGGTTACATAAAAACCAAAATCTGAAAAAAACAGTATGAGTACAGTTTCATAAGTGCTTTTGATACTCCAGTATTAAGAAAAGGTGTTTTGCCAAAAGTTCTAAAAAGAGACCATTAAGAAAATGTAATATGACTGCTTATAGTATTTGTGTAGATGCTGAAACTTTCTTTTCTTTATCAATAATTCATTGATTTATTCACTTTACATCCTGATCAGAGCTCCCCTTTCTCCACTCCTTCCAGTCCTACTGTCCCAAATCCCTCTCCCATTGCCTCCTCCCCTTTTTCCTCACAGAAGGAAAGGAGAAGGGGAACATGCCTTAGGAATTACCCTGCCCTGGAACATGGAGTCTCAGCAGTACTAAGCAGACCCTTTCCCACTGAGACCAAAACATGCAATCCATGTAGCAGGGAAGAAAATCTAATGACACAGCAGAGACCAAGACATCTGGGAATCTTGTGAAAGAGTGGACAAATAGAAGTTGGTAATCTGGAGCCACCAAGGATAACAAAGGAAGACAAAATAAACTAGTTGGGACCATGGGAGCTTACAAACCCTGGCCACCAACCAGGGAGAATGTTGGAGTTGGACCTAGCCCCCTAAACATCAAATGCAGCATGTGTATACCTATGATACATATTCATAAATATACACATACACACACATATATACATATATATTATATGTGCATATATATTTATATACATATATTTATACATATATGCATATATGTATTCAAATGTATACATATGTTTGACATGTGATACATGATATAATATTATATGATATGTGATATATGAGTGATGTATGAATGATATATGATATATAATGTATAGACATATATGTATGTGTTTAGATATATATGTGTATATGTATATATGCACACATATATTTATGCAATAAAAATTATTGAGTAAAGAATCTATGAATTTGAAGGTAAATTGAAAAGTGTATATAGTATGATTTGGAGGGAGAACTGGCAAGGCAGAATTGCAGTTATAATCTAAAAGTAAAATAAAAAAGTAAGAAAAAGTAAACTAAAGAAATCAAAAATTAGTATGTCTTTGATTCCACAATATGCAAAATTCATTTCTCAAGTTCTGTCCACAATCAACAACATGATTTTTTGGTTGATATTGTAAAATGAACAAGGAAATAAACAAAGAAAAAAATGAATGCATATGTTCACTCCCTATCTTTATGAAGAAAGAGAAATCAGCTGAACACAGTGAAAGTAAAATGGTCTGGAACGATATTCTGGAATCATTCTTGAAGACTTCTTGAAGATGTTTATCGTTGATATAGACCTAAGTCATAAAAGTCATTTGCGTACACAGAGGGTAAAAACAGTTTTGGAAGACCAGAAAGCATTAAAAAATATTGAATTGTAAATATCATATTCTAGGAGTATGAGAATATTACATAAACTAGTAGATTATTTTTACAACATTTACAATAAGAAAATGAACATTAGGCTTTTTCATGCTTTCTCAACCTTGCCCCCCCCAAAGAATGTATAAAATTATTTCTAAAGATTCAAACAGGTCACATTTTCCAGTTATCATAGGCACTTGTCAAAAGGTAGTTAGCTTCATTATAAAACTTAATTATTTTGAGTTTCCATATCCCTGTGTCTTACATTTCTTAGCATGATTCTGACATTGAAATACAAAATTTCTTTGTTAGAGTTCTAATCCCTTTCCGGTTGCTCACTAAGCTTTGTGATGCCTCATGCCTTAAGTCTCGAAACAGTTGAAGTATATGACTAGAAAATCCAGTAATCCTCTTCTGGTTTCCCTGAATTCCAGTACGTGAAAATGTCATTTTAATCTGCTGAGCAGTCATAAAAATGCTAATGTTTCATCAGTGTTGAATGTATAGCACCAGAAGTTTAGAAATTTCACATGTGAAAGATATATGTATTGCAGTCATTTTCAGAAAAATATAGTCGTATATTATAATAATAACTTCAGAGTTTTCAGAAAAATGTTTTTCTTGAATATTACTAATGCTAATAATGTATGCTTTATTAAATATTTGAATTCCAATAAGAGGAATATGAGGTGTTAATGAACTCAAAGCAATGACTAGTAAGACAAGTGTAGAATTTGTGATAGTTAAAAGTTTTTATAAATAGTATAAGAATTTATTTCCTTGCTTAAAAAAACCAAATTATTCTTGTTCTGTTCATTTATGGTAGATAACAAGAAGAATTAGTTATTTCTAACAATTAAATACTCAAGTGAAAAATTTAAGCATCTTTTGTGGCTTCCTTAAAATCTGGATTGTGTGAGTCAGAAACTCAGGGAGTCATTTATAGTTTTATTAATTCTTTTCAGATATAGAAAAGTGTTGCAAATTTAATTTTTGGTTTAATTTTCAATGAAAATATGCACAATTCTTCACGAATTTATTTAAAAGATTAGTTAAGTGTGTTCAAAATATGATCAATAGTATGACAAATTAATGTAAATCATAAACTTTGCTCTATAAATTTTGATTGTTTCATTTTTCTACTGTAAGCTATATGGAATATAGTGGTGTTGGTGAAAGATGTTTCATTACAGTTGTAAAATGGCCTCTTGATGACCACTGAATTCTATTAAATGTGACTTGATTACTAAATTATCCACCTATAAAATTTCTGAAGGAATTTTTTTCCTATCATGGAAATAGATTAATTATGTATTTTAACTTGATTTTTATTTCTGCAAAACTCTGACTTGGAATTGTTCCTGTCTAGAAAAATGGAGAAGAGCCTAAGGTAAAAGAGGTCCAGTGACAGGCTCAAATTAGGATCCAGCTCAAGGGGATGCCCCAAGGTGTGACACTACTGCTGAGGCTATAGTATGCTCACAAAAAGGGACTTGTCATGACTGCCCTGAGAACAGAGTACTTTTTGATTCCTTTACAAACTGAGACCAGGAGCCTCACTGGCACTTTCAACTCATGATCCTGCAAAACTGTGTTTTGGGGGTTTGCATAAGAAAAGGGGAAACCAGGAGCGGGATAACATTTGAAAAGTAAATAAACAAAATATCCAATAAAAGAAAATAAATTAAAAAAAATGAAAGAAAAGCATCCTAACTAATTATGTCCATACAAAACTATTTTTCATTCTATGGTAGACACCAAAGCTACATTTTATTTAATAATGGAAAATACTATGTTCACCTACTCATTAGATTAAAACAAAAATACATGTCTTGTTACCTCCTACTAAAGAAAAATGAATAAATGAAACAATTACTTTTAAAACAATTAATTAATTAATTAATTAATTAATTAGTTTTAAAAGTAAAACAATTACTTTTGGTTCAAACTGTAAGGGGGCATAAATTGATATCTCAGACAGCTTTTTTTAATCAAACATTAGAAATTCAAGTTAATAGGAAAGATACAAAATTTTTACATAAAATCTTCTTTGTATGTTCCTTTTGCTCTCTGGAATTGCTACAAACATTATTAATGAAACAAATGAGAGATAAATTAAGGACCCTAAAGACAGTACCATTCTATTAGATTACATATCTTTATATTGATATTGTATAATTAATATTTATCTAATTTATAGTAACTGTAGACTATTTGTAGCGTGGAACAGGGCATTTAGTTCACTTGATCTTTGAAAGAGGAGCTAAAACCATCCAGTGAAAAAAGACAGCTTTTTCAACAAATAGTGCTGGTTCAACTGGAGGTCAGAATTTAGAAGAATTCAAATTGATCCATTCTTATCTCTTTGTACAAAGCTCAACCCAAGTGGATAAAGGACTACCACATAAAACCAGATACACTGAAACTAATAGAAGAGTAAGTGGGAAAGAGTCTTGAACACATGGGCAGAGGGGAAAAGTTCCTGAACAGAACACCAAAGTATTTTTAACTGAGAAAAATCAAATGGTCGAGAAGCACCTAAAGAAATGTTCAACATCCTTAGTCATCAGGGAAATGCAAATCAAAACAATGCTGAGATTCCACCTTACACCAGTCAAAATGGCCAAGATCAAAAATTCAGATGATAGATACTGGCAAGGATATGGAAAAAGAGGAACATTCCTCCATTGTTGGTGTAAGCTGATAGAAACACTCTGGAAATTAGTCTGGCATTTCCTCAGAAACTTTGATATAGCATTACCTGAGGACCTAGCTATACCACCTTTGGGCATATACCCAAAAATGCTCCAACATATAATAAGAACACATGCTCCACTTTATTTATAGCAGCTTTATTTATAATAGCCAGAAGTTGGAAAGAACCCAGTTGTCCTTCAACAGAGGAATGGATATAGATAATGTGGTACATTTGCACAATGGAGTACTACTCAGTTATTAAAAAACAATGAATTCTTGAAATTCTTAGGCAAATGAATGGAACTAGAAAATATCTTCCTGAGTGAGGTAACCCAATCACAAAAGAACACACATAGCATGCACTCTCTGATAAGTGGATATTAGCCCAACAACTCATAGTACCCAAGATATAACTTGCAGACCACATGAAGTCCAAGAAGAAGAAAGAACGAAGTGTTGGTGATTTGGTACTTGGGATAGGACAGTGAAGTAGACTCAGATATTTTGCTCTGAGAAGCCCCTTAGAAACAGTGATCACAGGACTTTGTTTATTGCCTTTTTTGTTCTTTGACTATTTGCTAGTTCCTCAACCTAGAATTAACTATAATACTTGTATGTAATTAAAATGGTATAAAAGCAGATTGGGAAAAACAAAAAAGAACGACTAATAAAATACTGATGGGAACAAATATGGAGACAAAGTGCTGAGCAGAGACTGAAGGAGGGGCTGTTCAGAGACTGCCCCACCTGGGGACCCATCCCATGTGCAGTCACTAAACGCAGATGCTGTTGGTTTTGGATGCCAGGAAGTGCATCCTGACAGGAGCCTGATATAGCTGTCTTCTGAGAATTTCTGCCAGAGCCTGACATATACAGAGGCAGATGCTCACAGCTAACCATTGAACTGATCACTGGGTCTCTACTAAAGGAGTTAGGGAGAAAATTCAAGGAGCTGAAGGGGTTTGCTGCTCCTTGGGGAGAGAAACAATACCAAGGAACCAGAGCTCCCAGGGAGCCAAATAGTCAGCCTGAGAACATACATGGAGGGACCCATGGCTCTAGCTGTATATGTAGTAGAGGTTGGCCTTGTTGGGCATCAGTGAGACAGGAGGCTCTTGGTCCCATGAAGGCTGGATACCCCACTGTGGAGGAATTTGAAGGCGGGAAGGTGTGAGGGGGTTGGTGGGTAGGAAAACATCCTCATAAAAGCAGGAGGAAAGGTATGGGATAGGGAGGTTCTGGGGGCCCGAAATGGGGAAAGGGGACAATGTCTGAAATGTAAATAAATAAAATGTCCAATAAAAAATTAATTTTTTTATAAAAGGAAGAGGACCAGTTTATAAAAAGACTCCAAACTTTCTGAAACTATAACAATTTTTGTCTAGGGTAAGTAAAAAATCTGTATATCTACTATTAATTCACCATCCATCCAAACTTGTAGATTTTAAGGAGATTTCAACAATTAGGAATAATTATTATTGTCATAGAATATACCAGGAACCAAAGCAGAAAGCACAAGATAGTCATTTTCATAGTCAAAGGACTAGCCTAACTTTTAGAATCACATGAAATTTATAATTTTCTTGTCCAGAAATTCTTATCTAAAATTATAGTTAAATTTACTTAATTATTTATGTTAAAAAATTCATAGATGCAATAAAAGTGAAGTAAATTACTGTCTGAGTGACAGGTATATTATTTGCTTATCAGTAAATAAGAGATCTGATCATGTCTTGCTTTCTATTATCTATATTTCTGTCTACCTAACCTTCCTGAATTACTAACAATCCTCAAGAGGACGTGGGCAAATTTTAAGGTTTCTCTTTTCGTTAAATCCTTAAGTTTCTTTAAGCATCCTGTTGTTTCGTTCAGTAACATTTCAGTGTATGCCTATTCATATGCTTTTGTGTGTTTTTAGATGCTCTTTTCTTCCTGAGTTGTTTCTATGACAACAAAGAAAGATGAATTTAGGAGATAGGAGTGGTGATGGTACAGAAGAGATTGTGAAGAGAGAGTAAAATGGCTAAGTAGTTTAGCCTTTTCCAGTTTAAAGACATTACTTAACATTAATTAATTTTACATACAAAAAGTTCTTCTGCAAGATTCATGAGCATTTAAAAAGCTAACAGAACACTTTGGGAACACTTATTTACTTTATATTTTCCCTTTGATACTTGGTTTTGGACAGAAAAAAGTCACAACATTTATCAAGAAAACACAGAGTAGATACTGCAAAAAAAATAAGGTAGGATAAAATAAGATGCTTTGGTAGAACTGCGTTCCAAGTTATGTATTATCTGATATTCAAATTTTATTGAGAGTCTTTAATTTTAGCTAGAGACTATACTGGGTATTTAGCTTTCTAATAGACATTTGTAGCATTAACTTTAAATTAATATCTGATGTGTATATATACTCTCCTTTCTCATTGAGCAACTGCATAACTGATACAGGCTTTGGTTCTGTTAGCCTATCCTGTACCGAGATCTGCAGACCTTTCCTGAAACACATGATGCTTCACAGTTGACAGACCTTATGCTTCATAATGTCACTTTTCTGGAATTTGATGAATTAACTATTTATTTTTCCTAGTTTCTAACCACTATGAAAGTTTATCTTTGCCTAGATCTATCCTACTTCTGCTTGGTTTGCGGTAAAAGATAACAAAAATTCATTGTGATCTATAACACATTTTGTGACTCACAAATAATGTAGCCTGTTGGAGGTACTATACACACATGGAAAATGCATGCCTAGTGTCTAATCAATATCAAATATCTTTATAGTGCAAAAGTAATGTTGTATTTAACTTACATTGGCATGTATAAAAGAGCAACTCTGAACTTTATATTTTTGAATGCAATGTTGCATGTGTAAGCATTATAGTTGCTATATGGTGTCTTTAATATAAGAAGGCAAAAGCCCATTGAAAAAATGCAAATTGGTCATTAGTTAAAATACGTGAACTATGCTTATTCATTTCCCAAACTTTTAATGCAATCTATTTTTTAATGGAGAAACTGAAGTCTTCTTTTTTCAATGATGAAGATACAATTCAGCATCTGTGCAATCTATTAAGTTCTCTACAACTGAGTGCTGGAGTTTGAACTAGCAGATATGTGTATGACAGGCAAGCATTCTACCACTGACCTACACCACTTCATCCTAATACTTCTGGTCTTATGATAAATAAGGAAAATTTAAAAACAGAGTGGAAGAAAAAACCAACGTTTCAGAAAGTAAACAGTTTACATGAATAGCATTTTCTCATGGCTCGTTATTACTACTGACACATGTATTAATCAGCTTGCCATATGCTGGCACAGCTGTGACGGGCTCATGCAAATCTCTACAGACTTTTCCTTCTCTATATAGAAATATTTTTCAATATGAGAGCAAAGTACCACTGTGCTTTGTGTTAAACATGGTATCGAGTCAGCATATGTTCTCTGGCCCTTCTTGCAAAGACTGACAATTGTATTTATTCATTAATGAGATTCTTATAGAGTTTATATCTTTCCCCTACCCTACAATATGGTTGGTATTAACAGATTTTTAAAAATTTGCATGAAATATATTATTCTTTATTATCTTTTCCATTATTGGGATGGAATTTAGTGACAAACTTTTTTTTCTCTTCTGGATACATTAACTCTCTGCCTCCTTGCTTCCCACCAGGCAGTTCCTTACTATTGCTCATGGATTGCAACTGAAAGCTATTGCTCTCCCATGACTTTTTTGCCAAATCTGCTTCAAAAAAAATTCATCTGAAACGTCTCAGGATTGCAACTTCAAGTGCTTACATGGACTAAGACATTTAGAAGTCTTTTGTCATTGAACTGAAAATTGATGTATAGAAAAACCCAAATTATTCTGGAGCAATAACCAGGATAGTTGGTCTGTCTGAAAAAGAACTAATATCCCTTAAAGGCTGGGACTGGATAGTAAATTAAAAGTTCTATTTTCTTCTTTCTTTCTCTCTCTCTCCCTCTCTCTCTCTCTCTCTCTCTCTCTCTCTCTTTCTCTCTCTCTCTCTCTCACACACACACACACACACACACACACACACGCACACACACTCACACACTTGTTTTCACTCTCTCAATCTCTCTCTTTCTCTCTCTCTGTCTTGCTTTCCCTCTCTCTCTCTCTGTCTCTCACTCACTTCCTCTTTCCCTCAATCCACTCTCTCCCAGACTCTTTCACACCATTATCTTTCACACATAAAGTAGATGATGATACTAGGAGAAAGCTTATATACTCTTTTTATCGTGTGAATTGTAATATTATGAACTATTTGTATTTATTACTGGAATAAGAAAACATTTTAGTTCTGTATTTAATTTCTGCACTTTCTAAAATGATATTCAGCAGTGAGTCAGAATATGAAGTTGGAAACAATAGCCGAACAGATGTAAACAGAAGCAGAAATGGATAGAGCTGAGAGGTGGAGACAAGATAGAAAGCAGCCAAGCATATATAAACTATATGCTCAGTATTCAAAATCCAACCAACACATTACCACAGTTATATGTATCAACCTCAGGAGATGAATTAAATAAGATATACCTTAAGAATATTTTATTCTGTTTTTCATGGGAGATAGAACCATTTGTTGAGATTTAGTTGTGTAGAGGATGACAAGTAGTACAGTAGTCCCCAGAGAGAAAATTGTTGATTCAGTCACTAAAAGTTTTAATACCTCCTAGACTACATACGTTACAGAAATTGTGGTTCTTCTTTTCACTCAAAAATAACAAATAACTATGTTTCTTTCTACAGTCAACATGCATAGGAAGAAAAATTTGGCATGTAAGTTCTAATTAAAATTTAGTATGGCACAGACTTGTCTTTTGTAATTTGGGTGGTATGCATTCTTCTAGTACCTATTTTAAGTTTTTTATGTTGATCAACTTTCTGACAAATCCTTTAATCAATACATCAGGTCTATATAAACTATATGCTTAGTATTCAATATGTTGTCCAATATTGACACCCAAATCCTGCTGGATCTTTTACTTATTAAAATAATTTACCAATTTTTTTTATTTAACCCACAGTTAAAAATTTACAAAATTTTAGCCTAAGGTTATTCTTTACTCTCATTTATTCTTATTCTAGCAGGAAGAAAATGTAAATGGTTTTGCATTTATATTATTTATTCAATTAATTTTCCATAAATTAATTGATTTTAAAGTTAGAGTAAGAGCATTTTCTTTTATGTTGTCAGCTAATTTAAACAATAGAAAGAAAAAACAGTTTTCATGACATAGATCCAACCATATCCAAATTCCTTTGTAAGCCAGATAAATCTAGAGATGTATGCCTGTATCCTGAATAGTCACAATAATTTTTTCTGAATATATTATAAGGCTATATTACATGTCACAAATATGCAATAGAAGTCACACTGGAGTGTGTACAGTGAGAAACTCAAATCTCTTTTTTTGTTATGCAGACATAGAAATATCAGATAACGTTGTAAATATTCAAGCATTGGTGTAGGGCTCATACTATTAATGCTACTTTACATTTAGTTTATTACAATATTCATTGAGCATTAGTGCGCAGTAAATGGTTGTGGAGGGCAAATAAAGGTTGAGTGTGAAAAAAGTGAAAGCATGGGAAAATTTGTGGATTTTGTTTGTCTCTGCTGCTCATGCCCCCATTACAATGGATAATCAAGAGTTGACTACATTGTAATTAGAACTGAATTTGAAGAACACATCAAACAATTCACAATTTGTATTAGAATATAGCTCATCAACACTCTTAGTATATATTAATAGGGCATTCAAAATCAAGCATTTGGGATTTCAAAGAAAGCTCCCCACATCTGGAGTGATTTGGAGAGACACTATTTAGTGCCCTCTCTATCTTTCAACTATTTTTGGTGAGTCCAACTTTGCATAATATTGCAATCAGCCTGTAAATAGGAAATACTAATGTAATGAAGTGGAGTGATCTTCATTTCTGGACAATACTTAAGAAAATAGTATAATCAAGAAAAGAATACACCAACTCAAATCTGGGGTAATTAGTCAGAAGAATAAATGAATGTTGATAATTTTGAGATTATTCAAAAATTACAGGTTTTAAATAATGCTTGATTTTTTTCTTGAAATTTTTACCTCTAAAAAGTACAATTTAACTAAGTAGGTCTTAGTAAATTTCATTTTTCAATTATATATTTTTTCCCAATTTTAATAATAAAAATTCCATATAATAGTTTAGTTATATACTTTGTGGTACTAAATATTATGTGGTTCACCTGATTTCAGTAGTATACTAATCTTTGTATAATTCACAATATAAGACTCATTATATATATATAATCTAATTTAAAAATATAATAATTGGGCCAAGTTCTGGTAAGATTATTTGATTATTTGATGAGCAGCTTTTGAGAAAATGCTACTAGATGATTACTTAGAGATAATTGTATTTAAAAGGAAAGCATAGAAATAAGTGGAGTCAGAAGAACTATCAGCTAAAAACAGATAAAGAACAATTATCTCATTTGGTTATATACCATGGCTAGAATGACCAGACATATTTGATAATTGATAAATGATTCTATGTGTAATAATTATATATCATCTTTATGTCCAGAAAACTAAAAATAAACTAAATTGCAAAGTTATCATGTAATCTAATCCACTCAATGACAAGGATTGTTTCAGATTTTAACTGTATTTTAATACAAATAACATATCTGAGATGAAAAGTACCACCAATTATTTTCCTTTGGATGCCAGGAAACTAAGGTTCTGAGCTGAAAATAAGCAGCTAAAGGTTAATTAGCTTTCTGTTTCAAGAGCATTATCTCAAACACTGAAGGTTTGACCCCTGGAGTTATGTTCCTGATGGACCAAAGGTCCAGGCAGCAGGAATACTGGAGAAAAGCCCTAATGGCTAATTACAAAGGATAAAGAAAACTACCTCTCTTCACTTCACAAATCATAAGAAAAATGGATTTACAAAACTAACAAGGAAGAGAACAAATATGTTGAAGATATCCAACACATTTTTCTTTACTTAAATGCATCCCATAAGCAAATGAGCTTTTATATACAGAAATGAAGTCTTTATTCTTAAACTCATTCAACAATACAATGCTAACCACAAGTAATATCTGAGACAGTCTTTCTGCTTTGGAAGAAACCTTACTAGTCTGTGAATAAAACAAACAAATAAAACAAAACTGAGGAAATACCAACTGTGGATTCTAAATTTAAAAGAATATACTGATATCAGGACTAGAATAAGTTAATTTCCAGTTTATCTCAAAAAGCCAAGTAGACTTATCCAACTCAGTAAGAAGCCCTTCTTGCTATACACTAGGCATATTAGGGTGTTTTCTACTTAAATACTCAATTTGTAGAAATCTAAGAAATTACAAAAATACATTATTATCTGATTGATCATGAAGGCCAGAAAGACAACTTTTGCAATAAGATTATGTCTCCTAGTAACATCAGAAGCTACATAAGTCTTACCAACATAACTGCCCAAATGTGAGATGAACAAGGACAAGAACAATGGGCATACAGAGATTGAGAAAAAAGTCCCAAATACCACACTCTCATTCAAAAAATGATAGGCAAAAGAAGAAAATTGAGAACTGGATTTGTCACTCCCAGGAACAAGCACACCAGTATTTCCATATTTTGTCCAGTGCCAAAGACTAATCTCTGAACATTATATGGATTCAACTGTTTATATCTTATATCTAGGAATATATATATATATATATATATATATATATATATATATATATACAAGATATGTGTGTGTGTCTGTGTGTGTATGTGTCACTATGTGTGTGTGTGTGTTCGTTTATATGAAATAACATTTAATGAGAAACAGGCTACAGGTCTGAAGGAGAAAGAATTGTATGTGGGAGGGATAAGAGGTAGGAGAGGGAAGATCTCAAAAAGAAAATAAATTACAGAGCTCATATACATATTATGAGCTGGACTAAGCATCTTATCCTAATGTGAGAGTGTTATGATGCTGGTAGGTCATTTACTTAGGGTGAACAAGCATGGGTTTAAGTTAGGCATCTGACATAATTTCAGATTTAACGATGGCCATACAAGGCAAGGTTGTAAACTGATGTGTTATATTTAGTACTTCCTGTGTGTTGCATGGGGTTCCTTGAAAGATTAGGTTGTGATGGCCTACCCACAATAAGCAAATCTGATAAACTGTGGGTAGGATCCTCTGTTAATCATTCATAGAAAGCACTCATAACTTTATCTCTGACATCATATGTCTTGGGTTGAAATTCCAATTCTACTAATTATGTTAGGTTTTTAAACCTTAATTTGATTCTCAAAATATGAGCAAGAAATTTTTTCTCTTTACTTTTTTTTAACTTAACAGCTATTGTTTTTGATCACTTAATGAAGTACCACTATTTAGAGAACTGGATGTCATTGTTAGTAACTATTTTGATTATCAGTTTCATAGTAAGCACTCCATAAGATTAGGTAGCATCTATTATTCTTATCAGTTAAATAAAATAGTAACTTACTGTCCTATGAGTACATCCTCTGGGTCATTGTATTTACTATCTTACTTCTGTTTTCATTAGTAATTTCTACAGGTTTATTAGGAAATATTAAGGGAAAATTAAGTAATCCAGAATACAGAACAAATTCAAACAGTGTAAGTTACTATTAAATATTGAAATTACTCTGAGTCATTCTAGCTTTCTGATTGAGAATCTGGCATGTAAATCATGTTAATTTAAGAATATGTCTTATGCAATGGTCTCTTTCCATTAAAAAATTATTTTTCATTGCTAAGAGAAGTTTCCATTGCAAAGTAAGGTGTCTTTTATGAATGGTGAGAATGACACTTATCTGTGTGTACAAAGACAAATACTTAGAATGTAGTTAGGGATTACACTTGTTTAGTAAGCTAGTAGGTGCATTTTCTCATTTGTGATTTATGTCTTCTCTAGCCTTGGGAAGTTAGCTATGTTTCTAGTACCAGACATAGTTTCTTTCTTGTTGATCAGGTCTTACTTTTTTCCAGTTTACAGACCTCTGTTTAGTGCAAAGCTATACATGACACTGAGATTATGATTCCTAGAAATATCAGAAGGTACAACCATGAAGTCATCATAAGATCATAATGAATTTTAAAAATTATATTTTGATACAAAAATAGTAAACTGATTATTCAAACAATAAAGGAACAAATATAACTTTCAGTTATGACTGCTATGGTTTAAATATATTTCCCTAATTCAACTATTGCAGCTTAATATTTACCAGAAGGAAATATTAAGAATTGATTAAGCTATAAGAACTATGCATGCATTAGTAAATACCATTTAAGTGGGATTGGATTTAATTATTATGAGAGTGTCATACCTACAAAGGTAGTTTAACCTCTCCAATTTTTTCACATGTACACTTTCTCACAATATTTTCTTCTAAATAAGAAAATTCAGCTAAAGTAATTAGTGTGTTACATTCTGTTATATTAGCCCCAGAACAAAACAGAGAGAAAAACCTAATTTACAGTATAGAGAATAATGAATACCATCAATAATATATGGTATAATTGAAAAAAATTAAAAGATCTTAACTATACCTACTAAACACATATATGCATACATAGGTCTGTTCTTGTCACTAGAAGGAAAACTCTAATTCCTTTAATCTAGTTTCACATAATAGAACTGACTCTATAATATATTGGCCTCTTTAATATTTATGTTTATGAAAGTTACAGGCCTCATAATGTGTTCTATCTATCTATCTATCTATCTATCTATCTATCTATCTATCTATCAGAAAGACCAGTCATGTAACTAGAGTAGATGTTTTGGTTAATTTAACTTACATATATAGGTGGAGATCATGACATTGGATTTAGTCATGTGGCACATAATTCTGTCAATCATATTTAGAAAATCAAACACTAAAACACTAATAAAAACTATTGACTCCAAAGCCAACTGCTGCTTCCTTGTAAGTGAACACTCTGCTATACTATGAGATTCTTGTTCACTGTATCTACAAGAAAAGCACAGAAGCTCTACCTATGGGACATTCTAAGCCATATTTTGCGTATATTTTAATTTTCAGGGGCCTTATTTAAAACTTATTAGGAAAATCATAATCATATCTTTTTGCTGTAGTTCGTTGTAGAGCACTAAAATAATACAGGGATTTGTTGATAGCATCAAAATTAATAATCATTTGGAAAGAAGTACAGATGATATGTTTGATGGCTATTCCTGGTTGTCAACACTATTACATCTGGAATGAACTAATCTAGAAATTGAGGGCACACCTATGTTCAGATCTTGAAGCTGGAAGACACAGGCTTCTAACCCAGATCTTGACACAGAGATCATGAGTCAGAGTGGCCAAGAAAGGCTTAGGCCAAGGCAAGGTAGTACAGACTTTTTATCCCAGGAAACTGAGGCAAGCAGATGTCTGAATTCAAAGTCAACCTGGGACAAAGCAAGTTCCAGATGCAAGCATGGTGGTACATACCTTTAATCTGAGTCACATCTTCTACTGGAGGTCTACATAAGGACATTAAAAAAAGGAAGACTCACTCTCCTCTTTGTCTCCTTGAACTTACTTGCCAGTACATCTTATGGCACCTACCCCTTCCGGATTTTAGCTTATACAGAACACCAGCTGAAACAACTAGCTCCTCATGGGACTAAGCAACTACTACACTTTTGGACTTCCCATTCATGGCTGTCCATGGTTGGGTTAGTTGGACTACAGACTGTAAGTAGTTCACTTATAAAGTTATTTCACTTTACTTAAAATATCTAAAAAATGGAGTCTGGTGGGGCATGGCTTCTGTCTTTGTCCTTGTAAAGCTGAAGCAGAAGATTAAGAGACATAATACTAGCCTAGACTATATGCTAAAAATCTATCTCAATAACCAACATAGCTTAGATGATATTTTGCTTGCCTAACATACACAAGGTCCTAGGTATTATTCTAAGTATCATAAATGAAAATATTTGGGTAGTTATTTATACAGAAAATATATGGCCATTTTTCCAACATATTTTTCAAAATTATAAATACAATTATTACTACAACATTTAATTATGTATGACTTTATATTGTCTGAGAATGAATATTTTAAACTCTAATAATATGAAAATTTTGTGACTTGATTTTTCTTCATAGGTGAATGATATTGTGTAGTAGATTTTCATCATCTATTATCTCTTTGTGAACACTCCCAACTATTGTGATTGTAGTAGTAATGCTCATAGAGAAACATCTATTACTATAACAAGATATAGCCCATTAAAAGATGCCCAGGTATAAATGGACCATGTGGTAGATTTAACAATTTTATTCTGGCTTTTCAAAGCACCTACAAAATGACTCCCAGTAGCTATAGCAGTTTCCATCCCTCACCAACATATTCATGCCAGCATTTGTGTAATCTGTTTTTTAATTTTAACCATTCTGACTACAGAAAGGTAAGTCTCAAAGTAGTTTTACTTGGCTAGTATCTTACTGATATTTGAAAATATTGAACATTAAAAAATGTTTTTCATTGCTATTTTCAGATTCTTTTGAGGAACCTCTATTTAATTATTACATATATGATATTTTAAATAGTAACCGTCTGAAAAATGTAATTTTTTTTCAGTTTAGTTGGATTTATCTTCACTCAGTTTACTGTATCTTTTACTATAGAAAATATTTTCAATTTTATGTGGTGTCATTTATCAACTTGTGGTCTTAATTCTTGTACTGTCAGGTCCTGTTCAGAAAGTCCTTTCTTGTGTCCAGGACTGTAGTTGTATGCCTTAGTTTATCCTCTCGAAGATTTGGGGTCTTAGGTCATATGTTGGGATTATTATCCCATTTAGTATTGTGTTTACTTGAAGATTGGCATCCACTTTCATTTTTCTCATCCATCTATATTATTTAGTCAGACCAATATGAAGATGCTACCTTATCTGTTGTTGTCCTTATATCTTTGTCAAAAATCAAGAGGCTATTGAAGTGCAGCATTTTTGGTATTCAATTTTATTTCATTGGATAAAGAGTATATTTTTGTGCCTTGCAGCATGTTGTTTTCATTATGATATCTCACACAATATTTTTATTGTTCAGCATTGTTTTGCTTATTTCAAACTTCAAGAAAATTTTGACACTATTTTTTCCAATTTCTGTGCACAAATTTTTGTGTTGGGGGTATGATAACGAAAAGAAGAATAATGAAACAGAAAGATTAAATGTGGTAGAGAATTGAAGAGAAAGATAAAGAACTATATAATGGGATAGCCTTGAGAAGTGTTATAGGAAAATGTGTTATTGTAGTAGATTTCTAAAACATATGCTTGTAAACATACAAAAAGATTAAGTTACCTTACAAAAGGTGTATACTGCCTCTCCCAAACATGAAAGAATATCAAATATAAAGCTCAGTGACAGGGATGGATGACTTGTTTTGAGTTGCTGGTCATAGTGTATGTATAGAATTTCCAAGCATTGCAAGCAATTGTCATTGTTCTTCAATATATTCTAAAAGTTAATGTACGACTACACATAATTCAGAAGAGATGGAAATATCAAATTGCTACTGATGTCAAAGCTTCATCTTTACAGGCTGTCTGTTATAGTCCTGGGTGCTATACTGCATGATATTGAAGGAGGAAAATATCCAACAGTTTTAGCCAATGTGGTGGATTATCTCAACTGTCAACTTGCCTGTACTTATAATCAACTAACTCCAAGCTGCTCTGAATTGCTGTGAGAAAATGTCTTAGTCAGATTGTTTGAATCAGGATAACCTACCCTAATGCAAGTCAAATTGTCTCGTCGCACCCCTTATAAAATGAAATAGAATAAAGAAAATAATTTTGGTCAACTTGCCTTCATTCTCACTGGCACATTTATGTTTTATGTTGCTTCCTTCTATATTAAATACAATTTCTTCAGGATTCCCATATAGAATGAAAATTGGCAGTTCTCAATAGTCTTTCACAGCTATGATATCATATTGTGATTTGTGGCATCTAGCCTCAGAGCCTGATAAGACAACAGGTACACTGTCTTTATGTATTTGGACAGTTTATATTGGACTAAGCAATCAAACTTTTATATACATATACACCGTAAAACTAACTTTTATTTCATCAAAAAAAGGGATGATATTATACCCCAGCTGTATAAATATATACCTTGGACTGAGACCAGAGCATTTCTTTCTCTGTTCTGACTATCCCTAGGCCTATGCCTTGGACTTTCTAGATTCTGTACAATCTAATCTTCTAAGCTGACAGATTCAATATAGCTTTTGGTTTGTTTGTTTATTTGTTTGTTGTTTTAGTTTTTTGGGGGGGGTTGTTGTTTGTTTTTTGTTTTGTTTTTTAGTTTCTCAATGAATTTCTCTGCTTCGCCTCAAACTAATACTGGCAATCTGTAGTAATCGTTTGGCTCTTTCCTATTCTCTAGTCTCAACTGCTGCTGATGACCTGCACTGAACTGCATGAACTCATGAAGGAACTAAACTCCACTGCATTGCACTTACTGCACTGACTCCTGTCTGACGCTCCCTATGCTGCTCTTAACAAGCTCCTTCCTGTGTTATACTCATGAAAGTTGAGTGCATTCTATTTCTGACTCATTCTGTCAAATCTTTCTCTTACTCTTCATTTTGTCTCCTCCACAGTTAAACAGCACGTTCAAACATGGCTGCTTCATCCTACAAACAAATTTCACCTTTAGTTGTATAGTAAAAGTGTATCTGTTTTCCTTCCAGATGGATGAAAGGTGTGTAGTATGTCTCCATTCAAGCAGGATCACACAGACCTAGGTTTTCTGATTGATCCCTTGTTAGGGCAGTCATGTTGCTGAATTAAAATTCATCTACATCCATTCTATCAATTCTATTCATTTAGAGCAAACTAACTATAGACTTAGCTCACCATAAATAACTAGCCTGTTATGATGCTTGAATTGGCATTATAAGGGCATGAAGAGTATGGGAAGAATCAATCATGTTATGATTAGTTTTAACACCCATCCCACAAGATAGATCTTATGTCTAGTAACATTATCAGAATATATATATATATATGAACATACATACATATATATTCCGGTTATGATAATATAAATGTGATATCATTAAGAATAATAATATTAAGTTCTTCCTTGTGACCTTTAACCTAACCAGCTATATTCATATTCATACTCATAACTGGTTATGTCATAGATCACAAGGGTGAGCCTAATATTATTATTTTAAATATGGTATCACAGTTGTGCTTATAATCAAGTGCATTTGACTGCTTGCCTAAATCCTGAAGAGCATCATGTCAGCCAAAATACTAGTATGGAAGAAAAGTGGTCTTGAGGAAATTCTATCTCTATCTGAGGAGGAATTGGGAACTGATTGCTACTGGAGAAGAGACAATTTTCTCTAGGAATGTATCCATAATAATGTTTTCCAGACTTCAATAATTGTTATATACTCATGTAGTTCCAAGGAGACTTAGTAGGTTCAAAACAACAATCTGTTAACATAAATTTGGAAGTGTAAAGGTAAAGGATTTAAAGGTAGGGATTTGAAGAGAGGAAAAGCTTGATCAAAATATATATGTATGAATAAAATTTTCAAACAATAAATGTTTCAATTGCTTTCTAAAGTATTATTAGAAGTAGTTTTCAAGAGTGGGGTCAGAATGATTATGGCTTTTCATTGAATTCCTTAGGAATTTTGAAGACTTGCCCAACAATAGAAAAGCTCTCATTAGGTGAGAACACCTGATATAGCATTAATGAGTAAAAATATTAAGGCTCTGGACATATTATGATATAGTCAAATATGTTAATTTATGTCAGACAATTGGGCTCTGCTTCCAGAGAGAAGAACTGGTAAAGTTGAGTTTTCAGTGAATCTCAGATTTGAGAATATAGGGAGTGATTCCACTCCTTACCTGCTTCTACCTTCTCTGGAACATGTAACCATGAACTCCATTGAGGACCATGGCGATCAGTGCATAGCATTAAAAGCCTGGAGTTCTCTATGATAATGAGGCATCTAGAGAGACCCCCGGTGTTGTTCACAAAATAACATATTTAGCATATATGCCGCCGTGGTCTTTCTATCATCTCTCTTTGTTAGCCTCACATGCATATAAAATAAACAATAAACAATGCTCATTGTCTTGACCACTTTGACTCTGTAACCTGAGTTTTCAAAGATCCACTTAGTAGCCTTCAGTGTTTAATAAATAATATGACAACTAAATTTTATTTTCATAATAATTGGTTTTAAATTAAACAACATTTAATGTTTTGTCACTTGTAAACTGAAAACTCTTGCTAATATTAAAATAATAAAAGTAGCATATAATTCTAATAACTTAATATGTCAATATTCTAATTTCTTTATTATTATGTTTAGTCTTAAACCTTAAGATATCTGGCAGAAATTTGATAATTTTGTTACTTAATTCAATACTCATTTTTAAATCTAATTTCGATTTATTTTTGCATGTAAAATATTTAGGACATATTCTTGTGGATTGTAAGAAAAGTGTTTTAAATTGTATGGTAAATTATTATTTCCTAATACTGACTTTTCCTCAGAATATAATTGTTCATGTCCAGTTGTCCTGATAAGTAAACTGAATATCTAAGTAGAGACACATATTTCTAAACTGGAAGTGATGGCATTATTCATTAAAAGGCAATTGTTAGAGTGTGCTGGCCCACTGATTTTAGAACTTTACTTATGGACATGTCTCTTGTCCTGTATAATAAAGTAGTTGGTTAAACTGTCACTATAATCATCAAGCCTTTGTTATAGTACTTGCTCAGTGAAGAAACGGATATGAAATACATTCTATAAATATTGGTTTTATAAAAGATACAAATAAGACTTTTTATAATTCTTTTTCTCAAGACATCAAATTTAAACATCATGATATATATATATATATATATATATATATATATATATATATATATTGAACCGATGCACTTTTAAGCTTTAAAGTTTTCCTTTGATTACCTGTATGACTACAGAATAACAAAAGATAAGAGTTATTTAGAATATTTGCCAGTGATATCAAACAGAGAGAATAGTTTAGATTTTCTTCTATATAGAAATGAAGCATTCAGTTTCTAAGTGGATGGTGGCTACTTCTCATCTATTTTCCCTTTAATTTGGTCTAACCAGATCAATGAGAACACTCTTAGTGTGTAGATGCTGGGAAGTATTTATGATTTTCAATAGTTTGGCTGTTCAGAAAGAAGATTTAATTGTTAGGAATTTTAAGCCAGCAACATGACTACTCTGCCTGGAATACAAATAGACTTTAGTTCACACTTTTAACTCCAAGTCAAGAAGGTAAAGTTAGTTTGTGAAGAAAAGCAACCATGTTTGAGAAAGGTATGAGAGACAAAGTGACAAATTAGAAAAAAGACTTGATAGGATGAGTCCGCCAAAAGATAAACCCAGCCAAGGAAAGAGCATCTATTTAAGAGCAGTTCAGAGAACAAATTCAGTCAGTTCCGTTCAATCAGGTAAGTCAGCACAGGAGGCAGTGCAGTGGAGGTGATATCAGTTTTGTTCAGTTAGGGCAACTCAGGAAGTTGAAATCAGAGACTAATATGGAGCCCAAAGATTAGAACAAAATTACAGGGTTAGTTTGAAGCCAAGTAGAACAATTCAGTGAGAACCTGAAAGAACCCAGATCAAATCAGTCAGATGGGAGAGGAATTTGAGTCTGAACAGCTGACTTGAACCAGACAAACAGAGTTCAAAAAGACCTACAACAGGTGAACTTATTCAGCATTAAGCCTCCAAAAAGACACTTACATCCAACGAATGAAAGTTGCTTTTACATGTCTGTTTTTTAAATCAGGCAAGAGAATGTAACCAATGAGCACAAGTTTAAATTTCTAATATCCACTTGGGAATAAAACTTACTCATGGCAAATGTAGCAAGACCTGTCTTGGACCAAAGGTTCAGTAGTTACCAAGGTTATAAAACTCAGGTTCACTTGCATGTATTTGGCTGATGCAATATCAAAACAAAGAAAACTACATGCAGTACATGATCTTTTAATAATTTTTTATTGAAAATAGACTTTTTTTCACAAAATATATTTTGATCATGGTTTTCTCCCTCATCTCCTCCCAGTAGCTCCATATCTCCCAACCTCCCAACCTAACCCACTGTATACTCTCTATCTTTCTCTAAAAAAAAAAAAGGCCAGAGTAAAAATGAAAGACATACATAAAACACCTAAAAACACAAATACAGGAACAATAATATACACAAAAAAGACCTATGAGGTAGAAAAATTCACAAAGTATTATATGACAAAACATCTTCAAAAATATCATTTTGTGTAGCCATCTACTAATGGGCATGGAGCCTGCCCTTAAGTGGGTATACCCAGTGATACTCCACTAGAATAGATGAATTATTCCTTTGGGAAAATGATTGCTGGTACCTCAGGATTAAGATGGAAGCTCATTTCTAGTTCCCCCTCAGCACTGGAAAGCCATTCGATGTGCGGTTGTGTAGGACCTGTGTATGGTACCACAGTCTCTGTGAATCTATATGTGTGTCGATTATGTCTAGATGATACATTTTCCTTTGTCCCATTGGTTCTTTGAATTTTTCTGTTTTCTCTTCCTCATAGTTCCCTGAACCCTAAGTGGAGGGTTTTAGTGGAGACATACTAGTTACAATTGAGTGTTCCAAAGCCTCTCACTTTCTGTTATAAGATAGTACAGTTGTAAGTTTCTATGCTATTTCTCATCTTTGGAATGAGAAAGATTTTCTGATGATGACTGAGCAAGATACTGATGTATGAGTATAACAGAATCTAAGTTAGTAGTCATTGTGTTGCTACATTCTTTTACCAGAAACAATGGTATTTTTTACCCCTTAGTTTACCACTAAGTCCATGGTCTATCTAGTAGTATTTTGTTAGCCCCACAATAAGTGTCAAGAATGCCATATCATAGAATGGGCTTATCCTCTGATTAGTTAGTGTTTGGATATGCTACAATTTTTATGCCACTATTGTACCAGGGTATGATACAGGTAGGTCACCATTGTAGACTAAAAGATTTATAGCCTGGTTGGAGTTTACCTTTCTCCTCTGGTAGTATCAAAACACCTTTCAGTACAAGAAACATTAGTCACAGGGTTATTCAAAGGTCTAGTTATTCACAATCTCCACTTATTTGTGTTAAATGAAATACATAGATGTTTCTTGATGAATAAGGCCTTATCATTGGTTTCTGGCTGACAAATATTTCTATATTATTAATTTCTGATATGTTAATAAACTTCAAATGTTACTGCTTTCAGAATTGTGGAAACTGTAAAGATTAAAGAATAATTTTGAGAAGGAGTAGTAACTGCTAAAGGAATTGCTAACTACGACATACTAATTACTTAATTGATATTTTAGCAAGCACTAAAATGTTTTAGCTATTCTAAATAGTAGAAAAACATTATTCTTAATATTTAGGTCTTTCTAACTTTGTAAGTTTTGTGGTTATGGTTCCACCTTGTTTGCAGACCTCATTTCCCTGACTATATGATAAAAACCAATCTATGTTGTTATAGTCCAAGGTAAACCAAAAATGGAGACTTCAAAAATGTCATGAAAAATAAGAATACATGAAATGAAATAATTTCTATGGTGGTTCATGTTGAGCTATGGGTTTTCAGTAGAATTTGACTCAAATGGGATACATCTTTATACAATTGAGAAATAGTGATCAGAATACGATCTCACAAGACTTTAATTTGGTGTATGAGGAGAAAAAAATGAAAGAGAACAAAAATGAAACAGGGATGTAAGTTAAGAGGATTTGTATTTAACTGTGATTTTTCTACCTTAATGAATAAATGAAAGGCTTGTTTCAGAATAACGGATATCACAGTTGGGAGGCTAAGATGCTTTTGTATAATAGAGAACCCAAATATGATCTAGACCATAGCTTTTTAGAATAAGAGAAGCATTTCTAGATTAGCATATCTCATGTATCAGAAGTAAGCAGAATAGCAGAAGAATCCAGTATGAGAGTTTTCTAAGGACCTAAATAAAGGGCTGAAGAAATGATGAAATAATTGTCCAATCTTTGGAGGACTGGGTATTTGACATTATTTTAATTTCTACCCACTGCCAAAGGTGACTATTCACTTGACTCAGACATAATTTGAATGTTACTTTATACATGTTAACCAAAGCATAATTCATAAGCAGTCAGTTAATTCTAAATATCTCTTTCTTTACTTAATTTGGCATCTGACAATATCTGTCTCAAGATGATAATTTTTTTCTAAGATACACAAGCTAGTAGTCCAAAAAGTATATTCTCACTTGCTTTAGAAACCTCCAAAAATCCACTGGATACTTGAATTTTTTTACATAAAAAAATCAACAAACAAAACATGACTTAAATCAGTCAATATGATTTCAACACTGTACCCAACATTTTAAGCTGTATACTCATGTGAACCCTGTTGAGTTGACTCACTTCTCTGCCTTGAAATATCTATTTTACGGACTAAAGTTCAGGCTGAAAACTCATCTCCATTTTCTACTCTTTCCTGAATCCTTCATAAATCACCCTCAGCCCACTGGACAAAGAGTTCTACTGGTCTTATCTGTGTCTTTTAATATGTTTCTAATGACAGTTGGTAAGATGAGCACAGTTTGAAAACTGTGCCTTTTACTTTCCTTTTAGCTCTACTGTAAGTTCTGGTACCTTAAAATCAAATTTGCTATGCCATTATTTATAACTGATGAGGGCATATTTAATAGTCGGTAGGCTAGCTGCTGGTTTTATCATAGATTATTTTACATTCATAAATGTATAGCCCTAAGTGCTGATTACTCTACTATGATTATGAATAAAGCCTTCCAATAGACCTCTCAAACAAGAAGAATTATTCAGTATTATAAAAGCTGAAAGGTAAATGTGGAATTTAATGTACAAAAGATCAAAATTCTAAATGATGTACTACATGCATTATAAACAGTGAGAGGGCAAGCAACTAAACTATTATTAGTTATCATGAATAATTCACCAATGAAAGCGTCATCAATACTAGCAAGAAGTAAATTTGTGATTTTTATTAATGTTTAACAAACCAGAACTCTTCTGCCTTATAGAGCATGATAAATGACAAGGATAAAAGCACAATGTTTTTTATCTTTTGACACTATTATTAAAAACCACACTCTTGAAAACCTTCTTTTTAAAGCTTACTCATCTCATTTGAAAAATTGAGATAAGTAAGCTGCATTCCAGCACTTTCTTAAATTGAACTTTTCAAGTACTATTTATGGAACATCATGTACTTCATAGCAGAAATATTTTTCCAATAAAATATGAAAAACAATGTAGTATTTCATATAATATTTAAAATTTACAACATTGAATAGAAGTATTTTTAGAGATAATTTAAAGAAAAGATAGAAATACTAAGTCAGTTTACTCTGCCCTTAACATGTACTTTTCTAAGGCTAGAATGTAGTGATACTTCCAATCAAGCATGGCCTATAAGAACTATATCAACAGACACAGGCATGTTCTCTATATAAATATAATTTGTTAATATGAGAAGCTCTTGGGGACTAAGTCTGTAGAGAAATTTATTGTTCATTTACTCACAGACATTGATCTTTTCACCAACGTTCAATGCAGAGCATGGACAATTCATCATTCTTTTCTATCCTCTGTCCTGCAATCATTGCCTGTTTCCACCAGTCTATCCACTACATTGACAGTGTTGCCCAAGTCTAATAAGAGTTCTTCATTGCTACCTTAAAGAAGTCATCTTAAACTAAATGACAAAGAGTAAAGAAATTATTTGGCATATGTTGCAGGAAGTAATAAAAAAGTGACACAATGCCACGCTACACACAGCTACTCTCTGCCCAGTGGTCTCACAGCTTCTTGGCTAGCCCCAGTTGGCACTCTTCCCTTCTCTTGTTTGTCAGTCTCAGAGCCTCCTGTACCTTCACAGTCATCCATTCCCTGTGGTCAGTGGTCACAATTCCCCTTAACCCAGTAAATCAAAACTATAGAAGCTTATAATTAATCAGTCAGATTTATACGTCAATAAATTCTCAATTCTCAACATACTCAAACAATAATGTCAGAGCCAATCGTTAATGATATAAACTGCCCTCCTAGATACGACAAATTGTCCTCCAATTATCCATCCCTTATAAGATAACCATAACTACCTGAGACTATTTAAAGCCACAAGAAATCTGGATCTTCCTGTTCTTACTCTATTTTCCTTCCTTCTCCTCTGTCCTTGTCTCCAAAACTCTTCACTCCACCTCTCTTTTCCCTGTCCAATCATAGACTTATTGTTGTTAATATTTAAAGTGATTGGACAGGGAAAATTCTGTTACAGGCACATGCCTTTTAAAAGAGAACAGGAAATAATGTGTACTTTTTCAACATAAATTTGTTTCTGTGTTCTTAGAATGCATTGGTGGTTCCTTGGCGAGTCAAGAGCTGATAGCTAACAAAAATTAAATTTAGAATATACTAAAGTGAGAAAGACATAGGAAATTAGTTCTAATATTTTATAATATATATATACATATTTTAAACATTTCCATATTGATAACCTATATTTGCTTGTTATCTACATAAATTCAAATGAGATGATTTTTCACATATTTTAATATATTCTCCAAACTATGACATTTAGCTCAAGAAGATATACTTTATTTATATTAAAAAGAATGTTTAAATGTACTTAGTTTTGTATCAGTCTTTATCTAGTTCTCAAGAACAATGAGAATATGTAAGTTTAAGTTGGGAATGATAGTTACTGTTTTGGAATTATGTTTCCAGTGGTGACACATGGAGATTAAGATGAACTGAAGGGGCTATTTTCAGAACTCTTTTCTGTAAAGCACTAGTTCTGGGAGATGTTAAGTGTGTGTATAAATTTTTCGGGAGCTAAATATGGTTAGAGAAGTCTGCTCACACAAACCTCCTTAGAGGGTCACAGTGCTCATTATCATCATCAGTTTTGAGGCTCTCAGTGAACCCCCAAGCTCTTCTAAAGTGACTTGACAATATAATCCTTTATCAGAGGAACAGCTGTCAGACCCCTTCAGATGCAATCCAATACCACAAGATATTACCATCTCAGAAATTCTGTTCATTACTTAAGTCTCTTTAAGAAGAATGAAAATTAACATTGGATGCTGAATGAGTTTCTAAATGACTATTTCTAGTCCACATACTATATAAATAATTATTAAGTATTATCTTAAATTCACTAAAGGCTCATCATGCTCTTGATATTTTCCTGTTCTTTATTAATCAGGATGTGTAATAAATATCATCACTTATACAACTACTTATTACATATTCTAGAGTCAAATAAATCAGGAATTCTACAATGATACCTAGAAAACCCTAGCTATTTATATTTTCCCAAACATTTATTACTGTAACCCTAACACTCAAAATAATATTACTTAGATATAGGCACATTTGAAAGATAGGTTATTAGAGGATGACATGTTGAATGGTATTATCACCCAAGCAGAAGCACCTCAGTTGAAATGATTTAGTCCTTCTACTATAATGAGAACACAGTTATATCATGAGGTTATTTATGAACCAGAAAGAATATCATTAGGAGATATTTACCTGCTGCCACCATGATCTTGCACTTAACAACAATGAGCAATGAGAAATAAAAATTTTATTCTTTAATCCAATGTTTCTCAATATGTGGGTAGTAACTCCTTTAGGGGTTAAATATTCTCGTAAAAGATATTTACATACAATTCATAACAGTAGAAAAAAGTTATGATGTAAAAACAAAATAATGCTATGATTGAGGTCACTACAACACAAGGAACTGATATAAACAGATGCAACATCAGGAGGGTTGAGAATCACTGGTTTGAACAATTCTCTACTTTTGGCATCATATTATAGCAGCTCAAATGTTTCAATAAATTGTTTTGTACTAAAAGTCAACTCCCTGCTCACTTCTTTCCTCAATTAGCAGAGCTTTATTCCAGTTATGAATTTCCTAGATAAGACTTAGAGTTCCAAACAAGACATAGTACCCCACACTTTTAATCTCCGCAGTTAAGAGGCAAAGACAGTCGAAATACTGAGTTCAAGGCTAGCTTGGACTAAGAGCAAGTGCTAGGTCTCACCATCATTTTAATTTTGCTTTTATAACAATAACGTGACTATAATTGATATAATTTTAATCAAACATTTCTCTAAAAACTGAGAGAACCCAGTAGTAATTCTTTCCATTTATTTCCATTTATCATTGTATTTCCATTTATTTCATTTATTAAATTTAATTTGTGGCTAAATACTTTCAAGGCATCAATTGTTCATATAGCAAGGTGTAACTGAAATTAAGCAAATTCAAATAAGATAATCTGTCTGCTTATTTTGTTAATTTTTCTTCACACTATAATAGGTCATTAGACAATCATAGCCTATTTTCTTTAAATATGTTTTCTATCAGTAGGTTCCTTGACTGATTCTATAATCTTGGTTGCTATGAATGATTCTATAGTAAACAAGGGGATATATTTATCTATGTCAGATGATCATTTCATTTCTTTTAAGTCAGATCCTGATCTCATGGTACTTTTGTTTCACATTTTGTTTCCAAAATAGCTAATTCTCCTTTCCTTGTGTACAGAGTTTAATACCATTTTTGACTTTTAAAATTTCAGAATTATCAGAATAAGCTGTAAGGAACAAAATGAAAAATGGTATCATGGATGAATGTAACTATGGAAATCAAACCAAACCAAGAGTGTGTGCAATACAATAAAGTTAAAATGTGAACATCTTAATGGTAATTGGCTAAGAGGTAACAATGGAAACTGAACCTAAATGTGTGTGTGTGTGTGTGTGTGTGTGTAAGTGATAAGGTAAACACCTCAATCCTGATTGGCTGAAAGTAGCTTAAAAACTTTGGTCTGGACCATGCAAATTGTTCATTCCTGGAGCCCCACAGAGATACTGTCACTCTGAGGGATTGGACCCACTGACACAGACACCCATTGACAAACGAGAAGCCCACACTGAAGACTGAGCTTCCTCTGGACCAGAAAGCTGTACTGAGGACCAAGTTCCAGCCAGACCCAAAAAGTAGAAGGACATGTCACAAGCCTTATCTGACATGCCAATTAGGCTAGACAGGAGGTTAGTCAAGAGTATATGTGTGTGAATGAACGCAATCTCATTTCGCTATTGGTTTATCTATTGCCACTCATGAATAAATATGCTAGTGTAACCTTTCCTCCAAGTTTTTGAGTTTTCTTTCTGCCTCTGTCCACGATCGTGATTTGCAGCAGTTCATGAAGTTTCACGACAAAAGCAGAACCATGCCTCCTCCAATCGTTTCCTTTCTGTGACTATAAAACAATGGAGTCACTTTGGTCCATTAGCCAGAAACTTGGTAAGAGCCTCAGAGGTTGACTATAATAGTAAATGTCTCAGAGAGTGACTACATTAGTGACAAGTCAATGCAGAGGACCACACCCTTTCCCTAAATCTCAGTTGCTTTAATGTCTATTTAGATAAATCATAAGTTAGATAAAAGTTGAAAAATAAGGCATGTATGTTTGTCTTCACTCCAAAGTGAGAGAATTGGGAAGGGAACTAAAATTGCCTTTGCCATCATTCCACCATTTACAGTGGGGACAACCTGGGACCAGTTATGATCTCCATATAAAGAACTGCATGAAAATTCAGTAGCTAACAATGACAAAAAAGTTAAGTAGTGTACATGAGATACTGTGAAGGCATCTTTATGATTAATTGGTGACTGAGTGCAATAGCTGGAGAAATATGTTGAAAAAAACATTCTTATAGTTATTTTTATTAAATTTTGTTATTATTATTATTAAATCTTTTATTACACTCTACTCTTTATCCCCCTCCCAGTCAGCCCTGTGACTGTTCCTCATCCCATACCTACTTGCCCATCTCCAAGAGGATGTCCCCACCCCATACCCCACCAGACCTCCCAACTCTGTAGGGCCTCAAGTCTGTCAAGCTTTAGGTACATCTTCCCCTCACTGAGGCCAGACCAGGCAGTCCTCTGCTGTATATGTATCAGTGGCCTCATATCAGATAGTATATGCAGCCTGGTTGGTGGCTCAGTGTCTGAGAGATTTTAGGGTTAATTGAGACTGCTGGGCTTCTTATGGGGTCACCCTCCTCTTCAGCTTCTTCCGTCTTTTCCCTAATTCAACCACAAAGGTCCCTGGCTTCTGTCCATTGGTTGGACTCTTTCAGCTACTTGTTGAGCCTCTCAGAGGACAGGCATGCTAGGTTGTTGTCTGTAAGCACATCATAGCATCAGGAATAGTGTCAGGCCTTGTAGCCTCCCCTTGAGCTGGATCCCAATTTGGACCAGTCACTGGATCTCCTTTCCATAGGCTCTTCTCCAATTTTGTCCCTGCAGTTCTCTTAGACAGGAATAATTCTGTGCCAGAGTTTTTGACTGAGGGATGGCAATCCCACCCCTCCACTCAATGCCCTATTTTTCTACTGGATGTGGGGTCTACAAGTTCCCTCTGCCCACTGTAGGCATTTCATCAAAGAATATAATTTTCTTGATTGGAGGTATTTTGTGGTCATATTGGCTCTTTTTTGATTCTAGGAAAGAACTTAAAAATTGGATGTGTAGGGAAGAGGAGAGAATCTGGAAGGGCATACAGAGGGGGAAGAATATAATCAAAATATATGAATATTTTAGATGTATTAAATAATAAAATACAATAGAAAAAGGAAATATTTGAATGTGTTAGGGAGAAGGATTAGTTGTTAAGGGCATTGTTGCTTTTCCAAAGGACCTGATTTCTATTCTCAGGACATTGGGAAGCTCATAGTCTCTTCTAACTCTATCTCTAAGAGGTCAGATGTATTTTTCTAGTCTCTGCAAGTACTGGAACTTACATGAAACATATACTAATGTTAGGGTCCAAGAATTACCACCTGAATAACCTGCATGCAGTGGTCTCTCTATTCAGGAATGGAGATCCCCTAAAGGCCTCACAGGCCCAGCTTCTATTGTCTGTTAGGGAAATTTCAGGGAGGGGTATGTTTTCCTTTTACCTTGATTGGCTAGCTCTATCTCTAGAGGTTTGGCTGATTCTACAATTGGTTAGGCTCTGGAGGTCTTCCTGGAGGGTCACTTAGTAATTCTAGTTCTCTATTCTTACTTCAGGCCCAATGTCAAAGTTTTCTCTGATTGGTTGCCTATGACTGTGGTTAGCTGACCACAGGTTCTTGGATCCAGTGGATCCAAGAAAGGAGAAACTTAGGCCTAGTCTGCCAAACTGTCAGTTTACTACCTGAATCAGTCTGGCTCTCAGATCAGCCCCTTCAAAAATAAAGCCTAAAACCAGATACACTGAATCTAATAGAAGAGAAAGAGCCTTTCTAATAGTGGGAAAGAGCCTCAAACTCATTGGCACAGGAAGACATTTTCTAAACAGAACTCCAATGGCTCAGGCTCTGAGATCAAGAATTGATAAAGGGGACCTCATGAAACTGAAAAGTTTTTGTAATCAAAGGACATAGTCAATAGGACAAATCAGCAACCTACGGATTGGGAAAAAATCATTCATTAACCTCATGTCTGATAGAGGGTTAATATTCAAAATATATAAAGAACTCAAGAAGATAACCTCCAAAAAACGCAAACAACCCAATCAAAAAATGAAGTATAGAGCTAAACAGAGACTTCAGAACAGAGGAATCTTGAATGGCTGAGAAACACTTAAATATTCGAAGTCCTTAGTGATCAGGGAAATACAAATCAAAACTACCTGAAAGTCCACTTTACACCAATTACAATGACTAAGATCAAAACCCACAAGTGACAGCACATGTTGTCAAGGATGTGGAGAAAGAGGAACACTCCTTCACTGCTAGTGAGATTGCAAACTGGTATAACCACTCTGGAAAATCTATCTGGAGGTTCCTCAAAACATTGGATATGATCAGGTGTGGGAGGAGACAGTAGAGAAGTACAGAGAATAAGGAAATTGAACTGAGGTATGTAGTAGTGGGGGGTGGGGAATTGGAGGTAGCTACTAGAAAGTACCAGATGTCAGGGAAGCAAGAGGTTCCCAGGACCCAATGGGGATGACATTAGCAGAAATACACAACAAAGGGGAGATAGAACCAGTAGAGACTATATGGAGAGGTTAGGCCCAGCCCCCTGTTGAGGGATGGGAACACCCACCCATCTCAAAAATATTAAGCCAGAATTTCTCCTGTCTAAAGAAAATACAGGGACAAAGAGTAGAGCAGTGACTGAAGGAAAGACCATCCAGACACTGCCCCACCTAGGAATCCATTTCATCTGCTAAAAACCCAGACAATATTGTGAATTCCAAGAAGAGCTTGCTGATAGGAGCCTGGTATAGCTTTTCCCTGAGAGGCTGTGCCAGAACCTGACCAGTACAGATGTGGATGATCTCAGTCAATCATCAAACTGAGTGTGGCATCCCCAGTCGAGTAGTTAGGGGAAGAACTGCAGAAGCTGAAGGACTTTGCAGCTCCATAGGATGAACCAGGGACTAAACCACCAAACAAAGCATACACATGGAGGGACTCATGGTTCTAGTTGTGTATGTAGCAGACAATTGTCTTATCTGGAATCACTGAGAAGAGGGGCCCTTGGTTCTGTGGATGCTCGATATCCCATTGTAGATGGATGCTAGGAAAGTGAGCCAGGAGTGGGTAGGTGGGTGGAAGAGCACCCTCATAGAAGCAGGCATGGGAGGAAGAATGGGATAAGAGGTTTGTAGAGAGGAATCAGGGAAAGGTAACAACATTTGAAATGTAAATGGATAACAATAACAACAACAAAAACAGTGCAATGGCATAGTATTTAAATAGTGGGGCTAGCTTTTACAGGGATTCTTACAGGGTCCCTGCATATCTACTCTTTGGATTCAACAGGCTGTTCTAAAGGCTTGAACATGAGCTTGGAACTTCACAAGGGAGGGAAACAAGGTCCAAGAGATTACCAAAGCTCTTCATTACTTCTTTTAGTGCTCTTAAACAAGTAATAAATGATGATGGTGTAAAAGTTAAATTGCTGTGATTCAACAATAATGATATGTAATATTTGACATTTGTGTTGTAAACACAAACTATGTTATCTGTTTTACAGATAAGTAGTAAAAAAAAGGAAAATTTTCAGTAAGAATGCAATGATTCAACTGATTTGTATACTAACATTAAAAAAAAAAACACAAAAATTAACCTTTCCTCATATTGATCATTCGTTACACTTATTGTTTAAAATCACAGAATAAACAGAAGATAGTCTTGCAAATGTCACCAGGAACAAGAGGTCGAGATTCAGACAAGAGATGCTTGAGTCTGTTACATTGATGGCTGGGAATCTGTACACAGAGGCTAGACAGAAAGCATGTCTTGAGATACATTATATTCTTTGTAGTGATTTTCACTTTTTCCTTTGGCAAGATGATAGGTCTGGAAACAACTAAATAGGAAGTCAATTAACATTTCTAATTTATACTAGAAGGTTAATCAAATTAGAGAAATTAGCAGTTAAAAAAATGAAAAACATGTATATGATATTTAAAACAAGTCCCCTTTTCTTCAGCCATTTTATGCCAGGAAGCATATTATGCAAGTTTTTCTTTGTTTTTTCTGATGATAACAGTTACTGCAGCTCTGCAGCTCCTTTGTCAAAGAAGTAAGTTTATTTCACTTCTGCTTGCATTCTGTTTGGCCTTCTGATTTGCTTTTAGCAATAGATCTTAGAAGAGATGAAGCTAATAAGGGCAGAGACATTGTAATTGTTGTCCTGCCTTGTTCCTGAGGCTGTCAGAAATTGTTCAGTAGTTTAAGGTGTTAAGTCCTGGGATGGCTTGCTGTATAATAAAAAGGTCAACATACTGCTTTAAGACTTGTCAGGGTAAAAGTCTTCAAGAACTTGGTGGGAACTACTTTTATATTAGATACTAATAATGGGTAATAATAGTAACACTAATAATAGGTGATTGGATTTTTTCAAGGACAGAAATAATGGCAATTTAATTAACAAAACTTTTAAGCTAGAAAATGTTTTTGAAACATTCTGTGAAGGAAGACAAGAAATTCTCTAAGGAGCATGCTGTACATGATTATTCCATGTCTTCTTCTAGCAAGAATTCACAGGCAAATAAAAGCTAAGGAAAGAATTACAGAGTTTTATTCCAGGCAGAAAAAAATAAAACTGTATATATTTTATGCAGCAGGATGGGTTGTGTTACATACCATCACTGTTTACACATGGGAAGAATACTTATCCTCATCATTCAAATTTAGTTATGTGACTTGGTATGGGTGGTAAATTCTGAAGGATGTGATTGGTTATTGATTCCAGGAAGATACTGTAAGAGCCAGCAGAGGGGGCATGCTTTTTGTTTTCCTTGTCTCACTCTACTGTTATTCAACAATTGCCGTGAGTGATCTCTTCATTGAGGAGACTGGACTGGAGTGAGCTCAGTGATTTTGGGGAATACAGATTCAAATTCTTCAAAAGTCATGAACATAGCAAAATAATGCTGATATCTGATGCTGTTAGAATTGTTCATTTGCTTTTTTGTTGTCATTACAGAACAATGTAAACAACTTCAATGTGACAAAAGAGAAAGAATAACTGGCAACAATTTATATGTTTACAATAAGAATATTTCCTACCATTTCTTCCCCCCCCCCATCAAGTTATTTACAATAAACTAAAACTACTTAAAATATAAAACAAATGAGAAACAATGAATGGAATTATCTTTTAAAAATTAGTTTATCCCATGAGTATTTTGTTCCCCTTTCTAATGAGACAAAAGCACTCACACTTTGGTCTTCCTTCTTCTTGGACTTCATGTAGTCTGTGAATTTTATCTTGGGTATTCTGAGCATTTGGGCTAATATCCTCTTAACAGTGAGTGCATGCCATGTGTGTTCTTTTGTGATTGGGTAACCTCATTCAGAAGGAGTACACATGGAGGGAGCCATGGCTCCAGCATCATATGTAACAGAGGTGGCCTTGTTGGACATCAATGGGAGGAGAGGCCCTTGGTCCTGTGGAAGCTCAATGCCCGAGTGTAGGGGAATTCGAGGGTGAGAGTGGGGAGGCAGGAGTTGGTAAGTGGGTGGGGGAACACCCTCATAGAAGCTGGGGAGAGGGGATGGGATGGAAGTTTTTTTGGGAGGGAAGGGGGAAAAACTGGGAAAGGGTTTTTTGAAATGTAAATTTCAAATGAAATCTTCATTTGAAATGTAAATAAAGAAAGTATCCAATAAAAAAGAGAAAAACTAGTTTGTCAATATTTCATTTTGAATCATTATTTCACAGTTTTGTTTTCCATCATGATAGTTAGTAGCTTAATTTACATAGGTCTCATATGTTTATTAATGGAGCATGTTGTGATTGATAGCCTAGTAGAATGCAAAACAGGACAACATACATGTCAACATTAGCAAACCAAAATCCCAACAACTAAAAACAACAGTTAAGTTTTAGACCTTATTAATAATTGAAAGCATTATATGGATAATTAGTGATTTTTACATTATAAAAGGTTATGTCAGAGAGATAAGATTATTCTAATACTTCATATTTCATAAAAAAACTGTTTCTTTATAAGCTTTTGGAAAACACGCTTTGAACCATGGGACTGACACCAAGACGTGTTTACTTATGTCTAGGTCAATGGATATGATGTGCCAGTTTGATGAAATAGTCTATACCAACAGTGTGATTTACTATGCAACTGCTTTTCTATGCTTGGAAATGTAAATTTCAAATGAAATTTCCATTTGAAATGTAAATAAAGAAAACATCCAATAAAAAAGAGAAAAAATAGTTTATCAATGTTTTATTCTGAATCATTATTTCACAGTTTTGTTTTCCACAATGATAGTTAGTAGCTTAATTAATGTAAGTTACATATGTTGCATGAGTTTGATGTCTTAGGCTATCCTTGATTAGTTTGACATCTATAGGTCTGTAGGTAATTAGATAAGTTCAATCGTACAGAGATGTCAGGTAGTACTACCTCTATGTTTTCACAGTATATATCACTGCTGCAAGAATTAATGCATCCTTATAGAATGCCACTGAAACAAATTTTGTACATAATGGCTATGGACATCATTCAATGTACTTTATCCCTATAAAGATCTTAAAATAAATTCTCTTACTGTATAAGTAAATCTAAATATGAATGTGAGAACTTTTCTCTGTTTTTTTAAAACCTTTTGCAGAATTTTATAGCATGCAATTCACATATGATACCCTTAAATGTGACAAAAAATGGAACCATGATGTTTTAATCATTATATCCTGTTATAAAAATTATATTCTAGAATGAATAGCTATTTTACAAATGATATAACAATTTTCTTTGCATTAGCTTGATTTAGTCAATTGTCACTTCTAACTATCACAGGAACAAAAAAAATGTAATTTATATTTTCATTTACTAAGTAAGAGATTTTAAAATGTACAAGTTAGGTAAAACACATCAGTACAGTAATGAATAATTTAAGCAACTGAAAAGTCTGTTGAAGTTGTTAATCAGTGTCATCTTAGCTTAAAATAAAGTTCTAGTTAAAATACTGAATTATGGAAAAGAGAGCCGAGGGAAAACTTATTACTGTCATAGATGTTCTTAATGTTTTCATTTCTATTTTCCTCTTAAACATTCTAACACAATATAGGAATCTGTAAGTTTTTATCTAGATTTTTATGAAAATCTCTAGCTTACTGACAATAATTTTAGGATAAATTAGAATTTAATATTGAAATATCATTTATATTAGTACCCCTTAAGTGCTGAAAAGTACAGAAAGAACACAGAATTAAAAAAAAAAACTTTGAAAGGAGAAAATTAAATTACTCAATATATAATATAAAAATTAAAATAAATGAAAATTATACTTCTTTGAAATTTATATATCAGGAGATGCTTAGGTTAATATTTCATCTTAAGCCTCACACAGAAGTTTGAATGGCATTGTCAAATCTAATATATTAACTATATATTTGCTAAAATTTATATGCACTTATTTTAGGGAACCTATTTCATATATAAATATATTCATATACATATACGTATACATATGGATCTGTGGCTCACGCTCAGGCATGGGTTCTGTTGTGCTTAGTTGTGGGTCCCACACATCTGCCACCCCAAGTGGCTGGAACCACGGCTCAGGGGACAGAAGTGCAGGAATTTGACTGAGTTTACTCCATGTGGTGCTGGGCTATGGGAAGCCACATATCTCCACTCCAGGCATAGGGAGATCCCAGTCTGAGGTCCCATGGGGGTGAAGCTCTTGGGTTGGGGACCTCTGGGCAAGAAGGCGGGTGGGGATCAACTGGTCTCAGACCCTTGTGTTCCCAGGTGCTGCTGGGAGACTGCAGAAGAGTTGAGACTGTGCCAAGGGCTAGAGTGACCTGCAGCCAAAAAGGGAGGAAAGGGAGAAGATGTGCTCCAGTGGTGGGCACCCATTGGGGAAATGAGACTCTTGGTCAAGGAGACTTGCTTAGCTGGTTCATGGCTGGTTCAGCTAGCTCCACTTGGGTTAGCATGGCTCCATGGCTGGAATGCAGAGGGGTCCTTGCGGGAGATTAGGCTGTGACTCAGTAGTTGAATAACTTTTCCATGGTCCCCCATGGTAGGCCCCAAAGATGAGAGGAAGTCCATGATCTTAAAATGTTTATTGTCATGGTGGAAAGTGGATGAAGTTGTATGCTATGTTCTCAGGGCATGCCTGGGGTTAAATATCATTTACAAGTAGGACAATCTGGGAAGGAGTGCTTAATTGCCTATACCCTATGATCTTTAGGTATCTCATTAATATGGAGATATCTTAAGACTCTGTGGCCTGTAGTCACACCCTCTACGTGTGGTAAGTGACACAAGCCTCTCTTTGGGAGGGTCTGTAGAGGAGTGTCCTAAGTGAAATGAACCAGGGCCCAGGAGCAAGGCCAAACATCTACCTTCCCTTTAGGGTCTCCAGGGTTCTAGGTCTGTGCTCAACCAGGTACCCAGCTGCTTATCACAGTCCACCGTCATCTATCTATCTATCTATCTATCTATCTATCTATCTATCTATCTATCTATTCTCCCCTACCCCTCCTCAATTCCTTTATTTCCCCCAGATTTCTCCAGTTGATTTCCCTACAAAAAAGAATAGGACTACAAAATACAACAGCCAAATACAACAAAACATGATAAAACAAGACAAAGGAAAAGCTCTTATATCAAGGCTGCACAAAACAACCCAATATGAGGAAAAAGAGAACAGCAGGCAAAAGAGTCAGACACACACCTGTCCCCATTGTTAGGAGTTCCACAAAAGTACCAAGGCAATGTCTATGATAATTACTCATAGGACTTGGTGCAGACCCTTTGCATGCCACTTTAGAATCTGTATGCCCATGTGATTCTTGTTGATTCCATCAGTAATACAGGACCCCTTTGACTCCTATAGTCATTACTCCTCCTCAACTACAGGGTTCCTAAATCTGAGAGAGTAGGGACTGGTATAGACTTTCAATTCAGCTCCCTCCTCCTCCTCCTCTTCCTCCTCCTTCTCCTCCTCCTCTTCCTCCTCCTCCCCTTCCTATTCCTTCTCCTCCTCCTCATCCTTCTTGTTCTCTCTCTCTCTCTCTCTCTCTCTCTCTCTCTCTCTCTCTCTCTCT
>NW_021604641.1:4463300-4541004 GCF_004785775.1 Grammomys surdaster | reverse complement strand
CTCTCTCTCTCTCTCTCTCTCTCTCTCTCTCTCTCTCTCTCTCTCTCCCTCTCTCTCTCTTTCTCTCTCTCTTCATAATATCTTGTTGTGGGTCTCCACAATAGTTCCTATATGCTGTGGAAGAAAATTGCCTTGATGGTGATTGGGCAAAGAACCAGTCACAAGTATAGCAGAATATAATTAGAAATCATTTAATTGATTGTTTTCTTTTTATTTTGCCAGTCATGTTTGGTTCTACATTGGTGATGTGGACCTCAAGTTAAACCAAACTAGTTGGTCACTACCATCCACAAGTTCTGCATTGAATGAAATTATTTTT
Source organism: Grammomys surdaster (assembly GCF_004785775.1). Lineage (NCBI taxonomy): Eukaryota > Metazoa > Chordata > Mammalia > Rodentia > Muridae > Grammomys > Grammomys surdaster. The sequence goes on along the minus strand of NW_021604641.1, from coordinate 4,540,685 downwards.
CCCTTTTAGTAAGTCAAAAACAATAATGAGTTTCCTTTCATTAACATCCCTATAGTAATTAATATGTAAAATGAATGTGTACTACTAAATACAGTTAATTTAAAATGTGTTTAAAATATTTGATCAGATAACAAATTATAGGTTCTTTTTTATTATTTTGTATTATTTAAATCACTTTTTACATTTAAATATATTTTTTTGTTCCTCATCTAAGTTCATACAGTTTCTGGTCCTGACTACCTACCCACCTTTAACTTCTTTCTCAAAAAAATAAATAAAGTAAATAAAAACTAATACAATAATAAAATTATCAGAAGTTTTAAAATTATTTTATTGGTTTTATTCTCATTAATTGATTAAAATGAATAATGTTACAAAATGCCTCTATAATTATCTATTCTTTATTGTCTTCTGGAATTGTATATAAGTTTGGAAGGGTATGATGAGAATTCTAGTATGCTCATGCAGGAAATGAAGCTATACTGATAGAGTTAGAGCTAGGATTGTATATCTCCACTGACCATACTAGTGGTCATCAAAATGTTGCATGTAAGTTTTAAAAACATGTTATTACTTTTGCCAGTGAATACAGCTCTCACTCTGGCCCCTCCCAGCTTTGCTCTGAGATCAGCTCCTGTCAGCTCCTTTAGCTCACTCTTGGCTTCTCTTGTGTTACTCCTGGCTTAGCTCTGTCAAGCCGCCATCACCAACCTGATTTCTTTCTCTACCCACCTTTGCTCCAGGGATAAAAATCACTCAGCTTTATTACTTCAGAATTTGCCTATGAGCACAGTTGCTGGGCATAGAATCTCCTGTCCTAAACTTCTCAGCGAACCTGTATCAGGAGGCCACTGGTTTTAGCTTTTCCAAGATCTTAGATGATTGCTTCATGCTTCTAGTTCCAAAGGGTAGTCAAAAAGCCCCTTTTTTCCTGCATCTACTTTTCTGTCTGGGACCTGGAAATTCTACCTTTCCCTTCTGCCCATCAATTAGTTCTAGGCCTCCTTTATTGATCAAATCAAGAAACAATTAGGGAACCAAACCTTAGTATCAGCACCTCCTCCTATATCAAAATAGGAGAATACATGCCCACTGACTACGCAAGACACTCAAAAACCTTCAGCTTTTGAGACATGGGTATTTCAAAGGTAAAAAGAGAATGTTGTAGTAAGAGAATCACACACAGGTAAAGGCATAAGGTGATGATGAAACTAAGAGGTAGGTCTAAAGGATAAGCAATTGTAAAATGTATCCATTCTAAATGAACTTGTAAAACTAACTCAAAATATATGAAAATATGGAAAAACTAATTATGAATTATTTTAAATTCTCAAGCAATAGATAAAATGAAAACAACATACTAAGAGCTATTTGATTGACCAAAATAATGTAGAAAATGAGTGAAAGAAGAAGTATAAAATTAATCAAAAAATAATAGAAGATAGATTTTAATCTAGAAATGTAAAATATTGTTTATATATTCTAAATGCCCTATTTAAAGTAGAGTTGTTATGATGTATTTAATAAAGGATTTATCACTTTTTTGATATTATTAATTCTAATAATGAAGAAGGAATAAAACAAGCATGTAACTTCTGTTTTTGTGAAGTTATTAGAAGTTGTAGGCAGAAAGCCAAGGAGGTAAATCCTATTAGATAAATATATGGAATGTATGAACCAGCTTCTAGCTTCCAAAACCCTCCACCTAACAATGTCAAAAAATAAATATATGAGGCCTGTAACAAAAATCTTCCAGTTTTGTCAAATGTTATAAGCTTATCTTATAGTTCTACTAATTGAATTGAGTAACAATTTTTATTTTATTATCATAAAAATTGCATAAAACTGATTCTTAATTGAAGCATCAAATCTGGGATCACCTACATCAGTGTTTAGGAGCCTACATCTCTTCTAGGTAAGCCAATGTATATTCCAAGTAAAGTACAATTCGTTGATATTAATTAAGATTGGTATTGTATCTCTTTCAAATTATTAATTGCCAAATGAATAAGTTTAACTTGGCACGAACCCAAATTGATGCAACACCAAAAATTAACATATGTCTTATTAGAGTGACTATTAATGATATACTAATTTAACCAGATTCTAAGAAGTTAGCTTCTTTGAAACAACTTTCAATTGTTCTGAGACAAAAACTCTTCTGTCTTTAAAAGAGAACTGATTGGAAAGTCGCAAAATATGCATAGTAGAGGTGAGACAATGAGTAGAGAGTAGGCTGTTTCACTTCAATGTCTTCTAGTCAATTTCAATTTTAGTTCTTATGAAAGGTGCCTGAGGTACTAACAGAATATTTAAAACACAAAGAGAGCCACTTTTACTTGTCCAATCTCTTAATATGGTTTACATTAATTTTCCCCATGCATAAATTTCTAAAATATGACTTTAGAAGCACACTGTGTGGGACACCTTTTTAAAGCTTCAGAATGTCACTTAATGAATCGCATGCAGTTTTATGTAATTGGAATGCAAGAAAATCAGGGATTTGAAGGAATTATGCATTTTTTATGATTGACACATATTTTCCTGTAAGTAAAGGCCTGGAATCTTAAATCTCTAACACTTTTTTATTAGGGTTGAACAAGTTAACTCAGAGAACTGACCCTTCTGAAAATAAATTTCTCACTGAGATCTAAAAATGTTCACTTAATTTGTCTCTCACCGGCTTTCCTTTCATTCTCAGACACTCTTGAACTTCCGTGTTCAAAACAACAATCAAATCATAATGAGGAATATCACACAAAAAGAGTTTTCTTTTAGCTCCAAATGTTTTTTATTCTTTCAGAAATTATTTATTTTTCTTATTTATTATTTTGATACGGATCCAATAGAACAATACTATTTAGTATGGGATCCTTAAAGATGTACTTTCCTATATTCTTATGTTACTATGAATTCCCAAGAAATATATTTTTGAAAAATAAAGCTTTTGAAACTAATAATAACATATATTTCTAAGTCATTCAATGAAAACAGAGAAAGACAGGGAGAAACCAACACCCATTTTTTTAAAACTGAAATAGGCCATATAATTGGTCACAAAACAGGACTCAACAGATACGAAAAGATTGAAATAATCCCTGGCATCCTATCAGATCACCATGGACTAAGGCTGGTCTTCAATAATAAGAAAAACAATGGAAAGCCCACATACATGTGGAAACTTAACAAAGCTCTACTTAATGATAACTTGGTCAAGGAAAAAATAAAGAAAGAAATTAAAGACTTTTTAGAATTTAATGAAAATGAAGGCTCATCATACCAAAACTTATGGGACACAATGAAAGCAGTGCTAAGAGGAAAACTCATAGCCCTAAGTGCCTACAAAAAGAAACTGGAGAGAGCCTACGCTAGCAATTGGACAGCATACCTGAAAGCTCTAGAACTAAAAGAAGCAAATACACTCAAGAGGTGTAAAGGATAGGAAATAATCAAACTCAGGGCTAAAATCAACCAAGTAGAAACAAAAAGAACTATGCAAAGTATCAACAAAACTAGGAGCTGGATCTTTGAGAAAATCAACAAGATAGGTAAACCCTTAGCCAGACTAAGCAGAGGGCGGAAAGACAGTATCCAAGTTAGTAAAATCAGAACTGAAAAGGGAGAGGTAACAACAGAAATTGAGGAAATTCAAAATATCACCAGATCCTACTACAAAAGCCTATACTCAAAAAAACTGGAAAATCTGGATGAAATGGACAATTTTCTAGACAGATATCAGGTACTAAAGTTAAATCAGGAGCAGAAAAACCATCTAAACAGTCCCATAATTCCAAAAGAAATAGAAGCAGTCATTAAAAGTCTCACACCAAAAAAGCCCAGGACCAGAGGGTTTTAGTGGAGAATTCTATCAGACCTTCAAGGAAGACCTAATACCAATTCACTTCAAACTATTCCACAAGATAGAAACAGAAGGAACACTAACCAGTTCATTCTATGAAGCCATTCAACTTCTGATTGCTGATCACCCAGGCAGTATAAGTCATGCTCTCTCTCTCTCTCTCTCTCTCTCTCTCTCTCTCTCTCTCTCTCTCACACACACACACACACACACACAGACACACACACACACACACACACACACATACACACACACACACACACACCATGAGCCTCAAGTTAAACCTGCCCTTGGTTTTCCGTCCACACAAATTTTGTACCACCATTGCCCCACTACATCTTGCTGATATTACAAATTATAGGATGAAGTTTTGTGGCTGAGATGATGTCCCAGTATCACCTTCAGTAAACTGAGCAGTAATTATCATTCTAATGATACTAGAACATAGGGGTAAATATTCAGTACAGATACCAGCTTTACCTTCCTACTTCAGTGAGCAGTATGGACACTGTCCTCAGTAATGGGACCCTGCTGACAGTATTGGGGAATCAGTCCTTTATCTTAGTATCAGCCTGGGATGTTTAGGAATTTTAATAAGAAACTTTCACCCAACAACTGAGACAAATGTAACCCAGTCCCACCACTGGAAGACTTTCCTAAATAAAAAGAAGGCCACTTCAGATTCTGTGTCCTCTATTACTCAAAGTACTGAGTAGTGTCACCTTCATAGAGTCCAGTAAGTTTATACAGCAATACATTTCATACCACCTACCAAATGCTCCCAAATTCTAGTTGTGTCTTCTCACACTCTCTCCCTCCATCTTTTGCCCACAACATGATTCCTCACAGTCCCTTCTCCACAGTCTACCTATGAAATCTATTTCCCCTTCCATGTGAGATCTATGTGTCACCCTAGATCCCTCCCTTTACCTAACTTCCCTGAGTCTGTGTATTTTAGCTTTATTATCATTTACTTAACATTTAATGCTTAACATGAAAATTTCAAATAGGTTCACATTTTGGAAGTAATGTAGGATTATAAGCACCTTTCTGGCAAGCTATGCTAGCTAAACATTTATCATAATTCAGTGAGACTAATCTTGGCTAAGTGTAAAAACCAGACTCCTTATTCAGATATGGCATCTATCAGAAGTCAGAGAAAGGATGTCTCCTTTCTAGTGCTTAAACAATGAGTTCCCTGGAAGTGTTTATCAGAGCATGAGTCAGAAACTGTTTAGAGGAGAAGGGATGGCTAACAGATAGTTGAATCCTAGAGAAATTCATTGTAACATCAGTTATGACAATCCACAAGCTGCACATCTGGAGGCTATGCTCAATGGCAGACAGCCAAACATCTTCTCACCCCAGTTGCTCTTACTACTTTTGTAAACTTGCTGAGGGACCTTGTGCATCTTGTAACTTACTTAGATTCTTAGCCTTGAAATTCCATTATCCTTTTAATTCTAATAAGCACAGCTCTTCCTTCCAGGAGGCAGTGTTTCCTATCTACAGAAATAATCACAGAAATACCCACAGAACTATTTTACTCTTAAGTTGTAACATATAAACAACATACGAATTACTGAAGAGATGTGAATTACTCTGAAACGGTAGAGTTACTAAAGATGCCTATTAAGCAGAAACACTAGAATTACTCAAGAAGAAACTCATGTTGTCAGTCTTGATTAATCTTTGAATTTTATGATTTTATTGCTTTTTCTGAATATATAAAGTAATTCTAACTCTTCACTGTAGGTAATCTGTGATTATTATAATAAATAAATTCAAGATGTCTTACTAAATGACTATTTCTAGATGTTAAAATATACTTAAATGAACAAAAATATTATATTTCTATGGACTTTTTCAGCAGAACAGTAGAAATACTTTATTTAAATACTTCACAATCAATTTGAATATGACTTTATCACATTGCAAAGGGTCTCTAAACCTAAAAATTATTAGTATTGAGTATCAGTTTACATAAGGATGAAATCTTTATGAAATGACTGCATATGATGTGTACTTAGTGCAATGTATGATATTTATGATTTGCTTCTAAGATTACTGAAAGAATGATTGCCATTTAATACTTATAACAATTTCTCTCTCACGTGAACTATACTGAACATATGACAGGAAAATTGAGATGTTTAAAAAGAAAATAGTATAGAAGAATATTTGATGCTAGTTATTTTTAAAGCAATTTATACTTTCCAAGTACATGAATATGGATAATTATAATGTAAAACCATAAACGCACACACCTGAAGTCAATTACAGTGGTAGTTTCAAATACAGTTATTAATACAAAACAGTCACAAGAATCAATCTGTAAACTTCTGTTCAGGGCATTCAGAATGAATCAAAAATACTTCAGTCTCTACAATTTACTTAATTTTGCTGATGTTTCCAAAGATGTTCTATATTGAGGCAAATTATGATGAATAAAAAATTAAATTATAAAACCTCACAAATGACTACTTTTTGCTGGTATAACAGTTTTAATTACATTAATTGCTAGCAACACTGCTTCTGCAATTGCTGTGACACAAGAACTTAAGACAGCTTCTTTTGCTAATCATTTAGCAAAAAATGTTATTAATATGTTGAATATACCAGAGGATTTAGGTAGACATTTAGAAAAATGGATTGATGCTCTTTATCCTATTCAAATTACTGGAAGGAGGTTCAGAGTTTAAGGGTAAGGAGGCATCTTGAGTGTCATCCAAATACCATTGAGTTCATGTTAGTTCTACAATTTACAGTGGTAGTCATTATAAATAAGAGTAAGTTTAATGACACCTGCAGTGTATTTGGCATAATTCTAACATGTCTTGAGATGTTTTAATGATACATAGAGAGCTTATGAATTTCAAGAATGCTGCTCTGCTGAGTGTTGATGTGGTAGATACTGCAAATATAATTACCGATGACCTGAGGTCAATATTTCTATTTTGGTCAAGCTTCAAGAATTACATATGTAGCTTGATCATACTAGCTCTTTTTGTCCTGGAAATACTTTTATTTCTGCTCATTGTATTAAAGCTTTTTTTCAACAACCAACATGTTGGCAGCCAAGTACATGGCTTGAATCTGAAAATGGGCCTCCAGAATGAGTTATTAAATTAACAGGGTGGCAGTCAGAGCGAGAACATTCCAGAGGTTGCCAGGTTCGGCTCTGCTGGTGTGGATGCGGACATCGCTGGGACAGTCCCTCCTGCCCAGCCACCCTCTCCACTTGCCACCGGCCCCTCGGCTCTTCCTCCCAGTCCCGGACTAGCCACGTTGGGTTTATGTCTTCATTTCACGAAACGAGCTGTTGCGCAGCCGTTGGTACCTGTATTGGGGAAACATAGATACAAGCAAGAAGCTTACAGCCTCAGTGGCAAAAATTTTTTCATGTCAGAGACCGACAACTCTTGCAGTTGTTTATGTCATCCCTTCTTCTCCAGACAGAATATACCAAAAAGTTGCAATCAAAGATCTGTTCATCTTATTGATAAAGTCACTAATAAGCCAAAATGTCTGTCAACGTCAACCGCAGCGTGTCAGACCAGTTCTATCACTACAAGATGCCCCATTTGATTGCTAAGGTTGAGGGCAAAGGAAGTGGAATCAAGACAAGAAGAATCTTCTGGTGGTGAGGAAGAAGACGAAGATGAAAATATTGAGGTGGTATATTCAAAGACTGCCAGTGTACCAAAAGATGAAACTGTGAAGTCTGACAACAAGGATGATGACATTGATATTGATGCCATTTAAAAGGATGGATGCAACTTAGCTTAACAGTGTAATGCTGCAATTTTTTCTTCAATATCAGCCAGAAGAGAAACATGTATGTGCAAGAACTAAAGTGGCTTAACATCATGCTACACTTGATACTAAAAAGTTATTACTGTGAGTGGTCTATAATTAAGCCCAATGAGACATCTAGGGAGTTCATACATATCAGTGAGCAGGTTTAATTTGCTTATTTATAGCATGTTTCTTTCGGAAAAACTAGTGGTGGACACATTTGGATCCCATTTATACAGTTATAAAAAAATAAAGATTTGATTTTGGTCAAAAAAAAAAATTAACAGGGTGGGAAGCTAAGAACGGGTAAGATTCTGCACAGAGCCTAACCAACATAAGACATAAATGCTTTTGATAATGCATATTACATGACAGGTTAGGAAGGCATTCTAGTCAGAACGACTTAAGACAGGCTCAGTCTTGTTAATGAAATGAAAAAGGGGGAGAGGTTGAGTACTTTTGGAGCTGGTTAGCAAGATTCTGACATGAGCCAAGGACAAGGTAATGGGCTTCTTGGCAGGAATATGACACTGGCCAAGGACAAGGAAGTAGGTTTCAGGCAGGAGTCTAACATTAGGCTATAATAAAGAAGTAATTTCAGGTGGGAATTTAAATATTAGGCTAGAACAAAGAAGTAATTTCAGACAGGAATCTAAATTTTAGGCTAGAACAACGAAGTAGGCTTCAGACACGAAAATGACCTTGGGCTAGGACAGAGAAGTAGGCTCAGATACTTTGTTCATCCTGATAAGCCTTTAGAAACAGTAATCATGGGAGTGTTCACTTAATTGTGTTTAATGTCTTGCTTTTTCTTTGACTATTCTTATTTATTGCATTGCTTGTTCCTTGACTATTTGCATCTATTGTATTGCAAGTCCCTCAACCTAGAACTGTCCTTAATACATGCATGTAATCAAAATGGTATAAAAGCATAAAGGAGGGAGGATGGGGTAGGGGGATCTAGGGAGGGGAAATGGGGTAAGAGGGTGACATCTGTATTGTAAACAAATAGAATATCCAATAAAAAGTATAACTCAATAAAAAAAGAAATTTAAAATGCATATGAATTTCCTTTGTATGAAGATATAAAATTCATTAATTTTGTCTTATTTTATATGAATTTTACTAGAATTATTTATTTGTTTGGATTGGTTCACAAATTGGACATGGGCTTAATTTAATTGTTATTTTGTTATTGTTGAAATTGAAGTTTCTTTATTAGGTTGGGGCAAAAATGGGCACTATGTTTCATCATGAGAAGTCTCACACCAACAAACAGAGACACTACTTAAGAATATTTGGTACGATATGTTAGAGAATGGCCAGGTACAGTTTGACAATAGTCCCTTTGTGCATTTTGGTTAATCCATCATATGGAATTTAGTGACTTACAACAGAATTATGCAATATCACTGTGATAAATATAAATGCAAATTTATTTTACTATTTTATTTCTTTATTTTCTCAATTTATATGGATTTACCTAATATGATAATAGAAAATATGTAATTAATTTCTCAGTGTTTCAAAAATTCACATAACAATTTTTATTTAATATCAAATGAATACATATGTAAATGAGCACTATATTAATATAACATGATAAATCACCTTTAATAAAGGACTTAATCGGTTCTGAAATTAACTATCATTATATTAATTGCCTATTTCAAATTAAATATCTTATCAAGAAATTACTCTTGTTTAAATTCAAGAATAGCTAGTTTGTCTACACTATTAGTTTAGATGTATAATATCTAAGTTATCTCATTTATCCGACATAGACTTGTGAATTTCCAAGTAGGAAATAGCACATTGAAGAAAAAGTTGAATGTGAAATATAAATTCCAGACCATAACATCTTCCAAACCTCTGCAACTCGAAACCTTCCCTGACAGCACACCAAGTATTGCTTCCAACTGTCCTTTATTAAATTTCTCTCAGTGCCTGAAGTAACACTGTAATTTTAAAAACTCAAAAGTTACTATATGATAAAAGATAGCTTTAAATAGTTTCAAATGTTATTCAATGGTCTAGTGTACAAAAAATTTAAGAAATAGGTGTAGATTAGGCAAGAGTATTAGAAATTGTTCATTATTTAGAAAACTATATATGGACAAGATATAAATAAAATTTTCTTGTGCTACATAAAATATAATTTGATGTGATATATGTGAACAATTATTTTATTTCCCTGGACCAAGATGCTAAAAATTTCTCAATACACTGGATAGTATTAGATATATAAGCTATGAATGATAATCTCAACTTATACCACACTTATAAAATATAGCCAAGCATTTTTTAGAAGAATTTAAAATTTACCAAACATTATCTCATATATTTTTAGACAAAAATTGCATTTGTATATTTAAACCCTTGTTTTAAAACATTAATCTTCAAGTACAGAATTTAATAATATAGAAGAAAACAATATATATGCCTCTTTAGCTCTTTGCTGGGTTTTAACATTCTAAATAATCCAAACATCTAATGAGTAAAGTCAAGAAATTTTTATTTCAAATATGTATTACTATTAATTAATTATTCAGGTACTTACACTATCTCTAAATTCTATTTGTTTATATATAGAGAGTGGAAATAATAATTTCCTTATTTAGGATACTTTTTTTATGGAAAAGGAAACCTGAATAATGTGTGTACTGTGTGTGAGAAACACTAACATCCTATATATACATGAAATTACATTTCAGAAAGTCCCCTAAAACTGAGATGTTTTGGCACACAATGAAATGCATAATTGGAAATGAGGTGTTCAACAAATGATCTGATTGTTTAGTTATGTTTTCATGTCCAACTTTTACAAAGTGGAAAATATGCTTTTCTATAGCCAGCTAAATATAGGAAAAATGATTAGAGCCTATAGAACCCTATTTGCCTGCATAATGTCCAGGAGAAAGAATCAGTTATCCACCTTTAAAGGTTTGAATATTTACCTGTAAAATGGGACAAAATTCAATACACAATTGTCTTCTCATTGTGACTATTTCTTGGCTGAACCGAGTAAAAATGTCAGGTAGATTTGAACACTTAAGGAAGGCATTAACGTATCCTAAAGAACACACCATAATGTATGATTTGTACCTTCTTACATAATATATAATATTTTAATCCAGCAAGTATTACTATTATTTGTTAAATTAATTCACAAAATTTAGAACACAGATGATTATAGAATTATGAAAAATACCACAAGAATGAAGGAATTGTTGACCATTTCTCCCTTAAATTGAGCTATGAATAGTTTAAGAAACAGAAAGCTCAGGTCGATGTGTGCTTTCTGTTGGCAGCCTCACTGGGAGTTGGCTAGAGGAGAGGAGAGTAGGTATTCAGTATGTATACAAACATTTATATAATAGTCTCTGTCTTAAAGAACTTGGAACTAGCTGCATCAGCAAGAAGCACCTGGGAGAATTCCACTTTAATTGTTTCTGTTTTTTATATGAAACTCAACAGAAAAAAAAGTTAATAAGAGGCCAAACAGTTAGAAGACAATAGGATTATCCCTAAAACCTACAAAATCTGATTTAACAAGGTATCTTGACACTTTTTTTTATATGCCACCTAAGATGGAGTCAATTCAAGTAACTTGAATTTAGTTTTTGTTATGTTTGGAAAAATGTAATATAAATCTAAAAACATCAAAATCCCAGAATATTTTTCTCAAGCAATTTCCTTTTATTCATGAATATTAAAATAATTTAGCATAATTTATTTATATCGCCAATATGACTTCTTAATCATTCACTTCATGAATGTATATCAAAGGAATAAAATAAGGAAACAATCAAAGCACTAATTTAGGGGTTGGGGATTTAGCTCAGTGGTAGAGCACTTGCATAGCAAGTGCAAGGCAATGGGTTGGGTTCTCATCTTTGAAAAAAAAAGCACTAATTTATTTTTCTCTTCTTTAATAAACAAGAAAATGTATACATTTCTGATTAAATAGAGAATTTAATCTGTTCTTTACTATTACCATGTTTAAATAAGATACTCTTTGACCTGAAGGCCTCCCAGGAAATTTGCTGCATGCAGGGTAACAGGCAAGGAACCCTCCCAAACAACCTCAGCAGCCGGGAACCAAGAGAGACCCAGGGAAGTGGCTACCCATCCCCACAGACTCCTTCACTCAAATTTCCCATCCTTTCAGGCTTGCACCTTCCACTGGAGCAGATCATGAGCTTGTCTGCTCCTCTGAAGACTCCACAGTTTTCAGGTCTCCTAGGAAATCTGCTGTACCAGGGCAATAGACCTCACAGTCTGAAGCCCTCCCAGATCTGCTGCACACAGGACAACAGACTCCACTGTCGAACGTCCTTCCAGGAAATCCTCTGCAGTCAAGCCAACAGATCACCTGTGTATATGCCCCTCTGAAGACCTCACATTCTGAAGGCCTCTTAGAAAAAAAAAACCATATATATATATATGATATATATATATATCATATATATATCTCATATATATATATGATATATAGGGTTTTTCACAACTTCATATGAGCACAGTCCTCTTATGAATGAATAAAAGTTATTAATTCATAAAGCCATCAAATATATCAAAATAAATTTGTATTTTCATGAAAATTAGGTTATTAAAATTAATTTATATTGAGACATAATTAAAACAATATAAACACAAATTCAACACAGTACCTTAAAAACTGTACTGAATGTGAGAAAGGTAAATAAAACACATTTGTCAGCTTGAAAATATTTTTATTTTCTAGAATTATTTTATTTCTTTTAAATTATTGTTTAATTTTAATTATACTCATCTGTAGCCTACCTCGTCCAAGACCATACTGGCTGATTTTGTGTCAATTTGACACAAGCTAGCATTATCACAGAGAAAGGAGATTCAGTTGAGGAAATTCCTCATTGAGATCCAGCTGTAAGGCATTTTCTCAATTAGAGATCAAGGAGGCAGGGCCCATTGTGGGTGATGCCATCCCTGGGCTGGTACTCCTGGGTTCTATAAGAAAGCAAGCTGAGCAAGCCATGGAAGAAAGTAACTTCGTTCCATGGCCTTTGCATCAGCTCCTGTTTCATGACCTGCTTGAGTTCTAGTCCTGACTTCCTTTGGTGATGAATAGCAATGTGGAAATATAAATTCAATAAACCCTTTCCTGCCCAACACACTTCTTGGTCATGATGTTTGCGAGGGAGTAGAAACCCTGACTAATACAAAAGACCTCCTCATTTCCTTCTACCACCTTTGTGTAATTTCTACCCTCTCCATCAAGACCAGCTATGCTGATCAAATACTTTTCAATGTGTGGTTTGCACGGGGTATAATCTATTTACCAAGGGAAAACTCCATGTCCAATTTCCTTCCTGAGCTGGAATCTGTTCTACCTTGAATTTTTGTGTTGCAACTATCTTGCTGTGTCCAGAAGTCACTGTCTCCTTGTAGACACCCACCATTTCTGTTTTTTTATGGTCTTTCTACCCCTCTGCTGCAATGATCTCTGTGCTTTAGGAGCATAGTGTTTTGTATGTATATTCCATGCAGGACTGAGCATCTACAAGTGTCTTATTTTCTGTACCTTGACCAGATATTGGTCAACAGCTACTACAATTAGTCGTTTCTCAAAAGACAGAACTGAAAGATTCAATGTTCTGTGGGGATAATGGAAAATTATCAGGAGTCCGCTAAATAGTATGTTTAGAAATGTAGTAGAACAAAGCAGAGAATTCTGAAAGATGAAGCTCAAATGGCTATACAAAATTTAGAAGTTTAACTTCATTAGTCATGAGGGAAACGGAAAATAAAACTACATCCAGATTTCTTCTCACCCTAGTTAGAATGACAAAAGCTTCAAAATGAGGTGTTCCATTTTAGAATATACCCCAATATGTTCCAAACATTATATCCGACAAAAAATTCAAGAACTAGGGCAAAATAATCTAAGAAGTTGAGTCATTTAGTCCAGAAGGAACTATGAGGCAATGTACTGGCAGGCTAAATTGTACTTTGATGACTAAGGATCATGTTTATTCATAAGCTGAAGATCTTCTAGGAAATAATGCATGTTCAAAATGAAGGTAAATCACCAAATAAATGAATCAGAAGCCTCTGTGGTCAAAGCCCAACCCAATTTTCTAGAATTCTTTCACTATTTTCATTTGATTTGGTTTGGCTTTGTTGCTTTTTGGCATCTTGTACTGTTTCTTTCTATACATTCACAACTGGTTTGCTTTGATTTCTCTTAATTTTTAATAATTGAGTTTCTAAAAAAATATAATTTTAGAATTAGAGATTTGATATAACCAAGACTTATATGTTCATCAGTTTCTTTTAATATTATTAATACATTTGTACAGGATATGAAGCTAATACTTACCATATTCCTGAACTTGAATTTTTGTTTTATACCTTACAATCATAAAATAGTTTTTCCTGCTTTGTTAAAATGAGGAAATAGAATCTTAGGAACAGCCACAGAGTAACTGCATGAAAGAGGTATGCCCAATGGCCAAAAAGCCCATAGAGTTTGTCATCTTTTAGTTAATTTTTTTATTTTGTCATAAGTGAGGAAGAATTTAGATCGGCTAATGGGTACTGAGTGCTCTCTTGCCTTTTTCACTTTCTTCTTCCATTCATTGTCTATTCTGGCTTACTATATGGTAAGTTCCACCTTCTACATGTATACCTCCTTTCCTCAGATAAAAACACACCTCTGGAAATTAGAAACACAAAGAGCCATTCATTGGTCTTTTAGTTAATTATAATTCATGGCAAGTTTGTAATGCAAATTGATAAATTCAATTTATTCTCATGCTGTCATGTTATTATCCAAATATTTTACATTGAGCTTCCCTGTATTGTGTTTTTTTCCAATTAACTTCAGAGTTCTCCAAACCACATCCAATAGAAGATGAACACTGTTTTCACCATAACCATTCCAAGCTTTTTTTTATGAAATTTGCTCAACTTTATGATGGAAATTTCTGGCTATGTCATGTTTTGCAGATTCACACGATATTTTGCTGAGGCAAGACTAGTGGAAGGACACATAAAGTTCGGAAAGAGTATAAATAGGACTCAATAAACAGTAAAAAGGGCACTTGCATAGCTCATCTTGAAACATATTGGTTTCCAGTCTTCATCGATCTTCACTTCATTAAGAGAGGCAAGGCAGAGAACTTCTCTTGCCATCTCAGCTGGTTCTGGTCCCACCTGATGACTGGATTCCTGCTGGTTCAGTGACAGACTGGCTGTTTGTGCTGCATTGTGCCACTACTGCTGATTTGTGTTTGGTGTCCTGACACAACTGAACTGAACTGCTTGTATCCTCGGAGATTGGAATCATGCCCAAAGAACTACTTCTAAACAGGTCTATGTCCTCTTGTGCAATTTACCATCCTTTCACTCCTACTTTTGGATGGTGGGCTAGAAGAAGGAGAGAGCTGAAGCACTTGAAAACCCTTACTAAAAGTAAGTTGTGGAAGCAGCCTGCTATCCCAGGGGCCCCTCCATTCTCCCCTCACTTCTCCTCCCATCTTCATCAGACTAGTGGATCATGAACCATACAGGTGGCTTCCCTTCCCTCACCGATCTTCCCTGCTTACTGAGTCTTTTGGAACAAGCCAAGAAGCTCTGAGCAGTCTGCTATCCCACAAGTACTTCCATTCTCCTGCCACCTCTCTGCCCATCATCATCAGATCTCATGATCCTGAACCATATAGACTAACTTTCTTTCCCGCATCCATCTTCCCTGAGGCTCCCTGAGTCTTCTGGGACATGTCAAGCTACCCTAAGTAGCCTGCTATACCTGGTGGACAGCATTCTACCCAAGTTTCCCTAAGCAGTCTGCTAGCCCAGGCAGACCTCCATTCTCTTGCCACTTCTCTTCTTAACTTCATTGTAACTGTGGTTCCTGAACCATACAAAGCTGCAGATCTGTAACCATAAAGCCCAAGGATATCCACTATAAGATTTCCACACTAGGATCATTGAGGTTAACCCCCCTCCCAATACCTCGTACAACATGAACATCTAGGGTCCAAAGCTATCCAGATGGCTAAAGGTCACAATCAACAAATGCCAGGGCAATATAACAGCTTCAGCACACAACTAGCCTACTAGAGAAATCCCTGGATATCCTAACACAACCAAAATACAAAACAATAACCTTAAATCCAATCTTATAAAGATGAAAAAGGCCTTTAAAAGGGACATTAATGAATCCCTTAAAGAAATACAAGAAAATGTAATGAAACAGGTATAGGTTTTTAAGGAAGAAACAACTAAATCCCTTAAAGATATGCAAGGTAATACAATTAAAGAGGTGAAGGAAATAAATATAACTTTGAAAGATATGAAAGTAGAAATAGAAGCAATAAAGGAATAGTGGAGATAGAAAACCTAGGGAACAGAACAAGAACAAAATGTGTAACCATCACCAAGAGAATACAGGAGATAGAACAGAATCACAGTCATGGAAGATACAATTGATACACAAGTCAAAGAAAATTTTAAATCTAAGAAAAACCCTGACACAAAACATCCAGGAAATCTGAGATACTATGATAAGATCTAATGAAAAACTAACAGGAATAGAAGAAGGTGAAGTCTCAGCTCCAAGGCCCAGAAAAATATTTTCAACAAAATCGTAGAAGACTTTCCCAACCTAAAGAAAGAGATGCCTATAAACTTATAAGAAATTTGCCAGAAGAGAGAGAGTATAAGTATATAAATAATAATAAAATAGAATACCTATAAAAAAGAATAAACAGCAGAAACTCTAACATAAGTGTAAACTTAGATTTTTCAAACCAATTATTTAAAAATTTTGTAAGACTGAAACTTTCCAAATTATATTGATATTATATTTGTTCATCTGATATGCCTGTCTTTACATCCCGGTTAACTAAGCAACATTGCCCTTATTTATTTATTTATTTATTTATTTATTTATTTATTTATTTATTGCTTTACATCCCTCTCTTTGTCCCTATTGTACCACTGATGTTCCTTCTTAGCTACTGAGTGAGCTTATTCAGCAGTTAAGTCTCAGATAGTGAAAATATTTTAGGTTTAGATTAGATTGTATGGAGGCATGAAGCTTCCAGACTAGACCTAGGTTAGCAGACTGACCCAATAAGTTTGAAAACAATTATGTCAGGTGATGAAAAGAGAAAAAACTACTTTTACAAAGTATAGCACTACATATTTGATTGAAAGAATGAGTTCTAGATATTTTGAAAGCCTTTCAAAGCTATTTCATATATCCTTAGATTTGTTCAATATTAATTAATTAATAATTAACTAAACAAATGATTTGTTTTACCATATATTATTTCTGTTTTAGAGTGATACAATTTCAAAAGTAATGACTTTTGTGATCCAATTTAATAAACACAGAGATTTGAAGTTAAAAAAATTAAAGAGATATTTGGGAGATTTATAAGTTGGGGACTTTTAAAATAGGATCAGGTGTGTGGGGACACATGTTAATATTAGTTATGAAACAACCATATGGCAGGTAAATGATATAAATCATTTGGCAGTTCAAAGAAAATTCTAATTGTTGATTATGGAAGAAAATGTAGAATAAGGATAGAGGAATTGTTAATTGGAATCTAAGTAGAGTACTTCTCACATTTTATGACTGTTCTAAGATGTTCACACAACCAATTCTAAGGCAATAGCTTCTTTCATTTAAGGGACTGGGAAAGTTTCAGTGACAACAATTGCCAATAATGACGCACAGAATAAAAAAAGAACTGGAAATGGAGAGTGTTCTGCATGGTTTCTAGATAGTTTTCAGTTACTCAGGAGGAAATGAAAAGGACGGAATGTTCCACAGATCTGCTACGCAATGGTCTGTGCAGTACATCCGGCCCCATACAAAAATCTTTATAAAGGTACATGCTATTTTATTATGTTATGAGAAAAAGAGGAAATGAAGGAGAGAATACAAGAGAGTGAATGCAAAGGTTTTCTAAATGTGCCTTAGAGCAGAGGTGTGGCTACTGCTCCCAGAAGAGTGATGCTGACTGTTCTTTGTACTGGTATCCCTTCCTCTGAGGCAGCTTAAAAAGTCAATATTGATTGGATTGGATAAGACTGAGGGATTGATTGACATGTCCCATTTGGTACAATTACCAGAATACTAAGTGTCCAAGATTTAGAAACCTGGGGTGTAGTGGATATTTAAGCATTTTCTAAGTAAAGAGAATTTTGACAGTTGATTTATGTATCAACTCAACTGAGATAAAGCATGGATAGATACCTAGTAAAGCATTATTTGTATATTTTCTATATGGATCTTTCCAGAAGAGATTAAAAGTTAAATTATTAAAATGAGAAAGCATTTGTCTTCGTAAGCACGAGGGATACCATCCAATCTTTTGAAGACATATTTCAAATTTAACATGTGAGAAAAGTGAAGATCTCTCTTTTGTATTTATACTCTATAATCAGTCAAGATATACCTTGTTTCTTGGATATTTGGACTATTACGTGACCCTATGTTTTAGGTATTCACTCTAGACTGAGTTTTAGCATCAGTGTTCCTTTTCTCGTTGTTGTTCAGCTTCTGAAGAGTTAATCATGACATTTCTTTTGAAAATATTTATTTTATGTGAGCCATGTGTGTGTATGTGTGTGTGTGTGTGCATGTGTATGTGTGTGTGTGTGTTGCTGAATGTATATATGTGTATCACAAATGAGGAGCCCATGGAAATCTGAACAGGGTGTTGGATTCCCTGGAACAGGAGTTACATGCTGCTGTGATCCACCATGAGTGTGCTAGAAAGCAAAGCTATGATTTCTGGAAGAGAAATAAGTGCTCTAAAGCACTGAACAATCTCTGTAGCTTAATTACTTGATCTCTGTAATCAAATGAGACAATTTCTGTAATAATTTGACCCCTTCTGATTTTGTTGTAGCTACGGCCCTGCAAAATCTTGACTCATTGAGAAGTCTTATAATTAGGACCATCTTTTCCTTTTGAAAATGAAGAAATTAGACAAGGCCTTTTGAGATAAATTACCCATTTTACACATTGTTGGCCCCCTTAAATGAGAGTAAATTTGTTATAATCATTCATAATCACTTTATTTCCTGCAAAATTGGAGGTAATGATAACATCAAGACAGTTGATAAGGTTTATCAGTTAATACAGAAGCATCCAAATATTTAATATTCCATTATATAATATCATGATCATATTTGATGGATCATCATTTTTCAGATTTCTGCAATGTAGCACCTAAGTTTCCATATGTTTAAAAATCATTATACTCTAAAAGTTGTCTGGAGACTATATGTTAAGAGTGTGTCACATATTAAGCTCAGTTCTAGGTTGAGGAACTAGCAATACAATAGATACAATCAGTCAAGGAAAAATGGTATAAAAGTAAAAAAGAGTAGGAGGGATGGGATAGGAGGCTTATGGGGGGAATGGGGAAAGGGGATGATATCTGAAATGCAAATAGATAAAATAACCAATAAAAAAAGAAGTTAAAAAAAGAGTGCATTGAGAGGCCAAAAAAAAAGATTGTGTCAGAGTTGTTAAAATATATTTTTTCACCATTAAATCTAAGATAAAAGCTTATTTATATTATTGAAATATATGTATATTTACATTAGATTGACCTCAAGTCAAAAGTTTCAATAACATATAAAATCTCAGTCTAAAAATAACAATATCCAACAGTATATTATAACAATATACAACAATGAGGGATTTAGCATATTAACTTAAGTATTTAATCATAGTCTTAACATAGATTATTTCAGTGGTTGATTTACTGTACATGAATTTGAACAATTGCATTATTTGACATTTTGAATAGAAAATATTCAATATATAATTTTAATTTCATAATTAAATGATAAAAACAATTGATTCCCATGGCATTAGTTACTCTAACATCAATAGTTATAAGAATACCTAACACTGCACATGAAAAATCAATAATTCACTTTCTAATTCCTATAATTCTGAAATTTTTTATTAATAATGCTTGTAAAATATATGAGACATAAAAAAACACTTTATTTAATAACAATACTCAGAATGAAGATTAGCTTTAATTTCACTAAAAGTTTCAACAGCATCTTATGAATCAAATTTCTGAAAAGACAAGATTTGAATTTTGGTTTAAAGGAAACAATTAATTTGTTTTATGTATTGAGAAAATTTTAGAGGTGAACAGATTTCAAGCTTAAAGCAGATGATTAACTTTTGGAAAATGAATTAGAGCTTCAGTTTAGGGGGTTAAGAGATGAGATGACTAACAGTAGCTTGCTAAACACAAAGACCCAGAGCTAACACAGTACACTGCAATTCTCAGAATGTCCACCGCATTTATACTAACCAAGGGTTTGGAGATGCTATAATGTGTTATTCTTTAACACAAAATAATAATATAATAATATAATATAATATAATATAATATAATATAATATAATATAATATAACATAATATAATACAGAATATGTTCTAAGATGTTTTTCGATGTTTTACGATGAAACATCAGAAGGGAAAAAAGAAGGGAGACTGTGATTCTAGAATTACTACACATTAGGGGAAAAAGAATATTAAGAAATCACTTATACCATTATTTTCATCATGAATGTGATCATTTTTCTCTGTTCTAGTCAGAACCTTGGATAAGTTTATGAAATATCCTATATCCCCACAGTCTCTGTAATATTGCAGGTAACTTAAAACTGTGGTTATGTTGCTTACTGATTATGACATCAGCCTTTTATTTTGCAGGCACAGTAAGCCACGAGTCATAGCAGTAGTAAGCAGTAAGATATACCTTGTAATGCTGCTAAAACAGGAAGTATTCATTATTACTTTGCAGAACCCTGAAAAATAAACATGTCATCATTATCAAGTAGTGATATTATGTATGCTTCACTGAGTTTATTTAGTGTAGCTTATAATATGAATATGTATCTATAGCAGGGCACTTAATGTTGCCTATCAGGAGTCTTGTCCCTGGAGAAAACTATCTCAGACTGTTTCCTTCTCTTAGAAGCCCATAATGATCTGATACCATTCTCATAATATAATACTGGAAGAACTGGAAATAGATGAACTCCTCAACATTGTGTCCTAACAACATTTAATGAAAAAGGTATAAGCAGCAAACACTTATTGCAACAAGTAATCATATTGAAGTGGAAATTACAGGTCTCACAAACAAAAAGCCCAGAAATGCACAGGGTCACTGACAAATTCTGGCATATCTTTAAGTAGAAGCTAACAACACTGTTTCTTAATATGGTTAATATTAGTTGTCAGCTTCATAGGATGAACAGTCACCTAGCAGACAACCCTCATGGAACACCAGTAAGAAATGATTTATTTTATGTTAGCCTCTGGGCATCCTTCTAACAGATTGCCTAAAGCTCCTGCTTTGGGACTTCATCATCATAAAGATCTGTGTTTTGAACTGTGACCCTAAATAATATCGACTCACTTAAAAGTGTTTGTCTCTATGTTTTTTAACAGTAGTAAGAAAACTAGTGCATTTCTCAATTGTTCACCCCCACCAAAAAAATTAAAGGTAAAAAGCCAGAACCAAAAAATTCTCCAAAGCCAGAATTAAATTGATAAGAAATAATAACAGAACAAAGCAAGACATTATGAAATTAATTTCTCTGATGATCAAAAACACACAATTTTTAAATAGAAAATGCTGTCCTGTGGCCAATGTCGTGACAGAAAGCTACACATATGAAATCTTAACCATATCATACCCAAAAGAAATCTTCAGAATGACAGTACCATTTGACATTCCAGTGTACCTGAGGAAAATCTCAAAAGACCCCACAGCTAAATCTACTCTTTTCTTTCATTCTACTGCTTTTGAGTTTGTCTCATTTGTATTTTTTGTAAGATCTTTAGGTACATTATTACATGATTTTTTAATATTTTGCTGATATTCTGATATGAGTCCTGAAATTCATAAAAATTTTCTTTCTTTTCAACATCACAGAACTTCTGATAAATCATTTTCATATGACTAGGATCTTATATTTTATCTATTTTTCAATGATCCTCTTACATTTCTTTTAATTTCACCTAAAAATATGTATGTACATGAGTATACATAACAATAAAGAAATTTAATTTTTTGATATAACACTTCTATTATTATTATTATCATTATCTTTATTATTACTACTTTTATTTTTTTTACAGTCCAGTTGTTATTACTTCCCTTCCATTCCACCATCCCACAGTTCCTCCACAGTTCCCATACCTTCTCCCGAGTCTCCAAGAAGATGTTGTATATAACACTTCTAACTGTAGTCAGAAAAAAAATCATCTTTCTTTTGAGAAGATAAATAAGCATATGTCAAGTAACATATTAATTTAAAAACATTTTATGTGTGTGTTCATGCATGTGCACCTTGGTGCCTATGCAGAGGTCATATCTTCTGCCTTGGGAGTCCCAGTAACTAAATCTAAGTCATAAGGTTTGGCAGTAAATGTCTTTATTGGCTGAGCCATCTTTTTTTTTTTTTTGACTTATATTTGTGTGTTTTTCTCTTTTTTATTGGATATTTATTTATTTACATTTCAGATGTCATCCCCTTTCCCTATTTTCCCTCCCTAGAACCCCCCATTTCGTTCCCCCATCCTCCGGTTTTATAGCATTTTAATTACATGCAAGTATTAAGGTCAGTTCTAGGTTGAGGGACTAGCAACACAATAGATGCAAATAGTCAAAGAACAAGTAAGATAATAAAAAAAAATCTGTGAAATTTAAGTTCAATAGCTATTAAATATTTTTAAAGTATTTTTCACAAATAATAAATGTACAATGTATCTATTTTCTTAATTTAGACTTTATATAGTATATTGATGTATAAAACATAAGATGATAATAAGCTATTTTGTACATTTTAAATATTTTATTAATTAAAATTAATTGTATTTAAACATAAACTAAAAAAACCATATTTAAACTAGTTCCATTGGGTTATATAATTTTTTCTAAATATAAGAATCATAATTTCCTCCAAAATGGGAATGGACTTGTTTTATTAAATAAAATATATTTATGCATTGGAAAGAACTCCATAAGCTATAGGTTAAAATATTTATGGTAAAGCTAAAGAACTATGATCATTACATCACCTTCTCCCTTCTTGCTAAGATATGATTACTTCCCTCTAGTTATTTCTACTGCTTTTTCTCTGGTCCACTTTTACATGATGTCAGCAGTAAGCTTGTGTTGCTTCCCCAGAGTGATGATTTTCTGTATTTTAATAGTGCTCCTTATTAGATGTTCTCCCTCTTGGTCACCTAATACATATATCCATTGCTTAATTTCCTTTCATCTTACATAAGGTCATTATCTTGGAAGAAATGTACTAAATATAAATTTTAAATGCTTATGAGTAAAACAGTAAATTATTATTCATAGCACCAGTGTTATTACTATGAAATATTCTAAATGAAATTATGGTCTTCACTTTACACAAATAATCGTTTGTGCTAATACAGTGTTTTTCCTCTCAAACATAAAGTACCAGAAAAGAAATAAAGATTTTTATCTCCAAAACTAACTGGATTTCCTCAAATGATGGCAATGAAGTTGAAAGAGCAATGAAATATTAGGAAATCCTTTACAGGGAATAAACTAGGTGGAACAAGGATCAACTTAATTAGAAATGTAGATCTAATACTTCAGTATTTTGTAAAGATTAATCTTCATTTTTTCATTTCCATCTGTTCATTATTGTTTTGAAATGTATTTCACAACTGACTCCTCTAAGCAAAATGGAATTAGAATTATAGATTTGTGACACAAGGGTAAATCACAACCAAAGCATGACTGCCAATGAACAAATTTTCTGTTCATCGCACTGCATTTAAGAATCAATCCAATGGCATTTTAACTGAAATAGATATGAGCGATTCTTTGTTCTTCAGGACATAAAACTGATTATATAAAGTGACTTTGGCCAGAAAAACATAAAATGTTGAATTTTGAAGGAGAGATTTTAGGTAGTATGAATTTTCTTATGGCCAATAGAAGTGTTTTTATTACTGGAACACTGAACTTTACAAGTGCATCAGAAGCACTGAAATGTGATAAAAGTGTATTGAGAGCACAAAACCAAGTATGAAGAGAACTTTAGAGGTAGTGTGACTTTGTGGTTCAGAACAATGTTTTATACGTGTAAAATTATATACTTTGATGGAGGTTTAAAATGCATGCATTTTTTTCAAATGTATAGTGTCAATAATTATAATTACATAAGGATTTTTCATGGTTGAAAAAATGGTCTAGCAATTCCTTAATTATTTTGTGAACCTGTGTCACACACTTACTGAGAAATTATCCTTTGAACTGCTTTGTCATAGGACTGTGGTCCAAATATAATTACGTTGATCAAAATTGCCCTTTAATGTGAAGCAGAATAGTAATTATCATCAGGGTGTCCTATAGAACATGTAATAGAAATGTGAATCTAAATTGTCAGAAAAGTCTATAAAAAGCTACTTAAAAGGACAAGGTGCCCTGATTTGAAGTAGAAAGCTTAACAATTTTGACCTCTCATCAGTAACTCCTGGACAATTTAAAAATAATATAAAGTAAAAACCTCAGAACATTATCATTTGTCTCAGCATTCTAACTGTAGTTAATGCAGATGACTGGGGAATATGATGTCCATAGTAAACATCAGTAAGAAAAATTCCTCTAGTACAATGTAACTGTGGGAATGAGCAAAGAGAAAGTGAGAAATGCCCTTTCAACTTATTTAAATATAGGTGTTTTATAACATTGCCTTAATGTTTTATGTTTCGTTCCTTTATGTATGTCTTATCACTTTCCTTTATGAAGTTTAAAATTTTTGTTCTGTTGATACCACAATTTCCAAGATCATTTTTTTTGGCAATCTGTCTGTTTGTCAGCCTAGATTTATTTTCCCCTCTTAGGTGGCTGTAGTCTCCAAAGAGGAGTCATTGGTAAACAAACAAACAAACAAACAAACAACTCAGCATCTCCCTTCATGGAGTTTATCACTTAGCTAGAACAATATACAATAAAGACAGTTTTAAGTGGTTTAATAATTTGAAGTTTTTAAATTAGTGCAAAGGAAATGAAAAGAAAATATTAAGTTAGAATAGCATGCATCCTTGCTACCTTATTTCCCAAAGAAACACAGCTATAGAGTATTGATCCAGAACACAAGTTTGACATATGCTTGTCTTACCTAAGTGCTATATAACATCTGTAATCTCAGGACTTCATACTTACTGCCACAAATCTCTGTTTGGAAGGCAGAGCAGAATGGAAGCTTATGAGAAATTAAATTTTCTGTTATTTCTATTTCCTTTATACTTTAAACATAATCATTTTTATTGAAATTTTTTCATGTACTATATTTTGATCCTATTTCCACTTATCAAGTTAATATAATACGATTCTACTTGGAAAATACGATAATCTCTGGGCATATTGGCTTATTCAGACATTCATATACAAATGTACAGTTTCATCAGCCTTATACGCAAGTGTTTCATGGAAACAGAAACTCAAGTTTTCTTGTCCATTATTGTATCTTTCTCTCCTTTATGGCATATTTGATGAACTTTAGGTATTTCAGTTTACATGAATGCGTAGAAGAAAGGAACACTGATAAAGGGGAAAAAATAAATGTAAGATTATATGGCAACCAGAGGTAGGGAAGATTAGAGCAAAATGTTCATTAAAAATCTGGGGCCCACTTATTATAATATATATGCATGTTGACAGTGCTAAGGCAAAATATTTTTGGTTATTCACTTTATTTCAAAGTAAACTATATATTGCACACCCTGGCAATGGAAACTTTAAAGCTACGTAGCAAATTCCCATAAATTCTAAGAGACCCTCAGAAAATGTCTAAGCAAGTGTATTTATGTCCCGTTAGCACATCTGAAAATAAGAGTGAAGACAAAACAGCATCAAGGTAATATTTGCTGTGTTTTATTAAATTTATTATATGTATATATGTGTATTGATGTTGGTTTACATGTACATGGTCTAAGCAGGTGCCAGCAAGGTGAGGAGGAAATTGATAACAAGTATGTTTGTTTTGTGAGTAATGGATTCTAGTAACCAAAATTGAGCCTTCTATAATAACAGTAGATGTTCTTATCTACTGATACATTTCTGCATCCTCCAAGATAAAATTTTATAGCATTTCTCTCTTCACCTTCTTCACTGTGTATTCTCCCATGTATGTCTCATTCCTATTTTTCAAATTCAAGCCCCATTTTTATACATCAATGTTATTGCATATCTGTGTATGTGTGTATAAAATATATTTTCTGAAATATAACCTTTTGAGTTCATATTAATGTTATTTGCATGTATGTTTTCAGTGCTGACCACTTGGCACTGGACAACTAATTTGTTTGAAGTTCCGTAGGAAAGCCACCTTTCCTGTTCATAATTTTAGTTAATTGTCTGTAGTTCTTTCCGCAGAGTAGAGACTTCTCGTACATTTCTACATGTAGCTTGACGTGTTTTTTGGTGTGGTGGAAGTGTGTTCCTCTTTAACCCTATGTTTATCAAGTCACGTCACTAAGATTTTATTGTTGTAGTCTTTGGTGGTACCAGGAGACACAATGTCACAACAAGGTCTCTTATTCTCTGGGTCTCACAATATTTCTGCCCTTTCTTCCACAGTGTTCCCTGGGCTTTGTGTGTGATACTGTTTGGTAGATGTATTCATTGTGACTGGACACAATGTTTTTCCAAATAATCTTGTTTAAGGTTTTTAAATTATTATTTGTACTTGGTGTAATATTTAGAATAAATTAGGGAAATTAGCTATTCCCTTCAAAGCAAGATGTCAAAATCCTACTGCAATGGTTCGAATGAGAATACACCTCCAGAGTCTTCTATATTTGAATGATTAGTTACCAGTTGGTGGAACTGTTTGAAACAAGATATGTGATTTGTTGGAGCAGGTCTGTGACTGGGGTTAGTGTTTGAGCTTTCAAAAATTAATACTATTCCTAGTTAGTTCTCTTTGCCGCTTGATTACTGTCTCAAGACAAAAGCTCTCAGCTCTTGCTCCAGAATTACGTCTATCTGCTTTACACCATACTCCTTCCATGATGGTAATGGACATATCTTCTGAAATTGTCTACCCCCAATAAAATCTTTCTGCAATAAATGTCCTTGGTCATGATATTTTTAGTAATAGAAAGTAACTAAGATAGTGAAATATATGATTCAGCAGGAATAGATGCTTTAAAAATTATTTTATTTCTTTGCTATGCAGAAGAGTATAAATCATTACAAGTGGTCCTTTCTCTTTGTTTTATGGGTGAGAAGAATTCATAAGTATTATGAAATATTATGTTACAGATTAAAGTTATATTTCCCAAAGGAACAATTTTGCTATGTACAATAAAATCACAGGGGCACGCACAAAGCAGACTTATGATTTCGTTTGGATTATTTCAGAAGGAGAAATTAAAGATATTTGAATCAATAAAATAACTTTGTGGGTGGCTACATATAACAGCATAAATTCATCCTCAAGGGTTGATTATAGTTGACATCATAGGAAACACTGATAGGATACTTCCGTATACACATATTCATGCTCATAGACACATAAATATTTACAAACACAAATTCACCCATAATAATATAGTTCTGGATTGAATAATATAAGTAAGAAATTTCTTTAGAGATGAGTGAACAAACTTTAATTTTTTATTATTTCTATAAATTAAAAATTGATATATTTAATTTTAGTTTAAATATAAATTTAATATATTTCAATTTAAATATAAAATTGATGTTTCTGTTAATTAAATGTAAAATGTAATGAAAAAATTCTTATAAATCTAAAAGATACCTTGAGATGTAGGCCTTATTTGTGATCTTTAATCTTGTGTCTTGTTTTGTCTGTTATTTGTTTATAGACTTTAATCAAGAGACATGTAATAAAACTTTTTATTAATGTTTCCAAGTTAGCCATACCACAAAATAATTTGACCCAATAATCTAACACCTGATGGAAAAGCTCTCAGTATTTTTATTCAAATACATAGTTAGGTCAAAAATTTAATTCTAGTACTTTCTTGAAAAATTATACTTATTTTCATGTATATTGTTGGCTGGATTTCACATAAGAAGAATATGTCAGAGTTTGTCTTGTTTGCTTGTTTTATGTTTGTGTATATATGTGCTGTTGTTGTATGCTGACATTCTGTGATCTTGATTAATATTATGTATCCTAATTTCATCCAGGAAGAAGAAAGACTGCAAGTATCAGATCTTTTATTGAGGTTCTTGAGGAATTTGAATATGAGTTTTGTGCAGGAGAATACATAAGGAAATAGTTTGAATCCTCTACATATATTTATTCAGCTGAATTTACTCCACTTGTTGAAGACGCTTTTCAAAATCCTTAAGTGAGACATATATATATATATATATATATATAATATGGACATATGGACAGAAATTTTTACCAACAATAATGATGACTCATTATATTCATAAATCAATGCATCCCTCATCTGAGAAATTTTTATTTGAATTGGATTATGATTATCACAGAGACACAAAACTGCTCAGTGTACAGAGAAAAAGAAATTACTAAATACTCTTCACAAAATAGAACATATATATATCACATCACCTCTTTCTAATATGTAACTATCAAAAGGAAGATAGGCAAGAAATAATGTGAAAACCGTAGGTCTTGGCTGACTATTAGGAAAAACTGTCTGTGTGCACAACATAGCAGGGAGGATTCACATATAAATCCTGTGGTTGCTAGAATATACACAAGACCCCTGCAATTCCACATCAAACCAAAATGACCAAAACTCAGTATGGGGATAGTAGTTGTGTATCCATCCCACCACTAACTGTGGAGCTGTTGACAATTGTTAGCTGTTCATGGAGCGGGAGGGAGGGATAGACAGGGAGGGAGACATCTCTTTCACCATTCTTTAGTGGAAGAATACATATCCATAAGTGTTTAGGTAGCAAACATTGGTCTAAAGGGAGAGGAAAAAGGGATACAAAATTGGGTGATTAGAAAGGGGTTTGAATTTAGGAGAAACTTGTCAAGGGGATAAATATGACAAAAATACATTATATGAAACTATCAAGGAACTAAAAATAAAATATGAGTGAAAGAACCTCCTCTGTGCTTCAACATGCATAGAAACAGATAGAAAAGAGGATTTACTGAAGAGTAGTTTGAGCAAGTCCTTTGATATGTGACATTTAGGCTTAGTAAAACTGGCTTTCAGTGAATCCTCTTCCCTATATGGTTTTGTGTACATAAAAATCATATAAGAGACTTAAATATCCTACAATGTTTTGAGTCTTTACAAAATTCAAGGAAGACTAATTCTTCCTTAGTCTGATATTATTAAGCTATGTTCTAAAGAAAATGTGTTCCTCAGAGTTTTCTGAAAACTTGAAAGTGAGTTTTGTTCTCTGAAAGTGAATTTTGTTCTCTAATAGTGGGTATAGCATTCTGTGCTCACTTAAATCTGCAGGTACTTATGCTCATTCCATATTTTTTCACTTGTTTTTTTCCAAATTGAGATGTAAGGCAAAATTTTGAATGCCTGATACTTGAGGGTATCACTCAGAATCATAAACATTGCATAATTCATGTTTTATTATTAAAAGATCTATATTTTCAGTATCACATTTATTAATAAGTAATAGCTTGATAGTGTTCTTAAAACATCAATTCATATTGTATCACATATGCATAATTAAGATTTTATTAAATTTGGGAAATTTTATATTCAGATTAAATTGACACCATTATATACCATTTAAAATCAAATCTGATTTCATTTTCACACATTATATTATTGTTATACAATCTAAAAATGCATCACATGTGAAATACTAAGTTTTTATATTGAAAATAAACTATTATTTTGATAAAAATCTCACTTCTCTTTTCTCTACTTTTGAATAGAATCCAATTTAATTTTACTGAACAGATTGGGAGAAAGCATTAAGCATCCACATTCCAAAGAATGTGCAGCTCAAACCATGCTTTTTATTGTGACAATTACAATTGGGTATATCAATAGAATGGTTAGCTTGAGGCTGAAGAATATAACCAGACTTTTCTTCCACGTGCTTACTAATAACATTGTTATCTGACTCTTTCTTGCAGTAGTTTCACTAATAACAAACTATATTATTTGTCTCATAATGTCTTTTATGTTGAAGCCTACATTTCCTACTAGAAAAGATTTCCTAATTAAATAAAAAAATGACTACAGGAAAAGTGAAATGCTTAAAGTAATAAGTCTGGGAATTGAAGTCCCAGATGCCAAGAAAGCAAGAGGCTCTCAGGACCCAATAGGGAGAAAATTAGCAGAAATACTCAATAAAAGGAAGAGAGAACCTCTAAAGACTATATTCAGAGATTAGGCATGCTCCCCTTTTGAGGGATGGGGCCACCCACACTTCTCAAAATTTTAATCCAAAATTTCTTCTGTGTAAAGGAAGTATAGGGACAAGGTATGGAGCAGAGACTGAAAGAAAGGCTATATAGAGATTGTCACACCTGGGGATCCATCCCATATGCAGCCACCAAACCCAGACATTATTATAGATGCCAAGAAGTGCTTGCAGACAGGAGTCTGATATGAATGTCTTCTGAGTGTCTCTGCCAGAGTATGTATGTGTATATATATATATATATATATATATATATATATATATATATGCCAGATATAGATGTGAATGCTTGCAGCCAACAATCAGATTAAGCGTGGGGACCACAATGGAGTAGTTAGGGGAAGGACCAAAGGAGTTCGAGAGGTTTGCAACCTCATAGGAAGAACAACAATATCAACCAACCAGATACTGCAGAGGTCACAGGACTAAACCATCAACCAAAGAGTACACATGGAGGTACCCCTGGCTCCAGCTACACATGTAGCAGAGGATGTCCTTTCTGGCATCAATGAGAGGGGAGCCATTGATCTGTGAAGGCTTGATGGCTCAGCATAGGTAGTGAGGCAGGAGTAGGTGGGTGGATGGGGGAGCACCCAAATAGAAGCAAGGGGAGATAGGAGGTTTTTGGAAGGGAAACTGGGAAAGGGGATAACATTTAAAATGTAAATAAGTAAAATGACCAATAAAAAATTAAAAAAAAAAAAGTAGAGCCAAATCCCCAATTCTGTGATCCTTGGAAGTATCAAAGTACTTCTTATATAAATACCTATTTTTATTTGTAAGATACACATAACTATTGTTCCTAAGTGTCAGCTCATATATGTGATAAAAAAAAGACCAAATTAAAGGAATTGATGTAGCCACTACCTTCTCAAACATTTTTCATTCCATTGCATTGGGAAATCTCAATTTTATTTACCCCTTGCTTAAAATATATTTGTATTGAAAACCAAAAAAAAAAGAATGAGGAAAGCAATATAAAATAAATAAAAGTTCACTTCTAATTGGTGACAAGTTGTACATCATACTCCCTCATGCATGTTCGCCCTTACAACTGACCTTCCTCTCTCCTTAATCACCTATATATCATTTTCCAGGTTCAAAACATAATTTTATTGGACACAAAATCACCCATGTTTAAGAATACTCTTAAACCAGTCACTACTGGAAGAAATAAAGGTTTTGAATTCACCTCATTTATGATTTAGTTGTTCCAGGGAAAAGACGAGAACAAATAACAAAACAAAAGATTTAAGACTAGAAAACAACTCTTAGTTAATTGTCTACTCAGACTGGAAGCTTACTTTCTTCATGACTGTTTATAGAATACCGTTTAGTGTGGAAGAGAAGAAATCTTTAAACTATTGAATGAATTATACTACTCCTTTATAAACTGACAAAATACTCAGATGTTTTGCTTATATTTGTTAACCCAAACTCCAGAAATAAAACTAAGTATTAAAAGATAAAGATTTGTAAGGATCAATACTCTTGAAATTTACATCAATTCAAAGGTAGAGCTTCAGTGAAATGGAGTATCATTTCTATTACTTTATTCTGTTTATAGCTATGATTCCTAGACTAAGGGATATACCTTACTGAATTTTATAGTATTAGTTTAATTGTATCATTTGGTACAAAATAATTTCTCATTCTCTGGCTTACACAAACCTGCAGAATTCCGTGTAGCTCATCATGATAACTTGTTTTGTGATCTATAGCATTTCTGAACTTTTCTTCTTTTAATAAAGTATAAAAGGCTAATTTTAATTTGTTTTATTTTTCTATGAAGTAATTATTCTTTGGTTCTGACATCAATGAAATGCTTGAATTTAAATACTATAATTATGATTCTAAGTTATAAATATCCACAAATATTAAATAGAATTGATTTTTATATTGTTCAGTTAAATGAACTACATAAACATTTATATAATAATGTTTCATTTCTTGGTTTTCATCTAGTGAAGAACAAAGATAACAAAAAAATAACCTTTTTTCCTGTGGAGAAATTATCAACTTGATAATTCTCAAAAGCAGGAAATTAAGCAAAATAATAGGATGTAAGAAATATAGTGCTAAGTAAGACTTAGATAAACTTCATGTCAGAAGTTTGTGTTTAATTATGATATTATAGTAGAGTGGAACTATAAACAACATACAGGTATAGAAAGAACACAGATAAAGGAAATCATCTCTCCTGGAGAACTGGGCAAAAGTGGTATGAAATTCACTACCAAGGTTGTACTAAGTTCTTTATGTCCTTACATAAATTATGTCCTTACATAAATTTCTTATAAAGTCATTTTCCTGTATATAAACCAGAATTTGGGATATGAGGCTATTGGATACCATATTTAGGTGCTCTCTTAGTGAACCAGTAGGGAGGCATTCTATTCTGCTGCCTTTCCTAGTATTATCATTTTAGGCCCAATTAAGTCTCTTCTTGAATAGTCTTTCCTCACCTATTTGTAGTAACACTGTTTGAGTTGACACTACAAAGAACTAAACAGTATAGAACATAGCAGCATCTGTGGTACAGGCATTGGGGTGACAGTGGTGACACACAGGTAGTTAGCAGGACAAACTGCAAACATGGCAAAGTTCGGGCATGGCAGCCAAAAATGAGTCAGCTGAGTTCCTCAAGAGAATGGTCAAAGTGTGGAAGAATGGGAGACATGTGGTAAGAGATGGTAGAGGGTTGAGCCTGGAGAATCACAGAAAGCTCTAAGAGGAGAAGAGAAACTGCAGGTTCGTATTCCTGCAAGTGTTCCTGGTTCCAAATCTTTACACCAAAGATTTCATATACCTCAAGTCTGAAGCTGTTGCAAGAACAAATAATGTGCTTTGGAAACAGAGTAGGTGGGCCTGCCCAGAAGCTACAATGTCAGCTATAGCCAAGGGCAGAAGAAAAACATGTTTTAGCCTGCATGAGTATTGAAACACTTGAAAAGCCAAGAATCCTAATACCAAATCTACTGGAAAAATACTGCAAGATAATAAAACTGCCCAAGAAGAAGAGCTACTTGCCTCCCACAGTTATTGTATGATGGTGCAAAAGGCTTCTAGCCTGCTGACATAGTGCAAGGTAAAGTTAGACAAAACTGAAAAGATGCTTCAGTGTATCATGCACTATTAATTTTTTATTGGTGTGTGTTATTCATGCTTTAAAAAGTTCAAAGTAAGATTTTGTTTCTTGCTTCTTGCTCTCACTAGTAGAAATTCAAGGATTTTCAACAGTATATTTATCTGTGAATAAAGTAATTTTCATTCATGATATCATCTCAAGTTCTTGAGCTCTCTAAATCTCTTTGATTTTACAGTTTATTGAAGAACTGCTACAATTCATTCCAAACAGTCATGCTGATATCATCCAAAAGAAAAAGCCCATAAAGAAGAGCCAGACAAAATGCTAAACACTTCTCTTCCTATGGAATCATGAACATCATTATACTCAAAGTATATTGTATGAACCACGGAGTTTGGAACAGCCAACATTCCCTTGAGCAGTTACACCCAGAATTGTAATTCTAACCCCATCATATGGATTGCCCTGATGGATCATACCAATATTTCTCAAGATCTGATCAGAAGAATAAAAATTTTCAAAGACTCAAAGATGCCCATATTTCTACCCTAGAATTAACTCCAATTGATAACTACTTACAAATGGAAATTTAGTTTTCTCCAAGAAAAGTTTACTGAGGGAACAAACTACTCTTACCGGTAGGCTGCATGCCCAGCTTTAATGACCATCAGAAAATAAATTCAGCGGCATCTTTGGAAGTTTCTTGACTTACAATGTCATTTCAGAGGTTTTTTTTTTCTTTTTAAAAATGCTATCATTTTTATTTTATAATGTATATACACATCGTAATACATTTTTATATTTATTTATTTATTTATATAGATTTTTGTAATATTTCATTTTTCCCTTTTTTTTCCTACAGGTAATTTGTCTATATACTATGGATTCCAGTTTACTGTGTTTACATTTCAGAATGTGAGAGGCGTTAGGTCTCTCATGTCTTCTTTGGGCTCTTTTCCTAACGTTTCGTTTATCCTATCCCAATGATTTCATTTTGGTTTTAACTCACTATGCTATTTTATATTTTATTTTTCGATTTTCTCTTGATGTCCATTTGTATTCTACTAGGAGAGTGAAAGGAGGTGAATTTAGGTGGAAAGGAATTGAAATGTTAGAGGTTGGAGAAGCTATAACCAGGACACATTCACAGCCTTCACCGCTCTGCTCTAGCTCTCTAATGGCCAGTGACACCTCTTGCTTGCTTACCTCCAGTAGAAGGAGGAGAGGCTAAGTAAGGAGATGTGCATACCAAAGCAGACTGCTAGCAAATCCACCAGTGGTAAACCACCCAGGAAACAATTGGCTGTAAAATCTGCTCTCAAGAGTGCGCCCTCTACTGGAAGGTTATAGAAACGTCATTGTTACAGGCCTGGCATTGTGGAACTTCGTGAAATCAGATACTATCATAAGTCCAGTGAACTTCTGATTCACAAGCTCCTCTTTCGGCATCTGGTGCGAAAAATTGGTGAGGAATTCAAAACAGATCTGTGCTTCCAGAGTGCAGCTATTGGTGCTTTGCAGGAGGCAAGTGAGGCCCACCTGGTTGGTCTTTTTGAAGATACCAACCTGTGTGATATTCATGCAAACTTGTAACAATTATGCCAAAAGATATCCAGCTACCTCACCTCATAAGCAGAGAGCGTGCTTAAGAGTACACTATGAGGGGAAACATTTCATTCTCAAGAATATTTTTATCCTCTTCTTCCTGTTATCAGTGTTCTGAATGTTAAATATTTTTCCATGGGGTCACAGAATCAGGTATTAGCAGATTCTCCACATTCATTTGTGTGTGAATTATTAATATAAATGCAAGATGTAAAGCATTAATGCAAGCAAAATGCTTCAATGAACACATATCAACAGTTCAACTTTATAACAATTATAAATAAACCTCACAAAAATTTCTGGACAATGCCTGCATTTGGATATTTTTAAATTAGTAAATTTCTTATTGGCAGCAAAAGAAAAGTATTTTCAATAATAAAAAAACAATTAAAAAGAGAGTGAAGAATTAAATAAATTGTGAAATAGGTATACTGAAATAATTGTTTGATGTTTAAGAATTTATATATTTTTTTATTTAAGCCCATGTGTTTATGACAATTAAGATCAAATAATTTTGAGACCAAATAAATTTGGTCTAAATTTTCACCTTACATTTGATTTTTGTTCTGGTTATAACTGGATAATTTTGTTACCCTAAACTTGACAAAATTATTTAATGTTTAGGGGCATATCCCTAAATATGAATAAAAAGCAAATAACCATCTCTTTTATTTCACGTATTTTAAACAATACGTAAATGGTTTCAGTTGTAGAATTAAAGACCAACCTACTGAAAATATGTTAAATGTATTGAATTGAGATGTTAGAATTTCCTTCTCTTGAGTGTTAGGAAGTACATGAAAAATGTAAAGAGCTTGAAAGATTTCTGCTAAGTCTCTGCACATGAAAGGGAGCTTAATACCTCTGTGGGACTCTTCAGTGATCATTATCTTGGAGAATCTATGATCTATTAGAAAGACTGAAGTGAAGAGGAGGAGTAATAGAGAACAGATACACCAAATTTAAGCTAGCAGATTTCAACAGACAATTTAACACAGTACTGATAAATTCTTGTCAGCATTTGTAATTCATCAGGGATTTTACAAGAAAGAGCCTTTGTATATTTCTGAAAGCTTTTAGCACAATACAAGTAAATCTTTTGGGGGCACAAGGAAAAAGGGATACTTAAGTATACGGACTTTGATCCCAAATCTTCCTTGAACAAAAGAACAGGAGAGACTATCCTCTTGTAAATATCTCGTTAAGTAGAATAAAGAATAAAAGTGAATCAAAATTAACTCTTGTTTGAGTGATTATATCTGTGGTAGTAAGTGTATCAATAAGTAAAACTGTGTCTTCTTTACTTTCTTAACAATTTTAAAACTTTTCACTAATTAAGAATTTTATATGTGTGTGTGTGTGTGTTATAGTATACACTAAACACATATATAGTCCAGAGATTTACTTTTGGATACCTTATCCAGATTGAAAATTAAGGCTGGAAAGATGGCTCAGCAGTAAAAATAAATTAATATTTTTAAAGAGAATCAGAATTTGGATCCTGGGTTTCTAACTCCCACATTAGGTGGTTTGCAATCACCTGGAATATGAAACTGTCTGCTAGCTTTCACAACACCAACACACATGTGGCACACGCAAATACATACTCACATATATAAATAAATTTAATTATTTTTATAAGTATCTACTGTGTTATTCTTGGCTTCTTCCACTCAAAAACAAATGGTTATTTCATAGTAGAAACAATTTAAGTAAATTAAAAGGCTTCTAATATTAAAAAGTGTATCTTCAAGAAATAATATAAATAAATTTTAAATAGAAGATGTATAGTAGAGATATATTGTGACTTTTGTAAAAATGATAAGATAAATTGCCTCCTATTGGCAATTTAGCACTTTTTAAGGATTTGGGCCTTCTGCCTTAATGAGTTTTATCATACATTTACTCAGTAACACAGGACTAGTTCCTTGATATTATGAAGAAAACAGGGTTTCCTTAATGTACAACTTACATTGAAGAGCTATGTATTCTCATCATAAAAGCCCATTGGCCTTAGCAAAATCAGACCAAAGGTTGTGACCATCTCATCTGTGTTATAGGATGATTCAGGCCCTATAAAAAGTTAGTCTAAAATCTTTAGTCTTGCCCCAATAATTTATTGTTTGTTCCTTACAATGTCTCACTGTAAGCCAATGACTTCAATTTCTTACAGCATTTACTCCAGAAAAATTGCAATTATATATTCTTTCTCTATCTCTTTGAGATGTGAATGTTCTGCAGCAAGGCAATGCCATCATTGAGGATATGGAAGTTATTTATCTACAAGAAGTCCACATATATCCTTCAGTCTCTTTGAGAAGGTAGCACTGCATCTTTATGAAAAGGCACCAGCAAACACAGATGACTTAATCACATTTGTCTAATCTCATCTCCTGTTTCTTCACCAAACTCATCTTAAATAGCAGTCTCCTCTACTGGAATGACATGTTTCGTTTTATCTTTAATAAATAGCTTTCTATTTTTCTCTTTGCCACAATGAAGTGATTATAAATACAAATTAAACTGAATAAAATATTATATAATACAACTCATGCAACTAATTGTTTTATACTATATAGTTACTACTAAAAGTAGCTAAGTGAATCTAATCATGATAATACAGTGATGTAAAAGAAGGTTGAAACACATTTTCACACCGGAGCTATAACTGAAACAAGCTGTTGGATGAAACTCATATTAAATAGTTAAAATATACTTATTTCAGTCCATAGACACTATCTTTCCCTGGGTAGAGAGACAGGGCATTTTAAAATATTTAATATGGTTGAGCAGAAAGAGTGATTTTATTAGAAATGACTAGTGATCATGTGTTGTGACTGTCACAGGGAGCAAATAGCTTTCATTGGTTATGATGTAAACAGAGAATACTATGCCATAGTATGCCATTAGTCTTTGAATTACTGTATTTTATTAAAAATGGTTTGGAAACTCCTGAAAGAAAGAAATGAAGATGTGATGTGTCATTTTATGTGCCGATAATTTAGTCCTTATGGCAAAAATTGATGAAGAGAGAACAAATAACAAAGCACCAAATGATCTAAGGTTAATTAGGCTTTCTGGGTATATAGATGGCAATAGTTTACACATAATTTTAAAAGATAATAACTTTTATTTCATGAACCATCATATTAGAGATAGGGAATAGTGTCCTTGAGATACCTCTGGCCTTTATAACTAGAATATTGGTTACTCCATTTCCGGAAACACAGGAAACTTGGATCATAACAGACAAAATTATCCTAATTTTGCATATCCTATGTTTAGAAATCTACGAGTTATCCAAGTGGAAATATCAAAATCTCGGTAAAAATACTTTGGCTTAAGCTCTTCTTGTGAAAATGTGTGGATGATATTTCTCAGCATGGCATATTCCTCTGGTGATAATGGAAATGAAAGCTGACCTATGATTTGAGGATGGGTATGATTATAGAAGAAATGTTAGGGGAGAAGAATTCTTAGCAGAGAAGAACAGACATTTGAATAGGAATCTGCAAAGGCACTGGAGGCCAGGTATGACCAGCACTGTCAAATACAATTCTATTAAAATAGGAAGTAGACTTGGGTAAAGTATCTTGTACATTTCACTTGAGTTTTAAAACTTCCACAGATGAAATGATTCTGATATATGTGTAATAGGATAGAATGTATCAGTCATTCTTAACTGTATCCTGAAAACATAATAAAGGAGCTATCTAGAATGACTACATAGTTGTTACTTTTTAAACTTTTGCCTAAATAAAAGAAAGAACATGTTAATGAAATCATGGAATTGGACATTGCAGGTACAGGTAGAGGTAGGGAACTACTATGATAGTGAACACAAAGTTGAAGAGAAAGAAAATCAATCATGTTAGTAACTAAGGATTCTCTTAATCAAAACATGTTACATAATTGTTATTTTTATGTATCAATGTAGAATACTTACCTATACTCCCTAATTCATTTTTTTAAAGTTCTTATTACATCTTTTATTTTTGAGATTATTCAACAAGAGGAAAATTATAGCTGGTATTGAAAACCTAGACGACTACTGAGGACTAGTCACATCTTGAGGCCTGGAAGAAAATGTACAACTGTCACTTTTTTAAGCCAACTTAACAACCTAATCACTAATTTTGCATTATACACACAGACACACAGATACACACATACACAGAAAGACAGACAGACACATACACACACACACACACACACACACACACACACACACATATATATATGTGTGTGTTTTGTTTCTAAATATGTTTTCTGAAGTCTAATTTTCTGTGGTGGTCTCATTTTGCTAGCTCAGATATTGATTTATGGCCGAAGCAAAAGTCACGTTTTATATCCTACCACTACTCTCAAACACTCAAAAGTATACAGATTTTAAAACCAAGTTTTTATGTTCTCATTTCTTCTTAGAACATTAATCGTAAAACTAATCCTCTTGTTTTGGCATTAGCTTCTTACTACTTTATGAATCAGAACGCCTTTAAGCTAGCCACAGTTTGTGACTTTGGCGATTCAATTTTGTGCTACCTTTAGTAATCTAATAGCTGATGTGTACTTGCTTCTCAGGGCCTGTGGAGGATATTTCAAAAGTGTTAAAGTTGCATAGGTTGAATATATGAAAAAAATCTTCTCACCAATGCTAACACATATCAAACAATAGAAGGGCAATAAGAAGGAGAATAGACTATCTGTTTAGTCAGGGCATCCCTCTTCTTCTATTCTTCAACAAGGCTTCTGGTCCTTGGGTGATGAGATTCAGAATCAATTACACTATAGATATCACATTTCATGACTGACACAGAGCAAGCTAGTGTGCTTTTTCTTTCATGATGTGCAAGTCATATTTGATCTATCTTTTTATTTGTCTATCTATCAACAGTCTTATTTTAGTTTCATTTACCTAGAGACAGTTGACTAACAGAACACTCTATAAAGTAACATTAAAGCAATGTGAAATAAGAGCTGTTTGTTGGTTTGCTTTGTGAAAATCATCAAGATAGGGAAACACTTAGTCAAACAGATGAAAGGGCAAAGGGACAGTCTCCAATTAACATAATAGAAAATTAACATAATAGAAAATGAAAAGGGAGACATAATAAACAGAGGAAATTTAAAAATTCATCAGCTCCTATTACAAAAGCCTATACCACAAAACTAGAAAATCTAGATGAAATGGATGATTTTTCTAGCCAGATACCAGCTACCAATATTAAATTGGGAGAGCAGATAAACCATGCAAACAGTCCCACGACCCTTAATGAAATAGAAGCAGTCATGAAACGTCTTTTTCATGAGTACAACCAAAAAAACCAAGGGCCAGATGGTTTTAGTGCAGAATTCTGTCAGACCTTGAAAGAAGAGCTAATACCAATACTTCTCAAACAATTCCACAAAATAGAAACAGAAAGAACACTACCTAATTCATTCTATGAAGCCACGTTACCCTGATACCTAAACCACACAAAGAATGAACAAAGAAAGAAAACTTCAGACTAATTTTCTTTATGAATACTGATGTAAAAATGTTCAATAAAATTTTGCAAACTGAATCCAAGAACACATCAAAAACATTGTTCATCATGATCAAGTAGGCTTCATCCTTACTATTCAGAGATGTTCAATATGTGGAAATCAATCAACATAATCCACTATATAAACAAACTCAAAAAAAAACATGAACATTTCAGTAGATGCTGAAAAAGCCTTTGACAAAATACAATGCCCTTTCCTTTAAAAGTCTTAGAAATATAAGGAATTCAAGGCCCATACCTAAACATAATAAAAGCAATATACAGCAAACAAATAGCCAACATCAACTTAAATGGAGAGAAATATGTCCCATGAAAATCAGGGACAAGAT
The DNA here is from genome assembly GCF_004785775.1 of Grammomys surdaster. NCBI lineage: Eukaryota > Metazoa > Chordata > Mammalia > Rodentia > Muridae > Grammomys > Grammomys surdaster. The sequence continues at coordinate 4,499,999 of NW_021604641.1, read as the reverse complement.
CAGACTCCCCACTCTCTCCCTATTTATTCAATGTAGTATTCAAATTCTAGCTAGAACAGTTAGACAACAAAAGGAGGTCAAAGGGATATAAATTAGAAAGGAAGAAGTCAAGGTATCACTCTCTATGGATGATATGATAGGGTCTCATAAGTGACCTCAAAATTTTAACCAATGAAGTCCTACAGCTGATAAACAACTTCAGCAAAGTGATTGAGTACAAAATTAACTCAAACAAATCAGCAACCTTCCTCTATTCAAAGGATAAATGGGCTGAGGAAGAAAATAGAGAAACAACACCAGTCACAAATAATATAAAATATCTTGGTGTGACTCTAAACAAGCAAGTAAAAGATCTGTGTGACAAGAACTTCAGGTCTCTGTAGAAAGAAGTCAAAGAAAACCTCAAAAGATGGAATGATCTTCCATGCTCATGGATTGGCAGGATTAACATAGTAAAAACGCCCAACTTACCAAAAGCAATCAACAGATTCAATGCAGTACCCATCAAAATTCCAGCTCAATTCTTCACAGAGATAGAAAGAGCAATTCTCAAAATCATATGGAAGTCAAAAAACCCAGGATAGTGGAAACTCTTCTCAACAATAAAATAATTTCCGGAGAAATCACCATCTCTGACCTCAAGCTCTACTACAAAGCAATAGTGATAAAAACCGCATGGTTTTGTTATAGAGATAGAGAGGTTGATCAATGATATAGAATTGACAACCCAGAAATAAGCCCACACACTTATGATCTTTGACAGTGAAGCCAAAAGCGTCCATTGGAAAAAAGACAGCATTTTCAACAAATAGCATTGATTCAACTGGCGGTTGGCATGTAGAAGAATACAAATTGATCCATTTTTATCTTCTTGTACAAAGCTCAAGTCCAGGTGGATCAAGGGCTTCCACATACAACCAGATAAGCTGAGCTTCTTATTTTAATAACATTTTAGTTACTAAGCTTCTTATTTTAATTATAATTTATTTCTTAGATTCTGTTCTTTCTCCTTCCCCCCACCTCTCTCTCTATATATATAGATAGATATAGATACAGATACAGATACAGATACAGATATAGATATATGCATTTGAACTATATAAATAATTTTTATATATTAATTTACATATGTATATATATGTACTATGTATATATGAACAAAGATTAATGTATGTATATATATATATATATATATATATATATATATATATATATATATATTCATGCCTCAACATGAATATATGTCAGGAGCATTAGTATCAATGCTTGTTAAAGATGAATTTTATATTTTATTTTGTTAATTAAGTTTGGATGTGTGTTTGAATATCTATAGAGATCACATAGAGGCACCAGATCTTCTGTAGCTAAGTTTACAGGTGGTTCTGCATTATACAACTAGATGTTAGAAGCCAGACTCTGGTGCCCTGGGGAAGCTCTTAACCTTTAACTGATGAGCAAGCTCACCACTGTCTTGTGTGTATCTATGAATTATGTTTATGCTTAATATTTTAAATAAATCATAGTAACAAATTTAGTTACAGATTTGAAAATAAGAAAATATAACATCCCAGCAACCACATGGTGGCCCACAACCATCCATAATGAGATTGGATGCCCTCTTCTGGAAGCCAAATCTACTCCATCTTGGGACAGGCCTGTATCTAAAAAGGGGGAAGTACAGAGAGAGGAGAGCCTCTGAGAACTTGATTTGTAGCTGACCTCAAGTTACACCTAAGTACCAGGAAGAAGAAACCCATGGCTTGTCCTTGGCCCAGACCCCAGAGTTACTCCTTAGCTACTTCCTAACAACATTCAATAAAAGTTGAATCTGATTGTTTTAGATCTATTTTCAGACTATTTGTGATAGCTCATGGTTTTGCTTCAAAGCTCCCAACTGTTGGTTTACAGTAGTCATTCAATTAGATGCTTTCCAGGCTGGAAACCTCCTTGCTTACTCGCCATTTCCTATAAAACCTTGTTCTGTTAAGATCTCAGGGCTGCTTCAGCAACCTGTCCTGCTACATCAGGGTCAAGATTGATTATGCCCTAGCTTAAGCTTGTAACACAGAGACCCTAGTGTGATTGAATAGTAATCTGCTCCTTAGTGGCCTCTTGTGCAAAATGGGCACAACAATGCTACTAAAAGAACGTGAATAAAATACAATTTTAAAATTGTTTATTCTTTTGTTTCTGCATTTTCTCCCTAAAACAATAATACTCATCTCACATTTTCTTGAAAATGAAATATTATTAATATTTCAAAAGTCAAGCAATGTAAGATAAAATAAATGTAAAATTGAGATCAACACAATGCACTGAATTGGGAGTGTTTTCATATAAAGTACTTTCATAATTTATCCTTACCAAGTAAGTTTTGTTTATCTTTTTAGTAGCTAAGATAGATTATTATAAAGTAGGTTTTTTTAGAAAATAAACTTTCCTAATAAGCTGTAAAGTACTGCAAAATTAATCTGTAATATACAAAATAATATTATTGCATTGCATAGGGTGATTCATAATTTACAAAGCACATTCACAAACAGTACCACATTTTTACTTCTTATAAAACACAGAAAAGAGGTACTGCTCTCCATATTTATGAATAGAAAGCTTAGAATTAAAGTGATTCAGTTATGTATATGTGATAACAATAACAGAAGACAAAGAGAGAAATTTAATTTAGACTATTAATTTTTCATACACACCTCCTTCTCTACAGTAACAACCCTTTGTGTCTCAAGTCAGGTACTTGAAGATGATGCATTCAACTAGGATAAATAAAATCATTAAATAAATTTTGACCAACACACATGCAAATAAGATATGCTGCCTGTTCTATGGTGGAATCAAGTAGGAGAAGAGCATCCGTCAAGTAGTCAACATTCAGAGGCATGAGGGAGTGGAAGCTAAGATTACTGCAGATGGATCTGTGGGGTCAAGCTAAGTCAAGCCAGTAGCACACACTCATTCGATCATACACCTTGCCCCCAGGAAGCCCAGGAGAGGCCAGGAAAAAGAACAGAGGTGACTCATCCCTCAGTTTCTGCATAGCATATGAGGGTTATTCTAGTTTCCTTTCTGTTTCTGTGATATAACACCTGAGGAAAAGCAACTTAAAGAAGGATATTTATTTGACTCAACTTTCACTTCAGGATTCATCACTGAGGAAAGGCAAACAGGAATATAATGCAGGACACCTAAGCAGAAAATTGGAAGGAATACTACTTGCTGTCTTGTTTTCTTGATCTCTTACAAACTCTTATTTAGCTAGTTTTCCTATACAGCTCAGAACCATCTGCCTAGTCATGGTTCTTTCCACAGTAGTAGATGCTACTGAATCAATTAATATTAAAAAAATTCTTGATAAATATGCACAGAGACCAAAATTTTAAAATCAGTCACTCTATTGAAACTAATTTTATGTGCTTCTAGGCTTTGTCACGTTGAATGTGTGTGCTACATAGCACATCGATTTTATAAGAATTTCATCATCAAAAGCTAGATGAAACAGTTATAACTTCTGACATGAAATGGTTAATAGAAAAAGTGAATGTACATTAAAAGCCTCTGATATGAATAGAATATTTCAGACTTCTAAGGGAAATCTTTGTTACTTTAGGGAAGGAATTACTATTTTTTACAGGTGGATTAAAGATAAATCATATTTATGTGACAATAGAAGCACTATAATCTTGGGAGGTTATTAATGTTTCTGAGCAATGAGGACAAAAAATATGTCTAAAAATAAAACTACATATAGAAATTGTATCATGAAAAATCCCAACCAAAACAGAAAATTTATTTCTCTAAGCTATGAATAATTAATCATACAATGTCCAGGATACATATAAAGAAAATTTCTGGAGAGTTTTCTGTAGAATCATGTAAGAGATAAAATATTATCTAGCTATAGAACCCAGGCCCACTGCCTTGGGCACCATTAAGATTTGCAAGTCTGTGGTGGAGACATCATAGAGAAAGGAGAGCAGAGCAGTTCGTGCGCAGTGGAGAGGGGTAGAACTGTATGTACAGTCAGGAAGAGGCTGGTCTGAGTGGCCTGCTAGGACATCTGAGATCCTGGCAATGTTCAGCCCAGGCTATGGCCACGGTCTATTTCTCGGTCCATGGTCTTGTTGCAGCCTGGATCTGAATTGGTATCCTTTACCCATTTTACCCTGAAAGTCAATGTGGATGCCTGCTGCCTGGGCTGCTGCCTGAGGCTATGTTGATAAATACTTTCATGTAAATATTTTGTTCATTGTTTTTTGAGTTGGACTATTTATTTCCTTGTACTAAGTTAGTTACTACCAGGCATATGAGATGTAACTGTTTCCTAGCACTATTGAGATTGTATCATTATTATTTCCTTTGTTCTGCAGAAATTGTGTAGGTTAATATCACGCCACTTGTTTCATTTTTCTCCTTGTCCATTCATTCCTTAGAAAGAATAGCCAAGTATCGCTACTTAGGTAAATGTTATGGAACTTTCTCTTGAATGTCTACTGTTCATTTTGTAACATTTTGCTATATTACACAAGAATTTAGTTCACATTCTGTAAATTGTTATAAATGCTGTGAAATAAGTGTCAAATAACCTTTTGTCCATAAATGCCAATCATAGGTAAATGATAAAGAAAATGGAGCTTATGTCGAAGAAGGAAAATCATACTACCTCAGCTTTAAGGATGAATATGAAGGATATTATATTAAGGACATTTAAGCTAGCTAACAGAAGAAAACAAATACTCTACGGTTTTTACTTATGTATCAACTCTGAACATGTAGACTCTTTGAAAAGGATAATATGATAATGATTATCTCAGTCTCCTAAGGATTGAGTTTGGGTAGAGAGGAACAAAAACTGAGGAGTTAATGACAAAATGGTAAGAGATATGTAAGACATGTCTATCACATAGCACAATAACTCTGCTAAAATAATGAACCATACATTCTGACATAATTAAAAGAGTAAAAATGTTTCTCATAATGATAAGTAGTTAGATAAGTATTTTTAAGTACCTTGGTTGAAAATGTGACATTGTATACTTAAATTCATACATAATACTTGGATCCTAAAACCACATGTGAGTATGATTTCTTAGTTTAAAGTATTTAATTTGAAGGACATAACAATAGACAACTCACAATGCTTTGAGAGTTTAAATCTCAGATCTCTTCTACTATGTCACTGTGATCAGATCAAAAGCAGGCCTGGATCTTGTATTGTAATCATGAAATAAATAAGTTTCTTGTACAGTCAGCATTCAGGCAGATCGACATAAATAAGATAAAACAAGTTAAATGGAAAAGGGTCCATTTAGGCTTGCAGTTACAGAGTTGTCTGGTAAACGTAAGGTTAATTGATTTCTTTGTAAAGTTTTGGGCTCTGAACTAGTTCATGAATTGCTTTTAAAACTGAGGATTTTTAAAATATGTGTGATATACACGTTTATACTTTCAATATCACCCCCAATGGAGCTGGATACATTATGGAATAAAACAAAAGGGAGAAAGAATTAGATCCTGAATTTTTAAAAAGAGCATTGGAAAGTAATTTTGGAAAGTGGAATGCTTTATTTTTACAGTTTTAAATACTAAATTATGTTCATGGCTATTCCAACAACCTGTTTCAAAGACCATTTTGGTCTTGTTTTCTCTTCTTATTGTTTTTTTTTAATTTCTTAAAGTTTTATAACTTTTACTTATTATCTTTATTTGGTACTCTTAGAGCAGTAATTCCTTGCTTGGTTTATCTTTATTATAGGATGTCAACTTTTCTCTGCTCATTATCTCAGTATTTTTCTCAGTTTTCCTCATTTCTTACTCATTTTTTGCTTCTACTTTTAAGAAGTTTCATTTCTTTTCTGGTTTTTCTGGGAGGAAAAGAAGAGCACGAGCCATTTGAGGACAGAGTAGCAAAAAGAAAACCTTTAGCCTCTTCTCACCTGAAAATAATTGAAAATCTTCAAAAAAGGACAGATTTGAATTGTATTCCATATTGAGGTTTATGTTAAGGTCAAGCATCATGGATGAAATTTTTCTTTCTTAAAGCAGGAGATTGAAAATGCCAACCCACCCAATGTCCTTGTTCAGAATGTGATCTTATCTTGATTGTTTTTAGTATGTCTAAATTGTCTAAGCTTCTAATTAAATTGTGCCACATGTGATCCACTTTGATTGTATGAAGTCATTCTCATTTCCCATCATTATATGTTTTAAAATCCAATTCATGCCATTTCATCATGAGATAAACAATAGATTTCATTCTTATCCAGAAACAGTTTCTCTAATGTGAATGTGAGAAGCAATAGCTGCTTCCCTTTCTACTCTTTTGCATTTAAATACTGCTGCTTCTCCTGGCAGCCTTTCACAAGTATCATTTTGAAAAGAGATCCTGAGTCACCACCTATATCTTTTACTTTGATTTTTTCTATGCAAATGAAAAAAAGTAATCTCACATTGGATTAATAGAATTGATGCCACTCTGTCATGCAGTAAAGATTATGATACCATTGCAGAACAGTACCACTATTAAGTTGAACCATTAATACAGCAAATATGTTAAGGGCGTTAAAATCTGAGGCAGCAAAGAATCATCTAATTACACAAAAATATTTTAATCATACATCTCTAAATATTGTAACAATTATAAGTACCATATTCTCATTGAACCTACAGGGCAAAAAAATACCACTCCATTAACTTAATTATTACATTATTCTGTAATAATAATTTTCAATATAACCAAAGCCAATATGTTTTGCAGAAACTAGAGGGAAGCCATAAAGCAGACTGGAAAGCTTATTTGACATCATGCAATCACAGCGTTTATGTTACTTTTTTCCTGTGGGTTTTCTTCTTCTTATGTTAGTTAACTCTATACTACTATGACAAAATACTTGAGACAAACAGCTCAAAAATAAGACAGATTTACTCTGATTCACTGTTTGACAAGATTCTACTACTGATCACTGAACCTTGCTGCCTCGGGTCAGTGGGGGCAACATTACAACATGACAGGCTGATGCACAAACCTGATCATCTCATGGCGTCTGAGAGAATAAAAGGCAGGTCCCAGGGTTGTACTATCTACTTTGAGAACACACAGCCAGTGACATCACTTCTCCATGCCATGACCTATGGGTATGCTCCCTACCGTGATGGTCATAGACTGTAACTGGAATGGTGATTCCAAAATTAAATGCTTTCCGTTATAACTTTTCAGGATAATTGTGTTTGTTTGTTTGTTTGTTTGTTTGTTTCTTATAATAGAAGGTAACTAAGTTTCTTAATAGATATTTAATAATGTTTTGGTTACTTAAGAAATTGATGATGATGATGATGATGATGGTGATAATAAAAATACACTCGGCACTTTGAAAGTTCAGAGTCCAATATACATATGTGAAGAAAGATGTTAATATTCTGCAAAACCAGATATGTATTGGAATAGGGATGACCTCAGACAAATATGTTTCAAACAATTCATTCATAACTTAATATACTTCATGTACCATAGTAGCAGGAATTTTTTTCATATCAACTCCACTCTCTTTCCTTCTACTTGTTATTTTCTTGTGTATTTTCTTACAATGTGCAGTACTTTTGGTTATTGAGTACCCTAAATAGAAAACATAGGTAACATACTTAAGTATTGTCATTGGGCTAGAAAATCTGAAAATAAGATTTTAGAGATTTTCTAATGAAATATGGATTAGTTGCCCTGCCATTACTTGTCTTCAATCTTCAATTTGGTTCCATGGTTCACAAGATCAAGAAAAATGTCTTATGTTTCTTTAACGGAGATGTGTATGCCTCAAACAGTTGGACATTTGCATGAAAATTAGCAAAATTTGGGATATATGTAAATAAAAAGTCAATTTTCAATATAATGGTTATGTATCACATTATATTGTTCTTATATCATTAACATATGCCCAAGATTTATCATTAAATAGATTTATTTTTTATTAAACATATACACTTCAAAAAAAGGCCCCAAACATAGTTCATACCATGCACAAACCATCTGTGATTATTGCCTCTCTATAGCTGATGGACCATAAAGTATGCTACTTTTAAAAGGCCAAGTATAGAATAAAGCTGGTAAAATGTATCATAGCATTTTATAGATTAGGAGAGTGCTAAAATGTTATGATATTTCAAAGATGCCACAACAATTAGGAAAAATGACCTCTTATGCATTTTGTTAGGCTGAAAAAACTGCATTCCCTCTTAATTTAAATCAGTCATCTGACATTTACACAAACCCAGAGGCAACCCTCATTTTATGAGGAGAAGCACCACCAGACTGGTTGCTATCATTCTTGCTCCAGGATCTGGGGTAGGCAAACAGGCTTAGACTTGCACCGAGCTTTATCACGAATTTCTCATGGCCCGGAGCTGCCTAGCTATGACTTTTCCAGAGGACAATCAACATTTTGTAAAGTAACACATAAAGTTAATATAAACATTAAACCTATGATATCAGAGATATCTTCTATAACTAGGCAAGGCATCAAGTGGAGGGACTGAGACACCAACCTAGTCTTAAAACCTTCTACCTTCAGACTGTCCTGTCTATAAAGTATGTTAGGACAGGATCCTAGCAAAATAATCATTAAAAAGACAAAAGAGACTTCATCTAGCAACTGGTGGGAGCAGATGCAGACTCCAGGGGCCAAACATTAGGTAGAGCTTGAGGAATCCTGCAGAGGAGAAGTAGGGGTATTGGAAGAACCAGAGGTATCAGGAACACAACAAGAACAAGGAAACACAGTCTACAGAATCTGCTGACTGGCACTCACGGGAACTTGTATAGATCAGGGAGCCTGTAAATGTATGAGCTATGTTCTTAACATATATGTTATGGCCGAGAAAATTGATGGTCTTATAGAAATTCTAACAGTGGGAGCAGAGGCTGTTCCTGACACTTTTGCCTAACTATGGGATCCATTTCCTCCCTACTGGGTTGGTTTGTGGAGCCTTGATATGATTGTATATGCCTGATCTTACTGCAGCCTGTTATTCTTTGTTTGGTTAATGTTTCTGGGAGTCCTGTTCTTCTCCGAGGTGAGGAGGGTGTGTTTCTCTGTGGGAGAGGGGAGTTGAGAGAGGGGCTGCAGGGACTGAGGGAGTGGATAGAAGGGAAACTGAGGTCAGGATGCAATATATAATAGAAGAATAAAAAAGTTATTTAAAAATATTATCTTCCATTTCCCCCATATCTGTATGTCATTACATTTAGGTTTGTGCAATTCACATTAACACAAAATGTTATTCAAGTCAGTACATTTTTTTTATAAAAAGTGCTTTTAAAATTTTTGGAAGGATATCTATGTATTCCAAAAGGAAACTACTCTCAATAGGAAATTTAAATTAATTGAGTGAAAAAGAGATATTTAAATATAATAGTATTGCTAATATAATTCTCTTTAAAAATTAAACTAATTCTGAACATTTATTTGGTGGTTGGAGAGCTTAAAATTGTTTGCTGCTATGGCAGAGGAACAGTTTGTATCCTATCATGCATCAGTTAGCTCATTACTACCTGCAACTCTAGCTACAGGTATCTCATTCTCTCTGATAGACTTCTCATGTACCCACATTCAGGCTCTCTCTCTCTCTCTCTCTCTCTCTCTCTCTCTCTCTCTCTCTCTCTCTCTCTCTCTCTCTCTCTGTGTGTGTGTGTGTGTGTGTGTGTGTGTGCATGTGTGTGTGTAGCAGGCATCTCCCTCTGTCACATGCAAGCAAAAAAACAAATAAGTCTCCATTTGTTATAAAGAGATGTTTCTATTGAAGAAGAATGTAGCTACAGTTTGTGTGGGTATAAAGATAACATGCTATATATTAAGGATTTGGGCACTTCTAGCACAATAGATGTAGTAGAGTCTTTTCTAGTGTCCATGACCTCACTAGACCCTAGAAGCTGGCTCTTTGCTGTACCAGGGCAAATTTTTCTCCTGTTGAGTAGGCCTTAACATTAATTAAAGAGCTCAGAGATGCCACAGACACGGAAGTGTCACGTCTTGCACTGTTATGCATATCTTTTCATTCTGGTAACTGTCATGTTTCATAGATGTTCCAGCTAGATAGAACTTTTAATTGGCTTCCTCCCTTCATAGTTTGCATTTTATTTTCTAGAACCATGGAAGCAGGACTGATAGAAAGACATTCTCATATCAGATCCAGCTGAGTCATCAGAGTCATGTTTCCTAAGTGTGGGGTATATTCAGCAATAGGAAGCCACGGTCAACTTCTGGGGGGAAAATAGGATTACGTCAGAATAGCTACTGTTAGATATTGTTTTGGAGACTTATTTGAATTATTCTAACTACCATTTGGTAGGAGGTTTCTTACTCTGTGCTTCTAGCAGGGCGCAGCCCATGTGTCAGCCCAACAGATTTAACAACAGATTTAACTTCATTTGAGACTCCGTGTGTTTGTGTGTGTGAGAGACAGAGGAGAAAGAGAGAGAGAAAGAGAGGGAGAGAGAGAGAGAGAGAGAGAGAGAGGAATATCACAGTATCACAGGATGTCAGTAAGTACATCACAGTTCCTGTATCTATATTTCAGGGAACATTATGGAAAAGGAAGTAGTAAAAGATTATGAGTCAGAAATACCAGAATGTCTGTTAAGAAACAGTCAATCATAAACAATCAGTGAATAAACAGTTTATTCACACTTAACAGAAGTGAATAAACAAGACTAGAAGCATGAGAATATCAATGAATATGTTAATATAGAAGAGAAATAAGTGTGTGAATCCCATCTCTAGACAAAGAACTAAAAGCAACTAATTACTGATGCAAGAAAAATAATTAGTGTGTCCACGGGTTAAAGCAAATTATTTATTTTTCAATGTAGTGGGGTCACATTGAAATAATTTACCCTTAAAAACAACTAATAAGGCCATGTGTGTGTGTGTGTGTGTGTGTGTAAACATACACATTTATGTGTGTATATGTATCAATAGTAATTTTCTTAGTTAGGATTTACATTGCTGTAACTAGATACCATGACCGAATCAACTCACATAAAGGACAACATTTAATTGGGGCTGTCTTACTGGTTCAGAAGTTCAGTCATTATCATTATCATCATGGAGAGAAGCATGGAAGCATCTAGGCAGACATGGTGTTGAAGGACCGGAAGGTCTTACATCTTCATCCAAAGGAAGCAGAAGGCTGGCTTCCAGGCAGCTAGGACAAGAGACTTAAACCCCACGGACACAGTGACACACTTCCTTCAACAAGGCCACACCTTCTCCAATATTGACATACTTCCAAATAGTGCCACTCCCTGGGAAAAGCATATTCAAACCACCACAGTAATAAATCAATCAATCAAACAAACAAACAAACAAAAATGGCTTTCAAAATGAGAGTAGGAAACCATGAGAGAAGTTTGAGTGAACTAGAATGGATCAGAGAAAGGAAAGTGAGCAAGAAAAGGAAATAAATTCTTTATCAATTAAAGTCACATAAATATTCTAATTATGATAACTAAAATAAAATTTTAAACTTAGGCTTACTTTCATAGAAAGTTTATTAGTCTTTTATATGTGGTATGTAAGAAGCAGGATAGAGTTTGGACACTGTCTCCTTGTACTTTGTAGTACTTTCACTTCTCTCTAGGAGACAACAAACTTCAAATGTGTTAAGAAGTCAACATCTTTAATTTTTTCATCTCTTATGATTTTGATAACATACAGATTAAGCTACATTTGTATGTATCTCCCTGGGGAAGCATGATTACCTCACCTTCAAATTGTACCTATTTCTATAGACTCTATGGGTTAAAATTATTGAACCTAGGAGTTAGCATGTAGATAACTGGTTAGTTGGGTCACCATTTCACACTGGTCATCAGCCTAGGTTCTTCTTATTTTATTGTTCAAAGAACTGGCCATACTTTTTCTTCACAGATGTATGTAACTTGTTTTCCTTAAGGAAACTGCCATATTGTTCCTAAATTTATATTTTTTCTATCAAGCTAAAACTCTATTACACATTACATGGATTGATTTTCTACTGATGCACCTATCATGATGAAATGCCAATGTATACCAAATCCCTGATTTTAAGGTAAATGTAAACCATCCTTTAAAGCATACTCAGAATTATTACCCACAGGAATATAGTGTACACTCAACAAGCATGCCTTTTCCTTGTACACACACACACACACGTATGTATGTATGTATGTATGTATGTATGTGTACGTGTGCGTGTATGTGTATGTATGTGTATATACTTATGCAGTGCCACTGGCACTGAGGACACTTTTCCAATCCAATACTGTTCTTTAGTAAAGTATATTAATCAGATGAAATCATTTTAGAGTATATACTATATATATTCTCTCTCTATTTATTCTTCTAAAATATCTTCATTCTCTTTCATTAAGTGATGATTCAAAATAAACATGGTTGGCTTCCTCTAATAAAATCTGTTTCCAAACTTAACCCATGTGTTCTACCTGTAATTAAATAAGTATTTTTGACATTTTATTACAATTTATACTTTAAGTATCATAGTATGCATGAGATATCTGAGACAACCCTGTTAAAGTAATTTACATGGGGTGTTTTCAGATTAATTATAGTCAAAGGGTGCAAACCAGAAATCAGTGAAATAAGAATGCAACATTGAGACAAAACTTAGAAAAACTTATTCATGGGCGTCTTACACATGTACTCACCCAATGCAATTATTTTCTAAGGATTCCGTACTCCCATCCATTATTATACAAATGTAAATTGTCATTTTATATCATAATAACTTTTGAGTGATATATCCCAACCCTACACTACATTTATGGTCTTGAGTGTCTTTTTCTAAATAGCTTTTCTGTTTATACATATCTTTTTTCTTCCCTGTGCTTTATTTCTTCTATAGCCATTATTTCCTGTTATATGATGTTTTGATGTTTCACATCTTGTAGAAAAAAGAAAAGTAGAAAAATCTGCTTATCTTCTGGCCACTAGAATGAGAAACATTCCTGACAAAGACTGGGAATTCCCAGGGTTGGTGCATATAAACATAGATATTTAGAAGACAATTTGACAACATGTTTATCTAGCAAAATGTCAAGGCCAGGCTCTACCCTGGGATGATGTATGGGCTTGCTGGGCATGGGGTTGTGACCAGAATTAATGGGCCTAAGCAAGAAACTCCATCCTGTGCAGCAGCCCTCAAATCTAATCAGAAAGTAGTTAGTTACCCCATAACAGTCATGTCAGTATTGCACCAGTGGACCTATTTGGTCTGGCAGTTTGATATTGCAACACACAAAGTCCAGCACTGAAAAAGAAATGGATGTCTTTTCTCTTTGAGCTGATTACATAGCACCCTCTGGCATTATCATAACTAGCCAACAGGGAGGAGGTTTTCCAGTGTTTTTAGATAAATTTTTCTACTATCACAAAATAAAATGTGTAGTATCTTCAACAACAGGGTCTTACCTTGTAGTTATGTTGAGCAACCATGAGCCATAGAAATTGCCTGCTCTGTTTTGAAAACCTCTGTAGCTTCCCTGACTAATAACTCCTAGGGAAGGTATCCCAGAGGTTTTGGGTGTGAGATGAATCCAAACTCTAGTATTTTCAGACAGTCAATATCAAGTATACCATAGACTTCACACATTCTCTCAAAATTGTCTCCTCTCTCCTTCATCTGTCTAGTCATTTCCTAGTGTTTTTTCTCTGTCCACCAACAAAATTTCATCTGTACTTTGGCTAGTCATTCCTTTCTACTTCATTCAGTTTACAAGGTCCCTTTTATAACTATGCATAAAATGTTACCTTTGCATTCCCATGTGGTGAACCTGATCCATGATTGATTTAAAAAAAAATAAAAGAGTAATCTATCTAACGTTTCAGTGTGATGGGAAGCTTAGGAAGCTATTAAAACTCATTAGATAAAAGGGCATGTAACCATGTCTTTTCATTTTTGTTTTCTTTTTAATTTGACTTCTGATCAGATTTTCCCCACAAAATTCATTAAGTAACTGCCTCCGGAATTGGTCCCTGTCCATTACTGACTGGGATCTAATGCAGACACCTGATAAATCAGATTCTCCTTGCCAGGCTTAGTGTCTCCATCTTAAAAGTACAGGCACATGCACATGCTTACAGAATATTCTTCTCTCTTTTCTAATTATTGTCAGTGGGGAGCCTGGAGTGATCACACTGTTTCTGCTACAGCACAACCTTAAGAAGCATAGCATGTAAGATGGTGACCCCCATTTTAAGGCAGCAATTACCATACCCTGGTGACTGAACAAACAGATTCAAGAATCAACATTTTAAAGACAAAGACTCCAGATTTAATGTATTGTCAAAATTAGATACTGTTATGAAATCTAAGCATGAGGAAACTTCAGCAGTTTACAATATTTTTGAATGAATGAAAGATCTGAACCAAGTCTGGCTAAAAAACAACCAACCAGATGTTTAAAAGGGGGCTGCTATTGTGACAAAACTGGAATGCAAACTGCTCCTCTGATCTGTTAATTTCATCCTCCTGTGTGTGGTGGACATAACATTTAAAACTGGAACAATTATCTTGGAAAGCATGGGACAATAAGCATAATGACCCTGGTGACACACACACACACACACACACACACACACACATTTGTAGAACAGAAAGAAAGCCTCTGCCTTTGAAAGCAACTAAACTACCTCCTTTGCAACATGTAAGAATTTTTTTCTGTATTCACCCTTACTTATAAAGTGTTCTGTCTTGAATCTGAAGAGTTAATTAATAGGTTTATACTCTTGGCTTTTTTAGTCCCACCTAATATTAAACAAATAAACAAACAAACAAACAACAATAACAAGAGAACCCTAGAAGCATTGCAAGTGTGTCTATTGTGTCACATGTGCATCAGTAGGTGGCGGAAATGAGTGTTGCTAGGTTAAACTCAATGTTCTGACCTGTTAATACCTAAATGATTAGTTGTCTATCCTTCCTTGAAAAATGAGAGCCTGAGAAGATTATCAGTTTGCCTCCAAGGGGCTTGGTCAGTGAGCTAGCTTGAGAGGACCACCAGTCCTGTGGCTAAGAGGCTCCATTAATTCTCAGGACAAGGACCAAGCCAGGGACTAGAAGAACCTAACCTAGGACTGAAGGACATGAGTGGAAATGAGCCTGAGACATGCAGCACTTGCATGGAACCACTCAGGTGGGTCAATGGAAGCTGAGGTGACCACTTTTGGCATGGCAGACAATGTCTAAAATGAACCCTGCCCTGCACTATAGTGCACAAGTGAGGCATAGCCCTCCTGAGACCATTTCTGAGATCATTCCAGACACTCGGAGACCCCAGGCACCTTTAAGAGGAGCAAGTAAGTGGTCGAGAAATGCAAGAAAAAGAAACAAAATAGGCACAATGAAAATAGGCAGAAATGATGACTCAAGTGTTATGAGAAACAACCTGATCTCACCTAGGACCATGGAGTGGTATTGGCCTGTGCTGCCACCATGGGCAATGGGGGGGGGGGTGTTTGTGATTCTGAAGCGGCAGTTGTCTGTCACCAACAAAGGCCACCCGTATCTGGGTTTCAACCCAGGGACATGTTGATGTCTGAGTGCTGTGCAGGACTGGCTCCATCTCTCACCTGGGCATCATGGGAGAGCTGGTCCTGCAGGCATGAGAGCAGGAAAGGTAATCTGCCTCTAGCCAGGTGCCCTGGGTCCTGCCTCTTGTCTTTTGGTAAGTGTTGAGGACAAGGAGAGTTACCCTTCTCATCTTTCTTATCCCTCACTGGCTGGTCCCAGGATCATGAGAGTAGGAGAACTGGCCGTGTTCTTCACCAGCTGCAGTATTCCAACAGCAAGCCTTGCAAGTCACCTGAGCAGCAAAGTAGAGATGGCCCTGGTTGCTTATAAGCCATCCCCAAAGGCATGGAGTGAGGGAGTTAATCGGATGACAAGCTCAGATACTCCTAAGGCCCAGATCCAGGGCTTTGGATTGGCTCACTCCAACATCTATTCTATAGATGAACTGCTGATGTACATGAAGGGCCAGTTCCTACAGATAGAAAACTACTGGATCTCCATGAAACAAGACAACAACAGGATATCCAAAAGGAGTCCCAGTGAAGTTCTAGAATCTAGAAAGTAACAGAAGACAGAGGTCTTGTAAACAAGTCATTACAGTGAACTTTTGCAAGCATGGAAGTGAGGACATAAGGGTGTATTGTGAAATTCACAAAGAACTAAAAAAGAGTTTAAAAATAAAGAAAAGAAGTAAAGATAAAACAACAACAAAAACAAATCTCTTTTTTTCCTCCCCACATTCATTTCTTCTTTTTTTCCCTTCAGAAAAAAAAAAAAAAAAAAAAAAAACAGGCATTCCAAGGGTAACACCTGAACACAACATAACAAGTTACAATAAGATTAGGCACAAATCCTCCTATCAAGGCTGGGTAAAACAACCCCTTAAGAGGAAAAATGGTCTTAAGCACAGGAAGAAGAGTCACCAACACCTCATATCCCCATTGTAAGGAGTCTTATAAGACCTCCAGAGTACACAAACATAGGTATGCACAGAGGACCTAGCTCAGACTCATACAAGGTGCACATTTGTTGCTTCGGTCTCTGTGAGTCTTTATGAGCTCTGTTTCAGGTTGGCTAAGTCTTTCGACTTCTTGATTGGTTTTTTTTTTTTTTTAATTCTAAGATTTCAGGTGGAAAGATATACAGCAAAGCCATGTTGCAAATATGGATTGCCCTCAACTCACACCAGTATTAACTGAAACCTCCTCTTATTCCTACTCACCACTGGATTTATGGATTCTAAAAAAATAAAAGGAAGAATTAGAAATAAAATTCATAACAATACTTTCTAGGTACTTATGTCTAACATCTCCGAGCTTTCCATTCCCTGCCAATCCCTATAACCACTGTTTTGCTACTTTCTACAATGTACTCATAAATAAGTTTTTTAAAAAATCAGAAAAAAATAATATTAACCAGTTGTTTCTTGACAGCTGCTAAGTGTTTATAGATAGAGGAGATAGACTGGATTTACTGGGCATAATTTTATCACCGGAAATTCTGTATCCTTATTGGCCTCAAGTTAGTTTTAAAATAATACTATAGTTGCATGACAAGCATCCTCTGTGAAGATATACAGAACATGGGGTGGAGAAATGGTTCAAAGGTTAGGAGCACTTGCTGCTTAAGTGGAGGAACTGGGTTTGGTGCCTAGCAACCACAGAGTGCTTCGCAGTGGATTGACTAGTGCTTTACTAGTTCAACAGGAAAATCTTGAAGCCCTTTTCTGATCTTTCTGAACTCAAGCATGGTACACATGTATATGCACAGGTGAAGAGTAATGCAGATAAAAATAAACAAAGA
This sequence comes from Grammomys surdaster, assembly GCF_004785775.1. Taxonomy (NCBI): domain Eukaryota; kingdom Metazoa; phylum Chordata; class Mammalia; order Rodentia; family Muridae; genus Grammomys; species Grammomys surdaster. Next base: position 4,482,629 of record NW_021604641.1, on the reverse strand, counting down.
AACCCTTAAAAATAAAAGAACATTTAAAATAAATATCTAACATAGATATATAAAGCCCAAATTGAACATTTTTAAAACTTTACTATTATTCATTTTGTAATTTGGTCCAAAAAAATTAATGCCCTTTACATTGTTTCTTATAAACTTCCCACATGCAATAAAACACAAGGTCACATAGACAAATGGGTTTGTTACTTATTGTGATTCTATCATACATAAAATGTTAATCAAGTGGGTCATAATATTTTTAAATAAAATAGAATATGAGTAATGAGAAGAAATAATTTTAATATTAGCTGAATTTTCTAGTTTCTCTGCTGTATACAAAAATTAACATTAAACATATTTTTTACTTTAGAATATATACAAAAATATATTGACAGAATTTTGTTGATAAAATCTTCTAAATAACTATGAAATATTCTCATTTTCTTTTTAGTTTAAATTTGGATTATCTTATTTTAGGTCAATTTTCTCTTGGACTCTTTTTTTCTTTATTTTTGTTTTGTTTTTTGTTTATTTATTTTATTATTTTTTTGCTTTTTATCTATTTTAGGCTGCAATCCTGATTAATGGAAAGAACAATAGCCCAATACTGTACTCTTTCCTGTAAGTGTTTTACAATGCCCTTTTGATGGAGTCTGAATAAAGATGCGTATAATTTTAGTTCTAATAGCATGTACCTCTCAACTTTATCTCTCATTTCTATCTTATATGACTTGATTGTGCATAACTACTTTCAGTTCTCTAGATATCCTCTTACAATCTCTTTGCTTCCTCTGTCCTTCCAAATTGTGAAAGTAGAACTGAACTTGAGGTTACAATCTCTATGACAACAAGCCAGGTTGAGCCTCCAGCCCTTGAGTAGTCAATTAAATACATAAATTAATAGTATATATCAACAAAAGGTGATTATTTTAATGAAACAACATGGATAAGCAGTCCAGTGATTCTATACCATCCATCTTCAGGGTACAGAAGTAAGAAAAAAGTTTTAATAAAAGTCAAGGGATATGTACATCTAAATAACACCTGCTAAAATAACCCAATACCAATTCATCATTGTCTAGAATTGAGAACACGCTTATTTCATTAGGAGTCAGGATGATGCATATGAGGCCCTGAGAAATGGATACCTGGTACATTTACAAATTGCTTAGGAATATTACTTAGGGGATAGACACCATATCCGGGCATTAATACTCCTGATTATACTTCATGAGCAGGACACTCATTAGGAGACATAAAATCTCCATTATTTATATTTTTCAGCATGATAACCTGTGACTTTCCTTTATTTATTTGTAAGTAAAGATAAGGCTATTGAGAAAAAAGATTGTTAGGCTTTCTCATTATTATGTATCCACGTTCTATCAGTTTTCCTTGTGCATTATAGATAGATATTCATTACATCACTCAAGAAACACATATAAGGTCTCCTTTCTGTCCCAGCTAGCCAATGTTCCAGTCACAAGATTTTTTTAAGTTAAAAGTTAATGTTTCTCCTCTAAACATATTAAGCATAAAAGCTTAATATTATATATCCTCAAATTTGAGGACAAGGAAATTTCATAGTGTAGGCTACTATGAAGATTTTGAGTTTTTTTTGTTTGTTTGTTTGTTTGTTTGTTTTATTTTGTTTTTACAATAAGGAAAAGACCAAGTCCATGTCATGGGTTGTGTGGAAATAGTGGTTAGCCATGGGAAAGTACTATAAACATGCAAATATATACTGAGTGCATTAGTTTTATGTCATTTGTTTGCAATTATTGAGTAATCTAAAACGAGTCTTCTGAAGACTGGGAAGATAGTTTCATTAGCAAAGGGCTTACTTAGAAAGTACATGGGTCTGAATATGATTCCCCAAACCTGCATAAAAAGGCAAGTCATTAAGGAGTACAGATAATTCCAGAGTTGGGGAAGCACCAACTGGAGAATACTTGAGGCTTTCTTAACAGGCAGCCTACGCTACTTGGAAAGTTTCCCACCTCTGCACTTCCATGATCACATGTCCTCTCACTGATACATACATCTGTACCTTTGTGTATACAAACATGCACTAATGTGCTGCACATATATCCCGAAGAAAGGAGCCTTGGAGAGTGAACTGTATACGTTTTATAAATGATCTCTTCATCAAGAAAAAGAAAGGTTAGAATGAAAAACAGAAAAATGGAAAGGAAAGAAATCAGAAATGAAGTGAAAAGAAAAGGAAGAAGAGAAGAGAGAAAAGAAGCGGCCTGATGAACATAATGGGAGGAAGCACATGTCTATGTGTCATCTTTATATAAATGATGATGACTAAGATTTTCTTAGTGCTTGATAAAGTCCCTCCAGTCTCATGTTGCCTGCTCTATGATATCTGATTAGTCAATAATCAAAACATCCATGCCAGAAGGTCGTATACTTGATCACTGAGCCACAGAAAGATTGATTCATTTTTTTAGGGCAGCCTATCTAGCCTGCTACAGAAAGAGACTAGATACAACTTCTGATCCTATCATGATTAGTTGCTTCCCCACAATAAAACATCCTGTAAAAGATGAACAAAGTGTATTTTTCCTTGGAAAGTGCAAACAAACTTTCCTAAAAACACATGAGGCTAATCATGCACTTTATTGCCGACCTGGTCTTAAGAAACTCTTCTCTGAATCTACTTGGTATTCATGATTTGATGGCTTACTCCATAGTCCCTAGGAATTTTATCTAAAAGACTATCTCAGGAATACTAATGAGAGTTAGAATTATTTTATATCTTGTAGCTTAAAATGGAAAGGATAACAGTGTATAAATAAAATATTATAGATAGTACTTTATTAAACATAAAAGCAATTGTCTTTTTTATTATATCATTAATAGAAATTTAAATATCCTGCTTGAAGAAAAATGTTAAATGAAGTAGTGATATTTGAGTTTAATTGTAGTGCAAAATATGCTGCTACATCAATAAAATGTAAGTTAATGAGCCCAGTTCTTACTTTTCTAATCTTAGGAAATCTATCTCTACATGTACTAGGGTCTTCTGAGCTTGGTGTAGAGAAATCACTAGACTACATATTTTAGATGCTGTTGCTCTTGATGCAAGAATATTGGAATGTCTTTTACAATGATGCTGTCTCATGCTTTCTCAGAGATCTAGGTTATTGGACATGCAATGGCCACCAAAGTAAGCCCTAAGCCAGGGGAGTTTGTTCTGGCTATTCTTAAAAGAATTTATTTCAGATTCAAAGAAGCATAAAATGGAGGGAGGGAGAACTAAGATAAAAGAGGAAGGGAGAGAGCACAAGAGAGAGGGGACTTCATATATTCAGCAAGAGGGGAGATTAAGTCCATCCTGCTCCTTGTCTGGGGTCATTTAAAAGACTCCTACCAGAAACAGGGGTGACATATGAGAAGGGGGTGAGCTACTCAGTACAGTACAGTACAGTACAGTACATGTAGCTCTCCTAGAGTTCTCCAGGTCTCAGTCTCAGTCACAGCCATAGCGGCCTTTAGAAAGATTTGAATAAGAAATATCAAATAAATAGGAGACAGAAGTTTCTCCAGGCATTCCTTTCCTTCATCAAGGACATTCTCAGAATTACTGTTTTGGGAAACTTCCCTACTTGACTCCATTTCTACATACCCATTTTCTAATATAAAGTCACCTTTAAGTCACTTAGGAACCAGTCAAGGGAACAAAGCCACAAATACTTCTGAAGTTCCTCCCCCAGCAAGCATATGCTCTGAGCAACAGCTTTGGAATCATCCCTCTAAGTGGGCAGCCGCTGTTTCCTGTTTCCAGGGCTATAAAAACATTTTATGCATCACAGTAGAAAAGGGTGAATAGTATTCTTACTGCCAAAATTCTAATTTATATCTGTTACTTCATATATATTATTTAAAATGATATTTTATTTCCTACTTTTTTATTGGGTATTTTATTTACTTACATTTCAGATACTATCCTCTTTCCCCATTCCCTACTCCCCAGAAACCCCCATCCCATCCCCCTTCCTCCTGCTTCTATGAAGGTATGCCCCCCCACCTCCCTGCATTCAAATTCCCCCACACTGGGACATTCAGCCTTCAAGAGACCAGGGACCTCCTCTCCCACCTATGTCTGCCAAGGCCATCCTCTGCTACATATACACCTGGAGCCATGGGTCTCTCTATGTGTGTTCCTAGGCTGATGGTTTAGACCCTGGGAGCTCTGGTTGGTTGGTATTGTTGCTCTCTCCATGGGGCCACAAACCCCTTCCTTCAGCTTCTTCAATCTTCTCTCTAACTCCTCCATTGGGAAGCCAGTGATTATGTCAGACTTTGGCAGAGGCTCTCAGGAGACAGCTCTATCAGGATCCTGTCAGTATGTACTTCATGTGTTTCCCCTTTTGATTGAGATTATAATATAATGACAATCTCTCTCTCTCTCTCTCTCTCTCTTTCTTGTCCTCCCTTCAACCCCCTTCGTATACCTTTCCTTGCTTCTTTCAAATTCATAGCCTCTTCATTTATTCACTATTATAGCATTATGTTTTTATGCACTGTTATTACATGAAAATATATTTCTAAATCCTACATGCTTTGTGTGTGTAATGTTACTTGTATGCATATTTTCAGGACTCTCCATTTGGTATTAGATAATTCATGCTCTCTTCCCTGGAGAAGACTTCTTTATTTGTCTGTAGAACTTTGTGCTGAACTGGTTTAAGGCCTCATGGGACTTACCCTTTCTACTTTTGCATGTCTATTGCTAAGTACAAAACCTCAACTGTTTTTCTTTTTTTTTTTTAGGATGTTGAAAATTATCAATTGCAAGAATATGTGTGTGTGTGTATGTGTGTGTGTGTGTGTGTGTGTATATATACACATATATATCATATATGTAATATATAACATATATGTGTTATGTATATACATATATATCCATATACATGTGCAAGTAGACTTGTGTATGTACATATTAAATTATAAAAATAGACCCACCTATGCTAGTAGATGACTAACTGAAGGATTGAATCCTAAGTTTTCTTCATGCATGTTGCTATATTTTAAAGTAAGTGTATTATCAATATTAGCATCATGGCTATTATTCATTTTGCTTTCCATGTAGACAAATTAGAGGACCCACATGACATTAAGGATCAAAATGACTCAATTTGATTCTATTAATTTCATTGTGTAGTACTGCTGTTCTCCAGCAGACTTGGTAATTATATATTTCTATGCTTTCCCACTTCAGTAAATCTCTTAGTGACAACCAGCGTCATTTAAAAAAGATAACTATGACAATGATATTGATCCAAAGTTCTTCTATAAATAAATTATTTCCTTTATGACTATGGATTTCATAAGTAATGGGGTGTAGTAGGACACTTTTGCTTATACATATATAAGAATCTAGGTATAAAGATATTTTATACATCATTTACAATGTTCTTAACTTAGAATTTTACATGAAATTTTACTGAGTTTTATAAAATCAAAGTAGGACATTTCTTTTAATTCTAAAAAGAAATTTGTGTGTTTTATGACAAAGATTATAATTATTTCTTTCTTAATTTTAAATCTTCCTTTCATTTTTGTCAAATTGTATTATGAGAAATAAAAATATCAGTAAACACAAAGCAATTTAATAATCAAGCTAAGAGTTTGCATAGAGAGGTAAAGATATGATAGGTATTAGAACTTTTTACCATGTTTCTGGTCAGAATTTTATCTTATATTTATATTAATATTTGTACATTTAATCAACATATAATTACATCATTTTGCTCCTTCCTTTTTCTCCCTTTAGTCCCTCCTAAGTACTTTCCCTCCAAATCCTTCTGTTGTCCTTAACCTCAAGTCAATCACAACTTTTATATTGTTATAAACATATATGTATATTCAGTACACACACACACATACACACACACACACATAATATATATATGGGAGACAGAGAAATACCAACAATCTTCTGAGTCCATTGTTATTGTGTGTATGTGTATGGTTTCAGAACTAGTAATTTTGTATTGGATAAATGATTGAGGGACTCATCCTCAACAGTCATTAGATATCTGCAGTTCTTTTCCTAGGGGTGAGACCCATTGCAACTCTAAAAACTTCTACTTCTGCATTAACATCTATATTGATATTCCCATTATTTAGTTTAGTTTATGCAGTCATTTTTCAGAGGGACTATTTCACAAAGGATCTTTTGGTACTTTGGCTCTAAGACACTTTCTACTGCCTCAGCAATATTTCTTAACCATAGATACAAAAGGTATGACATAGATGTGTCCACTTAACCTGGACTACTTTATGCCTATCTGTAATTTTCTGTGATGATTTCCATTTTCTGTAAAAAGTTTCTATTTTATTTTACTGCTTGCATGTAAAAGTGAGGAATGGCAGCTACAATAGTATTCTGCATGGGAAGTACATCTAGATATTGTTCTTAGGAACTGGAAATGTAGTGTAAATTACAAAGAGAAAAAAGACTAGAAGACTATTTCTAAAATGGCCATGTGAAATTAGGATGTAAAAGTGTATCTATAGGTGATTCCTTTGAATTCAGTCAAAAAAAAAAAAAAAAACCAAACCAAACAAACAAAAACAAGAGAGATGCTAGAGAATGGCTGGAATCAGAAAACTGAAGGTTTTTGAAGTCACTATTCCATTACCTAAGTATAAGTAGAAAACCCAGATGGCAGAGCAACTGAAGGTTCTAGAAAAATATTTGAAACATTACAAAGCTTAATTCAAAAGAAGAAGCTAAACTAGTAAAAAATATCTATGAATGACTATTGAGACATAAAGAAAATAAAACTGAAGGTTGAGCTGCATTAGATTTTGATTATTACTGTAGAAACTATTATTAATATATTTAGTTATTTTGAGTAATACAATTCATTCTAATTTTATACTATGGTCAGACAGTGTGTTAGCTGCACTGCCTTTCTACATTAAATTCTAAGGAAGAGCTTTTCCTCTCATTTATTTCAGTTTCTAACAGGTAGGTCTAATGGTGATCCCATGTGACACACAAAATTTGGGTCAGCTATGAACACGACCCACATGAAATTGTAAATTAACATACAATATTATGAAATTTTATGAAGAGGTACTTTTTAACTCAATGGCATGGAATTTTATCAATGAACTTTATCAATGACCATTTATTTTCAATATGTCCAAAATTTGTAAATATATGCCCGAGGATTCAAGATGCCATTTGCTTTTGTACTGCCTCTGTCTTCTTAATTCTTTGATTGTAATGTTTTCTTTTGGTTCCCTACATAGACAACCCAGAAAAATCTGTTCTCCTTAGATCAAGGTCATTTACTTGATCATATTTACATTATATCACATTTACCAGTAAAATGCAATCACTGTCAAAATCTTCACATGTTCTTCACAGAAACAAAAAAAATGTATAGAATTCACACGGAATTCCAAAAGACCCCATATTAGGCAAACAATTCTAAGCTAAAAGAACAGTAATGAAGAAACTACCATCCCAAATCCCAAGATATATTATAAAACTAAAATAATAAATCTGTATATTTCTTGCACACAAACAGAGCTGTAAAGCAAGAGAATTCTCAAAGAGAATTACAAGTAGCTAACACCACCTGATTATTTGACAAAGAACACTCTGGAGAAAAGACAATATATTTAACAAATGGTGGGAGGAAAACTAGATATAGAAAATCAAAAAAGACTCCCCCACTTCCTGCATAAAAATCAACCCCAAATAGATAAAAAAAAAAAACCTTTAATATGAAACCTGAAATGCTAGCATTGGTAGAAGAAACCTAAGTAACCGAAGAAACCTAGGCTACAGGCTATAAATTTAGAAAAAGACTTCTGAATAGAATCCTTTTCCACAAGAGTTAATGCAGACAGTTTACTAATAGGAGCTCATAAAACTGAGCTAACAGCTAAAGAAACCATCAATTGATTAAAGAGGACTCCCACAGAGTGAAAGAAAATCTTTGTCAGTTGTACAAAAATAACTGAGAATTAATAAATGAAATATATAAAAATCTCAACACAAAAAAGGAAGAATAAAACTTTCAAATAAAAAAAAACTGCAATGGAATAAAGTAGAAAATTCTCCTAGGATGAAGTAACAATGATTAAGAAATATCTCAATATGTACATTATTTTTTAACAATTAGAAAAATGCAAATTAAAATAAAATTGAGATTTTCTCACTACAGTCAGAAAAGCTAAGATTCAGAAACCAGTTGAAAAAAAATTCTGGGTTGATCATGCTGACAGATGGTGCAAATAGGAGGTCTCCATTAGGTCCCAAAGACTGTAGGAGTCAGAGGAATGGGCCTGGAGAACCTGATTAACCAAATCAACTAAGCAAGGCTCCTATCACAGAAACAGAAGTTGGAAGCACAGGGCCTGCATGGGTCTGCACCATATCCTCTTCATGTATGTTATGGCCATTAGCTTTGTGTTTTTGTGGGACTCCTAACAGTACTAGTGACCGTATATCTGCTTTTTTCTGCCTGATCTTTTCTTCCTATTCGGTTGCCTTGTATAGCCTAAATATGAGGGCTATTGCCTTTTCTTATGGTATCTTGTTTTGTCCTGTTTGGCTGACCTCCTTTGGAGGCATGCTCTTTTCAGAAGAGTAACCACCCATGAGAAGGAATAGCTCTGGGGTATAGAGGAGATAGAGGGGGATAGGTGAAGTGGAGAGAGAGGAAACTGCTTAGAATATATTATATTGGAGAAGAATCTATTTTCAATATTATATACTTGTATATATTATTGTATTGTAAATGTTATAATATTTAATATTTTATATATTAATAAATATTAAACTATATTAATATATATGCCTAAGGGTTATAGTCATAACTCGCTATATCTTATTGATAATTTTTAAACATAAGAAACATTTTATGTCTTCCATTCATTAAAGAAGACAGGAAGACAGAAAATCTTTACAGATACAGAAACTCTAGATTTCCATTTTGCAAGGTGAGTGTACAACTTTTACTTGTGGTCTCTTTCATCATTCAATTTTATGATGATATCTCCAGCTGGGATTGTTCATGAAAGATTTACTTCTGTGGAAACAGAAGGTAAGGGAACATCATTATCACACATTTCATTAAAATCAAATGGCAATATTCAGCGGTTGTTTGCGTGTTCGTTTCACATTATGGTTAATATTCAAAAGACTGATAAGATCGCTAAATTTACATTAAAACTGTTGAATGAGGAGTTGGTGGTAACGAAGTTCCTGTGAGTTTAACAGATCCTGCTTTCCTCGATGAGGACCTGAGATCACACTAATCTCGAAAGGGATGTGTCCTCAGAGAATCACACTACGACTGTCTTCTCTTGTCCAAAGAACCTTTTCATTTCAGCAGTTTCTAACCCATTTCTTTAAATAGACAAGAAAATAAAAGTCAGGTATTTTTCTAATTATTGTGAGACATAGTAAACCTGAAAAATTACTGTGAGTTATTCCCCACCTGACTTTAGAGAAAGTTAACCAACCAGGAATACAGATAGCCAGATTGTTCTTTTAATGGATGTGGGAATTCTCCTACTGAATTTATAACCACTGTACCAGCAAGAAGTACAGCCAGTCAAACTGTTGGCATTAGATGTTGATATAACTTGTACATGTAGGCTCATAACTTCAGGGTTATGGGATAATTATGATAACCAGAGTCATAAAAATAGTTCAATTGTAAGACATCTAAGTAAGACCTGGAAAAGGAAAGGATTAGATAAGGCAAGAACAGAAAACATTTGCACCAATATTTAATGTCAAATCAGACTGTGATCAAAGGCAATTGATCAAGACTAAGATTAAGATTAAAACTAAATTTAGTGATCATTTACTTGGTTGAATACATGCACATTTGAAAACATACTTTTTATGAAATTCTAAAATTGATAACTAGTCTACTATTAATTAATATCCTATGAGTGAGTCATGAAATGCTTTTACATGTGTACCCTTCTAGAGTTTGATTCCTATTATATTATCTGTTTTCTAAGAGTTATCATATAAATGTCAGAGCATAGGTCATTACTGATATACGACACAAGTGTTATGACAGTTAAGGTATATGTTGTGTTCTAGACAATAAGATTTTTAAATTAGACTGTTATATGTTGTGATTAAGAGTAATGAACTAGAGGTGGTGAATAATTGAATCTGAAGTTAAGAGTCCTCTGAGTTTGGTTTCTAGCACTCATATTGGGTATCTCAGAATTGTTTGTAACTTTGCTCCTGGAAAGCAAACACAATCTCCTGCCCTTAATGGGCACTTCCTCATATACAATATATACACAGAGAGACCAATGTGCATATACATAAATAAACATTTAAAAGATTAGTGAGCTAATTAATTAATGGGTTTACATGTATAATATATGTGCACATAGATGATAATCCAATGTTTTTCTACAATTGTACTTCCTATATTTTTATAGATAAATAATTTGATATAAGAATATATGATGCCTTGGGATCACTTAAGCATACTATCATATCATCTGCAAATAGTGAGATTTTTACTTCTTCCTTTCCTATTTGTATCCCTTCGACTTCCTTTTGTTGTCTAATTGCTCTGGTTAGGACTTTTAATACTGTATTGAATAGGTAGGCAGAGACTGGGAAGCCTTGTCTAGTCCCTGATTTTAGAGGGATTGATTTAAGTTTCTCTCAATTTAGTTTGATGTTGGCTACTGGTTTGCTTTTGCAACGTTTAGGTATGGGCCATGTATTCCTGATCTGTCCAGGACTTTTACCATGAAGGTATGTTGAATTTTGTCAAATGCTTTTTCAGCATCTAGTGAGATGATCATGCGTGTGTGGGTTTTTTTCAGTTTGTTTATATAATGGATTACATTGATGAATTTCCAAATATTGAACCATCCCTGCATTGCTAGGATAAAGCCTACTTAATCATCATGGACGATTGTTTTGATGTGTTCTTAGGTTCTTCTGGGCATATACTCAGAAGATGCTCTAACATATAACAAGGACACATGCTACACTATGTTCATAGCAGCCTTATTTATAATAGCCAGAAGCTGGAAAGAACCCAGATGTCCTTCAACAGAGGAATGGATACAGAAAATGTGGTACACTTACACAATGGAGTGTTAATCAGCTATTAGAAACAATGAATTCATAAAATTCTTAGACAAATGGATGAAACTAGAAAATATCACCCTGAGTGAGGTAACCTAATCAAAAAAGAACAGACATGGTATGCACTCAATGATACCTGGATATTAGCTCAAAGGCCCACAATACCCAAGATACAATTCATAGACCACATGAAGTTCATGAAGAAGAAAGACCAAAGTGTGGATCCTTCTGTCCTTCTTGGAGTAACAAAATACTCATGGGAGTAAATATGGAAACAAAGTGTGGAACAGAAACTGAATAAGGGGTGGTTCAGAGTCTGCCCCATCTGGGTATCTATCCCATGTGCAGTCATCAAAGCCAGATACTGTTGTAGATACCAGAAAGTGCATCCAGACAGGAGCCTGATATAGCTGTCTCCTGAGAGGCTCTGCCAGAGCCTCACATACACAGAAGCAGACAATGGAGGAGTGAGAGGGAAGACTGAAGGAGCTGAAGGGGTTTGTGGCTCCATGGGGAGAACAACAATACCAACCAACCAGAGCTCCCAGGGTTTAAACCACCAGCCTAAGAGCAAATAGGGAGGGACTCATGGCTCCAGTTGTATATGTAATGGAGGATGGCCTTGTCTGGCATAGGTGGGAAAGGAGGTCCTTGGTCACGTGAAGGCTGGATGCCCCTGTGTGGGGGAATTCGAGGGTGTTGAGGTGGGAGTGGATGTGTGGGGCACACCCTTACAGAAGCAGGAGGAGAGAGATGGGACGGAGTGGGGGATTTCTGGAGGGTAGGTAATGGGGATAGGGGATAACATCTGAAATGTAAATAAATAAAATATCCAATAAAAAAATTCACAAACATTACAGATTCTGAAATTGAGTAATAATGTATCTCTAACTGAAACTGAGTCATTTTAAGTAACTTTATAAATAACACAGTTATGTAAATTATGCCCAAATGGGCACTGCATGCAAAAACAATATTTAATTTATGTATTGCTTATGTGATACCTATATAAGGTATAGCTATGCATTCTATATACTTGTACATATACATATATTTTGTTATTCTTTGTTATGTTTTTCACTTCTTATACATCCATTAACAAAATCTCAAGTATGAAGGAAAAAATTGGAGAAGGAGATATGTTAAAACTCAAAACTGAATAGAAATATCCTATTTTCACATTTGAAAGTCTACTCATAACGTCATACTCTGATTTGATAAAGGTCTGATAACATATAAGTCATCAGGAAAACTGGTCCATATTTACTTTTACAGTATTTGTTTTTGATATGAGTATCACTTTTAATCTCATATGAAGGTATTTCTGAAATACAGATGTCAAATAAGAATAAATTTTGCCTAAAATTTTCTAGAAATTCATAACTTATTTCTAATGGAAGGAAAATTGACAATTTTTTCCATTATGAATAGCTCAAAAACATAAGGACAAATTTATTATGAGTATTATAATTATCATGTTGCTTTTGAAAGTTACATACATCTCAAATGCTTGTATTTCCATGTATGTATATGTGTAAACACATACACATATTTAATTATATTTGTAAGTATAAAAAGGATACTAAGTATAACTTATTGATAACCAGAGTGATATAATTTATTTAGAAGGAATCCCTCAATGGGTAAAAATTAAATCAAATTCTGTTTCTAGGAAATTCCATATTTTCTGATATCTGGGAGTTCTTCTTTGTTGAAAACACTCTTCCAGATGACCTGGAGGACATACAGCATTTGCTCCTTGGCATTTCAACACTCTTGTGACTTTTCTTGTTGAGGTAAAGAAGCATCTGTGCACAGTTGATCATAAAATCTTGCAGCATTCTGGGATTCCTAATCAGTTAATCAGTTTTTGTTTATAAACACTTAACAGATTTCATGTCACATCACCAAGAGTATTTGAAACAACTAAGCCTAACTGAAATATGGCAAAGTGGGTATTTAATTAACAGGACACATGTATCTTTCTAAGATATTTATTAGGTTAACACACGACACTTTCAGTTGGACTATTCCAACAGTAGCATTTTTTTTTTTTTTTATTGGATGATTTATTTACATTTCCTATGTTGTCCCCTTACCCCATCCCCCACCACCCCCTCGGAACCTCCAATCCCCTCGCCCCTCCTCCTTCTTCTCTGTGGATGTAACCTCTATCTACACCCCCCCCCACTCCCCCCTCCCCACCCTCAAAATTCCCACCCCCTGGGGCATCCAGCCTTCATGAGGTCAAGGTTCTCTTCTTCCACCTATGCCCAGCAGGGCCCTCCACTTTTACATATTCAGCTGAAGCCCTGGATTCCCCCCTAAGTGCTCCCAGGCTGGTGGTTTAGACCCTGGGAGCTGTGGTTGGTTGGTATTATTGCTCTCCTCATGGTGCCACAAACCCTTTCAGCTCCTTCAGTCTTCACTCTAACTCCTCCATTGAGAACCCCATGATCAGTTCAATGGCTAGTTGTGAGCATCTGCCTCTGAATATGTCTGACTCTTGAAGGCCTCTGAGGAGATATCCATATCAGGCTCTTATCAGCATGCACTTCCTGTCTTCCACATCAGCATCTACCTTTGGTGATTGCACATGGGATAGATACTCAGGTGGGGTGGTCTTGAGATGGCCCCTCCTTCAGTTTCTGTCCCTCACTTTGTCTCCATATTTGCTCCCTTGAGTATTTTGTTGCTCCTTCTAAGAAGGACCGAATCACCCTCACTTGGTCTTCCTTCTTTATGGGCTTCATGTGGCCTGTGAGTTGCATCTTGGGCATTTCAAGGTTCTAGGCTAATATCCAATAATCAGTGAGTGAATACCATGTGTCTTCTTTTGTGATTGGCTTACCTCACTCAGGATGATAATTTCTAGTTCCATCCATTTACCTAGGAACCTCTCGAATTCATTGTTTTTAATAGCTGAGTAATACTCCATTGTGTAAATATACCACATTTTTTGAATCCATTCCTCAGTTGAAGGACATCTGGGTTCTTTCCAGCTCCTGGCTATTATAAATAAGGCTGCTATGAACATAGTTGAGCATATGTCCTTGTTATATGTTCGAGCATCTTCTGGGTATATGCCTAGGAGTGGTATAGCTGGATCCTCGGGTAATGCTATGTCCAATTTTCTGAGGAACCGCCAGACTGATTTCCAAAGTGGTTGCACCATCTTGCAGTCCCACCAACAATGGAGGAGTGTTCCTCTTTCTCCACACCCTCGCCATCATCTACTATCACCTGAGTTTTTAATCTTAGCCATTCTGACTGGTGTGAGATGGAATCTCAGGGTTGTTTTGATTTGCATTTCCCTGACGACTAAGGATGCTGAACATTTCTTTAGATGCTTCTCGGCCATTCGAGTTTCTTCCGTTGAAAATTCTTTGTTAAGCTCTATACCCCATTTTTTAATAGGGTAATTTGGTTGTCTGGAGTCTAATTTCTTGAGTTCTTTGTATATATTGGATATTAGCCCTCTATCAGATGAAGGATTGGTAAAGATCTTTTCCCAATTTGTTGGTTGTCGTTTTGTCCTATTGACAGTGTCCTTTGCCTTACAGAAACTTTGCAATTTTATGAAGTCCCATTTGTCAATTCTCGATCTTAGAGCATATGCCATTGGAGTTCTGTTCAGGAACTTTTCCCCTGTGCCCAAGTATTCGAGGCTTTTCCCCACCTTCTCTTCTATTAGTTTCAGTGTATCTGGTTTTATGTGGAGGTCCTTTATCCACATAGACTTGAGCTTTGTACAAGGAGATAAGAATGGATCAATTTTCATTCTTCTACATGTTGTCTTCCAGTTGAACCAGCACCATTTGTTGAAAATGCTGTCCTTTTTCCACTGGACAGTTTTAGCTCCTTTGTCAAAGATCAAGTGACCATAGGAGTGTGGGTTCATTTCTTGGTCTTCAATTCTATTCCATTGATCTTCCTGCCTGTCTCTGTACCAATACCAGGTAGTTTTTATCACTATTGCTCTGTAGTACAGCTTGAGGTCAGGGATGGTAATTCCTCCAGAAGTTCTTTTATTGTTGAGAATAGTTTTCGCTATCCTGGGTTTTTTGTTATTCCATATGAATTTGAGAATTTCCTTTTCTAACTCTGTGAAGAATTGAGTTGGGATTTTAATGGGGATTGCATTGAATCTGTAGATTGCTTTTGGCAAGATGGCCATTTTTATTATATTAATCCTGCCAATCCATGAGCATGGGAGATCTTTCCATCTTCTGAGATCTTCTTCAATTTCTTTCTTCAGAGACTTGAAGTTCTTGTCATACAGGTCTTTCACTTGCTTGGTTAGATTCACACCAAGGTATTTTATATTATTTGCAACTATTGTGAAGGGTGTCATTTCCCTAATTTCTTTTTCAGTCTGTTTATCTTTCATGTAGAGGAAGGCTACTGATTTGTTTGAGTTGATTTTATAACCAGCCACTTTGCTGAAGTTGTTTATCAGGTTTAGGAGTTCTCTGGTGGAAGTTTGGGGGTCACTTAAGTATACTATCATATCATCTGCAAATAGCGATATTTTGACTTCTTCCTTTCCTATTTGTATCCCTTTGACTTCTTTTTGCTGTCTAATTGCTCTGGCTAAGACTTCCAGTACTATATTGAATAGGTAGGGGGAGAGTGGGCAACCTTGTCTAGTCCCTGATCTTAGTGGGATTGCTTCAAGTTTCTCTCCATTTAGCTTGATGTTGGCTACTGGTTTGCTGTAAATTGCTTTTACTATGTTTAGGTAGGGGCCTTGAATTCCTGATCTTTCCAAGACTTTTATCATGAAGGGATGTTGAATTTTGTCAAATGCTTTCTCAGCATCTAGTGAGATGATCATGTGGTTTTTTTCTTTAAGTTTGTTTATATAGTGGATTACATTGATGGATTTCCGAATATTGAACCATCCCTGCATTCCTGGGATAAAACCTACTTGATCATGATGGATGATTGTTTTGATGTGGTCTTGGATTCGGTTTGCTAGAATTTTATTGAGTATTTTTGCATCGATGTTCATAAGGGAGATTGGTCTGAAGTTCTCTTTCTTTGTCGGGTCCTTGTGGGGTTTGGGTATGAGTGTAATTGTAGCTTCATAGAACGAATTGGGTAGTGTTCCTTCTGTCTCTATTTTGTGGAATAGTTTGAAGAGAATTGGTATTAGGTCTTCCTTGAAGGTCTGATAGAATTCAGCACTAAAACCATCTGGTCCTGGGCTTTTTTTAGTGGGGAGGCTTTTGATGACTGCTGCTATTTCCTAAAGGGTTATGGGACTATTTAGATGGTTTATCTGCTCCTGGTTTAACTTCGGTACCTGGTATCTGTCTAGGAAATTGTCCATTTCATCCAGGTTTTCCAGTTTTGTTGAGTATAGGCCTTTGTAGTAGGATCTGATGATTTTTTGAATTTCTTCAGTTTCTGTTGTTATGTCTCCCTTTTCAGTTCTGATTTTATTAATTTGGATACTGTCTCTGTGCCCTCTGGTTAATCTGGCTAAGGGTTTATCTATCTTGTTGATTTTCTCAAAGAACCAACTCCTGGTTTTATTGATATTTTGTATTGTTCTTTCTGTTTCTACTTGGTTGATTTCAGCCCTGAGTTTGATTATTTCCTGCCTTCTACTCCTCCTGGGTGTATTTGCTTCTTTTTGTTCTAGAGCTTTTAGTTGTGCAGTCAACTTGTTAGTGTGTGCTCTTTCCAGTTTCTTTTTGTAGGCACTTAGAGCTATGAGCTTTCCTCTTAGCACTGCCTTCATGGAGTCCCACAAGTTTTGGTATGATGTGTCCTCATTTTCATTGAATTCTAAAAAGTCTTTTATTTCTTTCTTTATTTCTTCCTTGAGCAAGTCATCATTGAGTAGAGAGTTGTTCAGTTTCCATGTGTACGTGGGTTTTCCATTGTTTTTGTCATTATTAAAGACCAGTCTTAGTCCGTGGTGATCTGATAAGATGCAAGGGATTATTTCAATCTTTTTGTATCTGTAGAGGCTTGTTTTGTGACCAATTATATGGTCTATTTTGGAGAAGGTACCATGAGGTGCTGAGAAAAAGGTATATTCTTTTGTTTTAGGATGAAATGTTCTATAGATGTCTGTTAAGTCCATTTGGTTCATAACTTCTGTTAATTTCAAAGTGTCTCTGTTTAGTTTCTGTTTCCATGATCTGTCCATTGCTGACAGTGGGGTGTTGAAATCCCCCACTATTATTGTGTGAGGTGTAATGTGTGTTTTGAGCTTTAGTAAAGTTTCTTTTATGTATGTAGGTGCCCTTGCATTTGGAGCATAGATGTTCAGAATTGAGAGTTCACCTTGGTAGATTTTTCCTTTGATGAGTATGAAGTGTCCTTCCTTATCTTTTTTGATTAATTTTGGATGAAAGTCGATTTTATTTGATATTAGAATGGCTACTCCAGCTTGTTTCTTGGGACCATTGGCTTGAAAAATTGTTTTCCACCCTTTTATTCTGAGGTAGTGTCTGTCTTTGTCACTGAGGTGCGTTTCTTGTATGCAGCAAAATTCTGGGTCTTGTTTGTGTATCCAGTCTGATAGTCTGCGTCTTTTTATTGGGGAATTGAGACCATTGATGTTAAGAGATATTAAGGAAAAATGATTGTTGCTTCCTGTTATTTTTTTTATTAGAGGTAAAGTTATGTTTGTATCTTTTTTGGGGGTTGTTGGAAGATTACTTACTTGCTTTTCCTAGGTTGTAGTTTCCCTCCTTGTGTTGGCATTTTCCATCAATTATCCTTTGAAGTGCTGGGTTTGTGGGAAGATATTGTGCAAATTTGGTTTTGTCATGGAATATCTTGGTTTCACCATCTATAGTGATTGAGAGTTTTGCTGGGTATAGTAATCTGGGCTGGCAATTGTGTTCTCTTAGTGTCTGTATGATGTCCGTCCAGGCTCTTCTGGCTTTTATAGTCTCTGGTGAGAAGTCTGGTGTAATTCTTATAGGTCTGCCTTTATATGTTACTTGACCTTTTTCCCTTACTGCTTTTAGTATTTTTTCTTTGTTTTGTGCATCTGATGTTTTGATTATTATGTGACGGGAGGTATTTCTTTTCTGGTCTAGTCTATTTGGTGTTCTGTAGGCTTCTTGTATGTTTATGGGCATCTTGTTCTTTAGGTTAGGGAAGTTTTCCTCAATAATTTTGTTGAAGATATTTACTGGCCCTTTAAGTTGGGAATCTTCATTCTCATCTATACCTATTATCCTTAGGTTTGGTCTTCTCATTGTGTCCTGGATTTCCTGGATGTTTTGAGTTAGGAGTTTTTTGCGTTTTGCATTTTCTTTGACAACTGTGTCAATATTTTCCACCGTATCTTCTGCATTTGAGATTCTCTCTTCTATCTCTTGTATTCGGTTGGTGATGCTTGCGTCTGTGACTCCTGATCTCTTTCTTAGGTTTTCTATCTCCATGGTTGTCTCCCTTTGAACTTTCTTTATTGTTTCTATTTCTAGTTTCAGGTCCTGAATGTTTTTGTTTAACTCCTTCTTTGTGTTTTCTTCCATTTCTTTAAGGGATTTCTGTGATTCCTCTTTAAGGGCTTCTATCTGTTTACTTGTACTCTCCTATATTTCTTTAAGGGAGTTACTTAATTCCTTCTTATAATCCTCTATCATCATCATGAGAAGTGATTTTAATTCTGAATCCTGCTTTTCAGGTGTGATGGGGTGTTCAGGGCTTGCTATATTGGGAGAATTGGGCACTGATGATGCCAAGAAACTTTGGTTTCTGTTGCTTATGTTCTTGCGCTTGCCTTTCGCCATCTGGTTAACTCTAGTGGTACCTGCTCTCACTGTGTAAAACTGGAGTCTGTATTTCCAGTTATCTTGCTTATTGCAGAGCTCCTCAGAGTCCAGAGGTCTCTGTGGTCTTATGCTCCTAATCTCCTGGGTGGAATAACTCCTGGGACTCAGGCCACCTCTTGGATCTGGAAATCCTTCTGCTCTGAGTGCAGTGGGTCCTCGATGACTCAGGATTCAGTTTCAGCTGCTCTGAGTGCAGTGGCTCCAGCTGCTCTGAGTGCAGTGGCTCCTGGATGACTCAGGATTCAGTTTCTCAACAGGACAGGAGCAGACCGACTCTGTGTCACCTGCTCTGAGTGCAGTGGCTCCTGGATGACTCAGGATTCAGTTTCTCCACAGGACAGGAGCAGACCAACTCTGTGTCTGTTCCAGCCCAGAGGACCAGGCAGGGGCAGAAGGGAAGTGGAATTCCGGAGGGGCGGG
>NW_021604641.1:4373059-4463290 GCF_004785775.1 Grammomys surdaster | reverse complement strand
GACTCTGTGTCTGCTCCAGCCCGGAGGACCAGGCAGGGGCAGAAGGGCCAACAGTAGCATTTTATCAGCGATAATTATCTTGATTTTCTTTTTCTTTTGGAGGGTCTTAATGTTTTGAATGGTTTTCTGTTTGTTTGCTTGGTTTTTTTGTTTGTTTGTTTGTTTTAGTCATTCCATTGCACTGTTGAGATGCATGACTCTGAAGATGATGACAATGCAATATTGCAAGCTCTAAAGGCTAACGAAACAAAGGCTAGAGATGACTGTCTCTTTACATTCACATGAATTCCAAGAATGAAGTAAGCCTGTTCAATACTCTGGAATGACATGTCAGCTACATTGCATAGTTCATTGGTTACATTTTCTGTTTTCTCCATTTTTGCAAGAGTCTATGTTTTATGCCATGACATAAAAGGAATTTCTTTTCTTTCATTTTCCAAGAAAGTTTTCTCACCATTTTGAAAGTTCTTACTGGCTGCCTCTTCAAAGTGCCAAATTCGTCTAATGGTCTGTTCAAGGCATTTTGACTTTCATTAACACTTATCTTTTAAAGTTCTCACAGCTGCTGCTCAATGCCCATTTCTAACACACATCTATCTCTTGGGCACTTGCTACAATTGCATCGTACTTTCTGATCTCAAATTCTGCATTAGTTATCTGTCACTGAATAAGAGATTATACCAGATTTTTAGCAGCTGCCTGAAAAAGCCCTTAGTATTTCTACCAATCAGTCTTCTAAAATTTCCATACTAAACTACCTTAAACTGATGATTTGAGTTAATAGAAATTTATCCTGTCATATATATGAAGCTCTGAAATTTCACAGAAAAGCATTAGCATGTGTGATTCTTTTTGTAGGTGCTGAGAGATAGTGCGTGATTTGCCTCAGTAAGCCTGTGATGTGTGTTGCCAATATTTCACAAATTTTTTTAACTTGATTCCTATTTTTGCCAAGATGCATAGAGGTGACTTCGAATCCATATCCTAGATGGAAGGCTGGGATTTCTTATTTGATTTAATTTACATTCCAGTCAATGCCCACACTCCCAATTCCGCCTCCCACAGTTCCTCATTCCATTCCTCCTTCCCTTTGTCTCCCAGAGAGTGCTCTGCCTCCACAAGGCCTCTCCCTTCCCTTGGGCTTGAACTATCTCAAGGATTAAGTACACCTTCTACTGAAGCAGATAAATCAGACCTGTGCTATACGTGTGCCAGGGACCTCAGACACTCCTGATTTGTGGCCCAGTCTCTGGGAGCAACTCCTGGTTAGTTGAGGCTGCTTCTCTTCCAGTAGGGTTCCCCTCCCCTTCAGCTTTTTTAATCCTTCCCCTAATTCAATCATAGGGGTCCTCAACTTCAGTCCAATGATTGAGTATTAGTATCTGTGTTTGTCTAAGTCAGCTGCTGGTAGAGTCTCTCAGAGAACAGCAATGCCAGGTACTTGTCTGTAAGAACATCATTGCATCAGTAATAGTGTCAGACCTCGTTGCTCCTGCCCCCTCATGAGATGGATTCCAAGTTGAGTTTGTCATTGAACCATTATCCTTCAGTCTCTTCTCCATATTTGTCCCTGCAGTTCTTTTAGACAGGAACAATTCTGGATCAGAAAATGTGACTGCCTCCTCCTCTCTCCAACCCAAGTTCCACCATCTCTCTACCTCCTGTGATTATTTTGTTCCTGTTTCTAAGTGAGTTTCAGGTACACACATTTGGACCTTCCTTCTTGTTAAGTTTCTTCCCGCCTGTGAGGTATATCATGGGTATTCTGAACTTCTGGGCTAATATTCACTTATCAGCAAGTACATATGATGCTCGTCCTGTTGGGTCTGGATTACTTCATTCAGGATGATATTTTTTTAGTTCCAACCACTTATCTGCAAAATTCATGATGTACTCATTTTTAATAGCTAAATAGTATTGCATCATATAGATGAACCATATTTCTGCATACATTCTTTGGTGGAGAAACATTTGGGTCATTTCCAGTTTCTGGTTATTACAAATAAAGTTGCTATGAAAGTATTGGAGCACAACTCCTTGTGTTATGGTGGAACATTTTTTGGGTTACTGAAGAACTACCAGATTGATTTCCAGAGTGACTGTACCATTTTGCTATCTCACCAGCAATGGTGGCGTGTTCCTCTTTCTCCACATCTATAACAGCATGTACTGTTGCTTAAGACTTTAGTCTTAGTCATTCTGATTGATATAAGGTAGAATCTCAGGGTCATTTTGATTTGTGTTTCCCTGATTACTAAGGATGTTGAACTCATCTTTAGGTCCTTCTCAGCCATTTAAGAATATTCTGTTGGGAATTCTCTGATAAGGTCTATACTCCATTTTTTAATTGGGTTATTTTGTTGTTTGGAGTCTAACTTATTTAGTTCTTTGTAGATTTTGTATATTATCCCTCTATCAGATGTAAGGATAGTAAAGATCTTTTCCCAATATGTGAGTTGCCATTTTGTCCAATTAAAAGTGTTCTTTGCTTAACAGAAGCTTTTCAGTTTAATGATGTCCCATTTGTCAATTGTTTATCTTTGAGCCAGAGCCATTGGTGTTTTGTTCGGGAAATTTTCCACTGTGACAATGTGTTTGCAGCTATTTCCCACTTTGTCTTCTATTAGCTTCAGTATATCTGGTTTTATGTGGAGGTTCTTGAACCACTTGGATTAGAGCTTTGTTCAAGAAGATAAATATAGATCAATTTGCATCCTTCTATATGCAGACCACCAGTTAGACCTGCACCATTTGTTGTAGATGCTTTCTTTTTTTTCACTGGGTGGTTTTGGCTTCTTTGTCAAAGCATCCGTATGTGTGTGGGTTTACTTCTGGGTCTTCAATTCTATTCAAATAATCAACCTGTTTCTATACCAATATCACACAATTTTTATTACTATTGCTCTATAGTACAGCTTGAGGTTAGAATGGTGGTTCCCCTAGAAGGTCTTTTACTGTCGTGAATTGTTTCCCTATCTTGAGTTTTTTGTTTTTGTTTGTTTATATTGTTTTGTTTGTCCATATGAAGTTGAGAATTTATTCTTCAGAGATTTGAAGTCATTGTCATATAGATCTTTAACATGCTTGGTTAGAGTTACACCAAGGTATTTTTTATTATTTGTGACTATTTGTGAAGGATATTATTTTCCAATTTTCTTTCTCAACCTTTATTTTTTATATAAAGGAAGGCTACTGATTTGTTTGAGTTAATTTTATATCCAGCCACTTTGCTGAACTTGTTTACCAACTATAGAAGTTGTTTGCTAGAATTTTGGGGATCAGTTATGTATACTATCATGTCATCCAAAAATAGTAATACCTGACTTCTTCCTTTTCAATTAGTACTCCCTTGAACTCCTTTGATCTTCTAAGTGCTCTAGCTAGAACTTCAAGTACTATTTGAATAGACAGGAAGAAAGTAGGCAGTCTTGTATTGTCCCTGATTTTAGTGGGATTTCTACAAACTTCTCTTCATTTAATTGGATATTGGCTCTTGGTTTGCTGTATATTGATTTTATTATGTTTAGGTATGTGCCTTGAATTCCTGATCTTTCCAAGACTGTTAACACAAAGGAGTATTGGATTTTGTGATAGATTTTATCAGCATCTCATGATATGATCATATAATTTTTTCTTTGAAATTTTTATATAGTGGATTATATTGATGGATTGTTGTAATTTGAACGATGGTCATTGATCTTGATCATTTCCACATGTTCTTGGATTCAATTACTGAGAATTTTACTGAATATTATTGCATTGATATTCATGAGTGAGATTTGTCTGAAATTCTCCACCTTTGTTGGGACTCTGTGTGGTTTAGGTATCAGAGTAACTGTGGCTTCATAATATGAGTTAGGTAGTGTTCTTTCTTTTTCTATTTTGTAGAGTAGTTTGAGAAGTATTAGAATTAGCTCTTCTTTGAAGGCTTGTTAGAATTCTGCACTAAGATCATATGGCCTGGGCTTTTATTTATTTATTTTTTTGTGGGAGGATTTTAATGATTTCTTTTTCTTTACTTAGGTGTTATTGGACTGTATAGATAGTTTGTCTGATCGTTTTAAACTTTGGTATGTGCTATCTGTCTAGAAAATCATCCATTTCATGTAGATTTTACAGTTTTGTTTAATATAGGCTTTTGTAGTAGGTTCTGATGATTTTTTGAATTTCCTCAGTTTCTGTTGTTATGTCTCCCTTTTCATTTCTGATTTTGTTATTTTGGATACTGTCCCTGTGCCTTTCAGTTATTTTGGCTAATGGTTTATCTATGTTGTTGTTTTTCTCAAAGAACAGGCTCTTAGTTTTGTTGATATTTTTATTCATTTTCTTTGTTTCCAACAGATTGATTTAAGTCCTGAGTTTGATTATTTCCTACTGTCTTCTCCTCTTGTGTGTGTTTGCTTCTTTCTGTTCTAGAGTTTTCAGGTGTGCTGTTATCTTCCTTGTATGGGATGTCTCCAATTTCTTTTTTTTTTTCTTTTTTCTTTTCTCTCATTTTTCTTTTTCTTTTTTATAATTTATTTTTTCTCAAATCATAATTCATTCACACAGGGGTTATAAACACAGAAAGGCAGGACGTGGGGAAGGGGATGACACTGGAGTGTGAGTGTTCAGGGGGAATACAGATATCTTTCAGAACCGGATATCGGCTGGGTGAAGGTTCAGGGGACAGGTCACAATGACTCTGCCTATGACTCACTTGTCCTTATCTAAGTTGGTATTATCTGCCAAGGCTACTTATTTACAAGCTCTATGACTGCTCGGGCTGATAAATTTCTACAGGGTATTAGTACTATGAATTTCCACTTAAAATAGATTTAATTGTTTCACATAATTTGGGGTATAATGTGTCTTCATTTTCATTTAAGTCATTGAAGTCTTTTATTGCTTACTTTTGTTTTGTTTTGTGTTTTGTTTTTCAAGACAGGGTTTCTTTGTATAGTCCTGGCTGTCCTGGAACTCACTCTACAGACCTGGCTGGCTTTGAACTCAGAAATCCGCCTGCCTCTGCCTCCCAAGTGATGGGATTAAAGGAGTTTGCCATTACTGCTGGGCAGTTTGTTTGTTTGTTTGTTTGCTTGCTTGTTTATTTTTCTCTGACAAAGTTATCACTGAACAGAGAGTATGTGAGCTTTCTCTTGTTTTTGTTGTTATTGAAGTCTAGCTTTAGTCCATGGTGGTGGTAGAATGCATAGGATTATTGCAATCTTCTTGTATCTGTTCAGGCTTGTATTGTGACTGATTAAATGGTCAGTTTTGAAGAAGGGTCCATGAGGTATTGAGAGGAAGGTATATTCTCTTCTTTGGGGTGAAATATTTTGTAGATATTTGTTAAATCCATCTGGTTCATAACTTCTGTTAGTTTCACTATATCTTTGTTTAGTTTCTGTTTCAATTGTCCACTGGTGAGAGTGGTGCTTTAAAATCTCTCACTACTATTGTGTGAGTTCCAATGTGTGTTTTGAGCTTTAGTAAAGTTTCCAAGTGTGTGTGCCCTTGAATTTGAATAATAGATGTTAAAGATTGAGACTTTCTCTTAGTAGATTTTTCCTTTGGTGACTATGAAGTGTCCTTTACCATCTCATTTGATAAGTTTTGGATTAAATTCTATAATTATTGGATGAATATTAGAATGGTAACTCCAGCATGTTTCTTGGTACTATTTGCATGGAAAGATTTTTTTGTCCAGCCTTTTACACTGAAGTAGTGGCTGTCATTGTCATTGATGTGTGTTTTTTATATTCAGCCAAATACTGGATCCTGTTTATGTATCCAGTCTATTAGCCTGTTGGAGATTTCCTTGCAGTATCCTGTGTAGTGTTGGATTAGTAGAAAGATTATTGAAATTTGGGTTTGTCGTGGAATATCTTGTTTTTTTAATCTATGGTGTTTGAGAGTTTTGATGGGTATAGCAGCCTGGGTTGACATTTGTGTTCTCTAAGGGTCTGTATGACATCTGTCTGCAGAGAGCCGCGGTGAGCGGAGACGGCATGCGCCATTACAAGATGGCACTGGCATCCAGCGCTCCCGCAAGTACAAGTGGACTGCGTATGTACAAGTGGACTGCGCATGTGCATGTGGTGAAAGCTCACCAAGTCATGGCCCATCCCGGGGCGTAATATGCGTTCTTGAGCAAGCAGCCAATCAGATATGAACACGCCGCTCCAGGGGTATATAAGCAGTGCCTTTTCGGGGCCCGGGGTCTTCCTCCTTTCATCACAATAAAAATTTGCTGCAGAAGGATCCTGGTGTCCACGTGCGTTCTTGCTGGCGAGATGATTATACGCGGGTCACATCTGTCGAGGATCATCTGCATGTTATAGTCTCTGGTGAGAAGTCTGGTGTAATTCTCATACGTCTGTCTTTACATGTTACTTGCCCCTTTTCTCTTACAGCTTTTAATATTCTTTCTTTGTTCTGTGAATTTAGTGTTTTGATTATTATGTAATGGGAAGATTTTCTTTTCTGGTCCTATCTATTGGGTGTTCTGTAGGCTTCTTATCCATTTACGATCATCTTGTTCTTTAGGTTAGGGAAATTTTCTGTGATTTTGTTGAAGATGTTTCCGGCATTTGGAGCTGGGATTCTTCAGCCTCCTCTATTTCTATTATTGGTACATTTGATCTTTTCATTGTGCCCTAAATTTCCTGGATATTTTGGGTTAGGAGCTTTTTACACTTTGTATTTTCTTTGTCTGATGTGTCAATATTTTAATGGTACCTTCTACATCTGAGATTCTCTGTTCTATCTCTTACATGCTGTTGCTGATGCTTGTATTTGTGGCTCCTGTTCTCTTTCCTAAGTTGTCCATCCCCAGGGTTGTCTCCATTTGTATTTCCTTTATTGTTTCTATTTCCATTTTTAGGTCTTGGACTGTTTTGTTCAATTTCTTCATTTACTTGATTATATTTTGCTGTATTTCTATAAGGGATTTATTTGATTCTGCTTCTATCTGTTTGTCTGTGTTTTCCTGTATTTCTTTAAAGGAGTTATTTATACCTTTCTTAAAATCCTCTGTTATCTTCATGAGATGAGATTTTAAGTCGTTATCTTGTATTTCAGGCCTGTCAGAGCGTCAAGGTCTTCCTGTGGTGGGAGACCCTTGGTTCTGATGGTGCTGAATTGCATTGGGTTCTGTCTCTTATGCTCTTGCACTTGCCTTTCCTCATCTGGTTATCTCTGGAGTTAACTGCCCTTTAAGTCTCTGACTGGAGCCAGCCTTCTTGGAGGCATGCAAAGCTCTGTGACCTGGGTTAGAGCCAGTCTCATTGGAGGCAGGCAGTGGTGTCTCTGCTTAGGATGAGACTCCTGTGTCTCTGGTTAGAGCAGGCCTCCTGTTTCCCTGGTTATTATCAGTCTCCTGGGGTACAGACAAGCTGAACGGTGTGGAAGGGTATGATAATCAGGCCCAGGTGGAGAAGCAGATGAGAAGGAAGGTAGAGCTCAGCAATGGAGGTAGGTCCCTCATCATCTGTGCCCTTTAGGTGTCCCAGCTGGTGTAGGTATTTGGGCAAGATTCTCACCTGTGTCCCTGGTTACTGTGGACCCACTGGGAGGCATGAGGCTATAGGGTATGGGAAAGTATTGGCCAGTGATCTGGCCCGGGAATTCTTTTCTTATCAAAACAATCTGAGCCCAAATGCTCACACCACTTTTTCTGTATATATATTTTCTACTTCTCATGGTAGAAATCCCTGTTATTCAATTTCAAGTCCAGCATAACCCATGAAGAGTGTGCTGTTTTGTTGTTTTGGTTGGTTTGGTTTGGTTTGGTTTGGTTTGGTTTGGTTTGGTTGGTTTGGGTTTTGTTGTTTCAGTTTGATTTTTTGTCAACTTGAAAGAAATATGAAATATGAACTTATCTTAGAAAATTGAAATTAAATGAGAAAATTCCTCCATAAGAATGACCTGTCAGAAAGTGTGCAGGATATTGTATTGATTAATGATTGATATGAGAAGATCTAGTGCATTGTAGGTAGTGTTACTCGTGGTAAGTTGTTCTAAAGTTTATAAGAAAGATAGCTGATGAAATGTTGGAGGTTGAAGATTTTGTGTCTAGAGTGATTTCCCAGTTCCAACTGCTAGGAGCCTGGTTACAGAAGATGGCCAGTTGAGGCTCTATACTCCCCATTACTAGGAAACTCCGTAAGGGTCACTCTCATAGATTCCAAGAAATTTATACTTACTTAGGTTTCTACATCTCCCTACCAACATTCCCCATTTCAGTTATCTCTTCCAGTACTCTTATCTCTCAACCCAATCATTAACACATACTTATTTTTCTATGTGACATGTAAAGAATTGGATATAAATATGTTAGAATGGTTTACATAGATTCATTACCCATCTGTTTGTATATCTATGTACCTATTCATCTAAAACAAAAGGAGAGAAACTCATGTATATTGATTAAATTGGCAACGTTCCAATAGAAGCATTTCAGTCAAGGACTAAATAAACTAAAAAACATTAAGTGTTATGCCAAGAAGTAAAAATGAAGTGACTGTATATTTTTTGATCTTATTTAATTTAATGCCATTAAAAGCAAGAGTCATATTCTAATGGTTATAATACTAGAGCTACTTTAACTCTGATAATTTCCTTTTATTTTTTTCCTTTAGATCTTTAATCTTTATTTCTGAAGATAATACACACAACTGTGTAAGCACAAATGTATTCAGGCACACGGCACATGGCACACGTTGAAGCAAACAAAACAAAACAAAACAAAACAAAATCTTTTTGAGGATCAGAATCTGAGAGCCTGTTATTCCTGTGGCTTCTTGCCTAAGAATTCTTTACATTTTGTGCTGCAACACTCAAATGTATTTCTGATATACTTTCAGCTTAACACAGACCTTGGTAATGATACTAGCGTTTTGGATGAGAGAAAGACCTTATGTTAACAATAATGTAGGTGATTAATTATGTGGAGAAAGGATTTTCAGCAGGAACCATTTCCATTCCACACACAGCAAACCTAGAAACATATCCTAAAGGCAGGGTCATTTTATTGCTGAGAATCACACTGCAATCATTGTTCTATATTGCTTCATCTGTAGCTTTAATGAGGCATATGCTAGAATAAATGTTAATCATCACAGAATGGAAATGAAAGTTTTATCTGAAGAATAAGTAAAGGGGTTAGAAAAAAGAGGAAGAAGTACAGGGAGAAAGAAAAATTAAAAAAAAAGATATTTTCCACTCAAGAGCTAGAGGGAAATGTTCAGCACTATATATAAAAATTCAGCAATATTTAATTGATGCAAAAATGGACAGAATGGAAATACATTTATATTTATTTGTTATTAAATTATGGCTCAACATATCTAAAATATGATGAAAATAAGCCAAGGGTTTTTTTCATCTTTTTTATTGGTTATTTTATTTATTTACATTTCAAATGTTATCCCTCTTCCCAGTTTCCCCTTCACTAGGTCCCTATCCCCTCCTCCCTCCTCCTGAATCTATGAGGGTGCTTCCTCACCCACCTTGCCTCAACAGCCTAGTGTTCCCTTATTCTGGGTCATCAAGCCTCTACTGGACCAAGGGGCTCCCCTCCCAGTGATATCCAGTAAGGCAATCCTCTGCTACATATCCAGCTGGAGCCACGGATAATCCCTGTGTACTCTCTGGTTGGTGGTTTAGTCCCTGAGAGCTTTGGGAGGTCTGGTTAGTTGATATTGTTGTCCTTCCTATGAGGTTGCAAACCAGTTCAGCTCCTACAGTCCTTGCCCTAACTTCCCCACTGGGCTCCCTGTGCTCAGTCTAATGTTTGGCTGTGTACAACACGTCAGTATTGGTCAGGATCTGGCAGAACCTCTCAGGAGACAGCCATATCAGGCTCCTGTCAGCAAGCACTTCTTGGCATCCACAATAGTGTCTGGGTTTGTGTCTGCACATGGAATGATTTCCCAGGTGGGGCAGTCTCTGGATGGCCTTTCCTTCAGTCTTTGCTCCACTCTTGGTCCCTGTATTTCCTTTAGACAGGAGCAATTTTGGGTTAAAATTTTGGAGGTGAATGGTTGGACCCATGCCTCAACAAGGGGCCATGCCTAACTTCTGTATATGGCTAAATATAGTTCCTGAGCTACAGTGATCTCTATTTTATACTTAAAGTATTCCTACATAGAAAATATGGAGTTTTAATATGTTGAATATGATGCCTTCTGTAATGGGTGTTTACTTTATTATTATTTAATATAAACATGTACTGCTTCAAGTCTGAATGCATTATACAAATTTTAAAGGGAAACTAGAATGCTATTGTTATCAATGTCTGTCTTTAAATCTTAGAAAAATAAATTTCAATTGACTTTGATATTCTACCACAAATTAACAATTATCACTTTCTCTTTTCAATAAAGTGTGTAAATAGGTGAAAATATATGTAAATAGAATAAAATTGAAAAGTAGTGTAAAAAGATGTGAAGAAACAAATTCTGATAGAACTAACAGGACTCAAGCTCTGACAGCCAGTACAAAGAATAGAAAGAGGCAACTTTGGGAGATAGGAGGTGGGGACGAGGGGGTTAACCCTCCAAAATCCACCAGAGACCTGGGACATGAGAGATTCTCAGGACTCAAAGGGAAGGACCTTAGATGAAATGCACAATAGTGGAGAGTGGGAACTTGTAGAGCTCACTCCAGCATAAAGACCAGGTATCAAGTAAGGGATGGGGTTGTCATCCCACAGTCAAAAACTCTGACCCATAATTGTCCCTGTCTAAAAGACTGACAGGGACAAAAATGGAGAAAAGCCTAAAGAAAAGAAAGTCCAGCAAAAGGTCCAAATTGAGATCCAGATCAAGGGGAGGCCCCAAGGCCTGACACTATTACTGAGACTATGGTATGCTCACAAAAAGGGGCCTATCATGATTGCCCTCCAAAAGACCCAACAAGCAAAGAGTCAGATGCAGATATTTACACCTAACCAATGGACAGAAGCTGCTGACCCCTGTAATTGAATTAGAGAAAAGCTGGAAGTTGAAGAGGAGGATGACCCTATAGGAGGAACAGCAGTCTCAACTAACCTGAACCTCTGAGATCTCTCAGAAATTGGGCCACCATCCAGGCAGCATAGACCAGCTGATATGAAGCTCCCAACACAGACAACAGAGGACTGCTGAGTTTGGGCTCAGTCAGAGAAGGAGCACCTTACCCAGTAAGATTGGAAGCTCCAGTGAGTGGGGAAGTCTGGTGCAGTGGGAGGTGTTAGAGTGGGGACATCCTCATGCAGTGTAAAAATCTGGACTGTAAAAGAAGATTAAATTAAATAAAAAATTAAATAAAAAACTAAATGTGAGGATACAGATATCCACAGCCAAACAATGGATGGAGCTTGAGGACAATTACAGAAGAATAGGAGGAAGGATTGTGGGCCCTGAAGGGGCTAGAAACTCCTCAGGAAGATAGAGTCAACAAACATGGACCCTTAGGGATCTCAGGATTTGAACCATCAACCAACAAACACACAAGGGCTGGACCTAGGCCTCCCTGTACATATGTAGTGGATGTACAGCTTGGTCTTCATGTGGGTCTCTAACAGCTGGAATGGAAGCTATACCAAAACCGGTTCCCTGTATGTGGGATATGTTCTTCCAGCTAGGCTGCCTTGTCTACCCTCAGTGGGATAGGAAGCAACTAAATGCAGAGATACTTGATGTGACAGGGTGAGGGGATATCTGGGAAGGTGGGTGCTCAGAAGAGAAGAGGAGGGAGGTTGGAGGGAGCGATTGTAGAAAGGAGTGACCAGGAGGGGATAAGTGAGTGGACTGTAAAGTGAATAAGTACAAAATTAAATTAAATTTAAAAATAAAAGTAAAGTATAATTTGAAAAGGAGCAACCTGGTTAAGGTAGAAAATTGATATGTCTTGAAGGAAAAGAAAAATACAGACACTGATCTCTTCATCAGTGATAAATAGCAAGACTTAGAAAAGCTAAATTCCTGTCCTGATCAGATTTCTCCTTCAGCAGAAATCATATTTTCCATTCCTTGGATCCCTATCTTTACATTGTGAGAAAGTAAGAGAAACAACTTAGGAGATTTGGTTAAAACAACTTTAAATCAATTTTCTAGGAGCAAAAGAAAGACTGTTGGGATTGAATACTGAAAGCAATGTAAATTATACAGCTATTATACTTCAATTTCATGCAAGCAAGGGAAGCTGTGAAAAGGCACAGGATCTCAGCATGGGTAAGGTAGTAAAGTTGCTTCAGAGCTCATAATCTCTCCCATACTATACACTAGAGAAAAATAGCATGCTCTTTCTGGTCTAACACCAAAAATTGTACAATGCATCATTAAGTAATGACTATAACCATCAGAACTAGTGGTAATAATAGTCGCATGATTAAGATAATTTAAAATATTGTAAAATTAAAATACTAATATAAAGTCAACACTAATAACAAAATAAGTAATAATTTTCAACTAAGCCTCTTATCATGACAAAAAAAAACTAAATTAAATAGGTCCAGAATTTAAGACACCAGAAATGACTGTATCCATACTTCTCAAGATTAGATAGATGTCTCCATTCTTTGGTTGAGGAACATCTAAATTATTTCCAGCTTCTGGCTATTATTATTAAATCTGTTATGTACACAGTAGAGCACATGTCCTTGTGGAACGATGGAGCATCTCTTGGGTATATGCAGAGTAGTAGTATAGCTTTCAGTTAGAACAACTTCCAATTTTCTGAGAAACCTTCACATTAATGTTATAACATCACAGAGATGTTATACAAGTTTATAGTCCCACTAACAAAGAAGCAGTGGTCCCTTTCTCTATATCTTAACCAGCACGTCCTGTCACTTGAGGTTTTGAGCTTAGCCATTCTGATAGGTGTAAGGTAGAATTTCAGGGTTGTTTTGATGATGAAAATGTATTTAAGTGCTTCTTGGCCATTCAAGATTCCTGTGTTGAGAATTCTCTGTTTAGCTCTGTATCCCATTTTAAATTGGGTTCTTTAGTTTATTAGAGTTTAACATCTTGAGTTTTTTTAATATACTTGAATATTAGCTTTCTATTGTATGTAGGGTAAGTGAAGATCTTTACCAATCTGTAGGTTGGCATTTTGACCAATTGATGATGTCCCTTGCCTTACAGAAGCTTTTCAGTTTCAAGAGGCCCCATTTATCAATGTTGATCTTAGAGCCTGAGCCATTGTTAGTTCAGGAAATTGTGTCCTGTACCAATGTGTTCAAGGCTATTTCCTAGTTTCTCTTATATTAGATTTTGTGTATATAGTTTTATGTTGAAGTTCTTTGATGCACATGGACTTGAGTTTTGTTCAGGCTGATAAAAATGGATTTATTTTCACTCTTCTACATGAAGACATCCAGTTAGACCAGCACTATTTGTTGGAGGTGCTTTCTTTTATACATTGTATAGTTCTGGCTTCTTTGTCAAAAATCAAATGTCCATAGCTGTACAATACTATTCATCTATTTAAAACAATGATGTCATGAAATTTGCAGACAATTGGCTGGAACTAGAAATGGTTACCTGAGTGAGGTAACCACAGCCTAAATGAACATGCATGATATGTACTCACTGATAAGTGGACATTAGACATAAAGTACAGAATACCCATAATATGCTCAACAGACCCAAGGAAGCTAAACAAGATGAAAGGCAAAATAAGGCTGCTTTAATCACATTTAAAAGAAGGAACAAAATAGTCATAGGTAGGAAAAATAGTGAAGAAACTGGGTGGGAAAGAGAAGGAGAAGGAAAGTGGATGTACTGTGGAAAAAGACATATAAAGAAGATAGAGAAGACCAAAGGGTCAGGAGAAAGAATGGAAATCTGCAGCTTCCAAAGATGGAGTTTGGACAGAATATCTAGAAAGTCTGAAAACCCTAGGATGAGAAAGCCTCTCAGGAGGCAATGTAGGTGACCTTATCTGAGTTGCCTGAGAGTGGGAACATGGAACCTGAAGAGGTCACTTCCCTGTTACCAGACAGGACCCCCAGTGGAAGATTAAGGGCATCAACCCACAAAATTTTTGACTCAAATTTTTTTCTGTCTAAAAGAAATGCATGGACAAGGATGGAGCAGAGACTAAAAGAATGGCCAAGCAATAGCCAGCCCAACTTGAAACTCACCCCATGGGTAAGCACCAATCACTGACATTATCAATGATACTCTGTTATGCTTACAGACTAGAGTCTGGTATATTTGTCCTCTGAGAGGTTCTACCCAGAAGCTGACTGAAACAGATAAAGATACCTACAGACAAACATTGGACAGATGTTGGAGAATCTTACGGAAGAGTTGGGAAATAGTTTGAAGCACCTGAAGGCGATGTGAACTCCACAAAAAGACTAACAGTGTCAGCTAACCTGGACTTCTTGGAGTTCTCAGAGACTAAGCCACCAACCAAAGAGCATATATCAGCTGTAAAGTGTCCCTTGGCACATATGTAGCAAATGTGCAGCCTAGACTCCATACAGGACACCAAATAATTGGAATTAAATTACATCCTAAAGCTGTAGCCTAACTGTAATAGCTCTTGCCCAACAGGGTTGATTTGTATGATCTCAGGGGAAGAGGATGTAACTAAAATGGCAGAGACTTGATGTGCCAGGCTAGGGGGAATATTCAGAGTAGACCCTACTCTTTTAGACAAGAAAGGGAGGAGAAATAGAGAAAGGAATCTTGGAGGGGGTTCTGGAGGAGCTCAGCATTTGGAAAGTAAATGAATTAGCAAATATTAAAAAAATGTACATGTCATAGTTAATTTATAGAATTAACAGAAAACATACACAAAATTATACTGTTTAAAATAGAAAGTACATCTTAAACATGATTCCAAACAAGGAAAATAAAATGTTGCATTTTACCTACTCATAAAAGAGTTTTCCTTTTTTGTAAGAATATAATGACATTTCTATTGCTCTGTTTAGCAAAGATTCAAGTGTTTAACTTGATTTGCCATTGTTGAAAGTGTAGAGAATTTATATATCATTATGATATTAAAACACTTTCACTGTTTAAAAAATTTTGACAAATGTTTGAGTTTAAAACTTCCCACTACTTTGAGCTCACTTATTACTACCATCATATACTAGGCTGAGTGAACCTTTTTAATGGTTTTCATGAGTAAGTTTCCAATAGGTTTATATATTTGAAATTTTGGTTCAGAGTTGGTGGATTGACTTTAGGAAGGATTACAAAATTGTATAGGCTTGTTGGAAGAGGTGTGTCCTTGGAGTGGGCCATACAGAACCAAAAACAAGCATCCTCTTCCTCCCTCTCTCCTCTCTCTGTGCCTCCTTCTTTTAGATCAGATGCAAACTCTCAACTACTGGCCCAGAACCATGTCTACTTCCTTATTATCATGTTCCTTACATTATATTCATGGACTCACCCTCTGAAACTACTAGTACATCCCAGATTAAATGCTTCCTTTTATAAATTGTCTGCATCATATCACAGCAACAGAACACTAACTCTCACAGTATTCTAAATATGTATGTTCAAGTCCCTAATATCATGAACCTAAAATATAAAATTATTCAGAAAAGGGGACATTTCATATACTAGGATATTAAAGAGCATATGAGAGTAAGATATAGTGCTGGATTATCTTGATTGGCTTTGAGTTTGACAACAATTATAATGAAATAAGAGGAGCAAAAGAAACTAACATTGAAAAAATGGAGCTACCAACTAAACTACAGGTCATGAAATTTGGCAGGATGCGGACACAGCTTAGGGAATGTGATAGTTGATTGAATTTAGAGAATGCAGCCAGGGAACCTTTCTTCAAGCCTGTGGCATAAGCAAAAAAAAAAAAAATAGGAAGCCATGGGTCTGAAGGGGAGTGGGAAAGGGTATGATGTGAGAAGGAGGGATTTTAGGGAGAAAAAGGAAAAAGAAAAATTCTGTAATTACAGATAATCTGACAATCAATTAACAAAGGCTCAAAAACCAAATGTTTAGTGGGATCAATGAAATAAAAGCAGATAAATTCCATGGGTAATCAGACAAACAGATACTGGCTTTTTAGGAAAAAATATACATTTATAAAGTTCTTATAAAGGTGTCCAATAAAAATGCATATAAGTGGGAGAAAGGTACCATTGTGATAGAGTGTTTTTAACAGTAAACAAATAATTTTGGCTACTACAAATTTGTCACAGTAGTTTCAACTTACATGCTAAATCATTCAAATAAAAAGCATCTAAGGACTACATCCAGGAAAGGACTTGATTCACTTTTTCCCTCCTCTTCATTTCTGTTTCAGTTTTCAAAGACTTGTCATTTATCTAGTTCAACCAGAATGACTAAGATCAAAAAACTCAGGTGACATCAGATGCTGGTGAGGATGTGGAGAAAGAGGAACACTCTTCCATTGCTGGTGGGATTACAAGCTGGTAATACCACTTTGGAAAATATGGTGGTTCCTCAGAAAATTAAAAATAGTTCTACCTGACAATCCCACTATACCACTACTGGGCCTATACCCAAAAGATGCTCCAACGTTTCACAAGTATACATGCTCTACTATGTTCATAGCAGCATTATTTATAATAACTAGAAGCTGGAAACAACCAGATATCCCTCAACAGAGGAACGGATACAGAAAATGTAGTACATTTACACAATGAAGTTCTTTTCATTAAAAACAATGACTTTGTGAAATTTGCAGACTTATGGATGGAACTAGAAAATATCATCCTGAATGAGGTAACCCAGTCTCATGAACACACATGGTATATATTCACTTATACATGCATATTAGGAAAAGAGCCGTGAATACCCACAATACAATTCAAAGATCATAAGATGATATGAAACTCAAGAAGAAGGAAGACCAACATGTGGATGCCTCAGTACTACTTAGAAGGGGGAACAAAATAATGACTGGAGATAGAGGGAGCGAAGGACCTTGAGGGGAGAAAGGAGGGGAAAGTTTTTGAAAAATGGGGGCATGATCAGGTGTGGGAGAAGACAGGGAGAAGAACAGAGAGTCGAGAAACTGAACAGACTTGTGTAGCAGAGTGGGATAGGGAACTGGTGGTAACCACTAGAAAGTCCCAGATGCTGGGAAAGCCAAGAGACTCCCAGGACCCAACAGAGATGACTTTAGCTAAAATATCTAACAAAGGGGAGTAGATCTTGTAAAGGCAATATCCAGACAGAATTTAAGCATGGCCATCTGTTAAGGCATGAGGCCACCTACCAATCTCAAAAATATTAACCCAGGATTGTTTCTGTCTAAAGAAAATGCAGGGACAAAAAGACTAAAAGAAAACAGAGACTGCCCCATCTAGGAATCCTTCCCATCTGTAAACACCACATTGAGATACTATGGCTAATACCAAGAAGTTCTTGCTGACTGGAGCCTGGTATGGCTATCTCCTAAGAGGCTCTGCTAGCACCTGACCAATACATATGCAAAAATACTCACAGCCAACCACTGAACTGAGCACAGGGACCCTAATGGAGGAGTTCCTCAATAGGGGAAGGAATGAAGGAGCTGAAGGGATTGCAATCCTTTAGAAAGAGCAATAATATCAAGTAATGAGATCACCCAGAATTTCCAGGGAATAAACCAACAAACAAAGAGTATACATGGAGGGATCCATGACTCCAGTTACATATGTAGCAGAGGACAGCCTTATCTGGCATCAATGGGAGAGTAGGCCCTTGTTCCTGAAAGGCTTAATACACCACTGTAGGGGATGCTAGGGCAGTGGAGGCAGAAGTGGTGAGTGAGTGGGGGAGTACAATCGTAGAAGCAAGGGGAAAAGGGATGGGAGAGTGTGGGAGTATGTGGAGAGTAAACTGGGGAGACAACATTTGAAATGTAAATAAATAAAATAACAAAAAAAAAAATGCACTATTGGGTGTGACAGAGTATAAAAACAGCTGTTCTAATTCAAACCAGAAAGGTACTATATAGTAAATCAGTATTGACAGGGCTCAAAAAAAAAAAAAGAGTATAAGAGCACAGTTTAGTTTTCTTGTTTGTGGATGAACCATATTCCCAGAACAAATTATTAAGGATAGTTTGTACTATTGGTCCCTTCTCAAAATACAGTGCCTTCATGAAACCACCAAGGCCTTTGGTCCTCTTTGGGAGTAGTTCATTCTCACACAAGTGACCTTTGAGCAGGGAGATTTACAAATTATGGTTCAGCACAGGAATTCCTTTGGGGTAAAGCAAACAACACTATTGTTTTGATAAGCTGCCTTAGCAGCCCTGTGGCAGGAAGGGCATGCTCACCTGTTTTGAAGCATGACTGTTTCTTCATTCTCAGACAGACAATTAATAGGCTATTCTTTTGTGGTTAACATAGCTGCAAGTTGGTATTGGGCAACTTGTAAGCAGAATAGTACTACTTTGTAACATTTTAGAGTTTCTAAAATTAAAACACTTAAGCTTGTATAACAGAAAAAGGTTTGCTGACTGTATCTGCCCAGAAGATGCTGTTTTCTTGGCATAAGTGCTTGTTTTTATATTTGAACCAAGCAGCTTTGAATGCCATAGCTTGATAATGTAACTTGAAATCATGAAGTGTAAAATCTCCTGGCTGGTTATTCTTGCTCAAGATTGTTTAGAGATCTGTGCTACCATTGTTGTTTTATATGAAGGTTATGAGGACTTTTTTTCCTACTAAAAATGCCACTAAAACTTTAAAAGCATCTTTTGTTAAAGATCTTACTTTTTTGAAGACAATACCCTGTAAAATTTTCCACAGTGCAGATTTGGCAGACTCTATCATAAGTTTGTCAAATAGGTCTTTACATCTATTCTACTTATCTCCATGTGGCTATGACTTGTAGATCTAATGGCTTGATTAAAATGAGATCATTAATATTTATAACAAAATAAATTTTCTAAATTTCCATTCAAATCATTACTCTAAAAGACAATTCTTTCTAATGAGTGTTGTCTAATAATTGAGAAAAGATTAATTGGCTTACTGAGTAATCAAGTATCATAGTGGGTACTAATAATAGTAATCACCAATAATCAAAATTTTATTCATCACAAATTTCTTGTCAGACTTTATCTTTAAATGTATCAATATCAATAAAGGAGAAAATAAAATGTGTTTAACATTTAATGTTAAATAAACAGCCATAATAGAAGCATCTTAAGACAAGTAGAAGTCTCAACTATTTTTAAGGTGTTACTTTGAACATAATAACCATAAGATAGATGGATAGATAGATAGATAGGATGGTAGATATAGATATTATGCTTAATAAGATCTATAAGAGAAATTTTCAGTGAGTAGTTTTAAAGTCAATCTGAAGTATTCTGCAAATTGTAGCCTCTGTCCTATTAAAAATTCCTTATGTCAGGCATGTGTCAACATGGGAAATAAAGAAAATTATATGTAGATTAAATTCTCCATAGCCTTCTTATGTAGTAAGGGAATGGGAATATTGGGTGAACCATGAATATCACTAGTGCCTTATTCCAACCACAAAGGAATGTGCAGAATGAATGATAGAAATATAAAATGCAGAGACTGACAAAAATGGAGGCAGATGCTCTCAGCCAACCATCAGACTGAACAAGGGTTCTCCAATGGGGTCCCCAGTGGAGGAGTTAGAGAAAGGACTGAAGGAGCAGAAGGGGTTTGCAATACCATAGCAAGAACTATAATATCAACCAACCAGACCCTCCCCCTGCCCTGAGAGCTCCCAGGAACTAAACCACTAACTGAGGAGTACACGTGGAGGAACCCATGGCTCCATAATCTTTTCAAAGCTTTGAGACCAATAAGAATGTAATGTTTCTTGGAGAAGTTCTTTTATCTTCAGATAAGTCTCCCAGTGTGAATTAATTTTAGTTCTTAGGACAATCTTCTTATTATATACTCAAAAAAGCACAGTGAAATCTCATCAAACAGTAATGATTTTGCATCTGCAAGCAGCGGGTGTGTGGTGGTTTCCGGAACAGTGAGAGTGATGTCCTCACGAGCATCTTGCTCATGCAACTTCCTGAGCATGATATTACATAGTTACAGTCCAGACTTGTTGCTGATGTTGATACACAAATATAATTGATTTTGCTTCCCCTGACCCCAAAATCAATTTTTGAAATCCCTCCCTTAATATTTCCCATTTCCAAGTTCCATGTCTACTGTCCTTCAAACTTTCATTTTCATAATGTATTCAGGTCTCCATCTGTCCTCTCTGAACACAGGATATTTGTTTGTTCTTCAGAAATGGTGAATCAACTCCAACATTTCTCTCACTGTTTTATAATGGTTTTGGCTATTGGTATTGAACATGTTCATTCTGTCCTTCTTTGAAAATTCTTTATTTTAAACTATATTTAAACTACATTTTGCTTTTGGAGACTAAACAAAGGGTTTATACAGTCTTCCTTTTTGATGTGATTCAAAGGTCTTATTCTGGAAGTCTTGCCCCTTTCTCAATAAAGCCAAATGACAAAAAGTCTAGTTCTCCCTATAGCAAATAAGTGCACAAACAAACAAACACCCAGACAACAGTGATTAATATGTTGATATTTAAGAATATTTTTCAAATGTTTAGAAGTAGAAACTTTCCAGTGGACATCTATAAGGACAGAAAAAAAATGGCAAATGCTACTTCCATTACAATTACAAAGCCAGCCTATGGAGAACATGGCTGCATTTTTTGTCTTTCTTTTTCCTTTCTTTCTTTTTCCTTTGTTTCTTCCTTCCTTCCTTCCTTCCTTCCTTCCTTCCTTCCTTCCTTCCTTCCTTTCTTTCTTTCTTTCTTTCTTTCTTTCTTTCTTTCTTTCTTTCTTTCTTTCTTTCTTTTTTCTTTCCTATCCCTATTTACACATTTTATTGGATATTTTCTTTCTTTACATTTCAAATGTTATCCCCTTTCCTGATTTCTCCCCGCCCCAAAAAACCTCCTATTCCATTCCCCTTCCCCTGCTTCTACAAGGGTGTTGATCCACCCACCCACTCCAGCATCTCTGCCCTCCAATTCTCCTACACTGGTGCATCAAGACTTCACAGGACCAAGGGCCTCTTCTCCCTTTGATGCCCAACTATCCTCTGCTACATATTTAGCTGGAGCCGTGGGTCCGTCCATGTATGCTCCTTGGTTGGTGGTTTAGTCCTTGGGAGCTCTGGGTGGTGGGGGGATCTGGTTGGTTGATATTATAGTTCTTGCTATGGTATTGCAAACCTATTCTGCTCCTTCAGTCCTTTCTCTAACTCCTCCATTGTGGACCCCATTGGGGACCCCGTGATCAGGCCAAAGGTTGGCTGCGATCATCTGCCTCTGTATTCGTCAAGCTCTGGCAGAGCCTCTCAGGAGAAAGCTTTATCAGACTCCTACCAGTATGCACTTCTTGGCATCCACAATCGTATCTGGGTTTGGTGACTGTAAATGGGATGAATCTCCAGGTGGGGTAGTCTCTAAATGCCCTTTCCTTCAGTCTGTGCTCCACATTTTGTCTCTGTATTTGTTCCCATGAGTATTTTGTTCCCTGGGTGCTTCAATCCTTCTTGGCTAATCAGCTTTTAAGAGGCAAATATCTAATGTTCCAGATGTTTTGGAATAGTTAACTCAAGTTAACCTACCATGTAACTGCTAAATTGGAAAGCCCTATACCCTTCTGATAAAAACACAAGGCCTCCCCAGCTGGGGTCCTTCCATACCCATCCACTGTGTTGGAGAGGTTGGAGCATTGGAGTTCCAGCTTTAATAAAGACTCTTTGCTTTTGCATATGATTTGGATTCCTGGTGGCCTCTAGTGTTCTGTGGGGACCTCAGTATCTGGGCATAAAATTGGTGAGTCCTTGTACTCACTATTAGACAGCAATAAAAAAACCTCATCATCATCATTCACTATTTGCTTCTGTGACTCTTACATCTGATAACCTGCTCCATATAGACCACTCAGCTGTTCACATGGTACAAATTTACCCATACATTCTCTTCAAGTTGAGGAAGATAAACCATTGTTCTTGATTAATAAACTGAAATTGGGGTAATCTCACTGATGATGCTGAGAATCACAGCTATTTTTACTTGATTCTCCCATGCTTTGACAAATGGATAGTCAGGGGTGTCATTAGGTCTGAAAATATTAGCTGATGTAAATGTGCAATGGCATATAATCAAAATTAAAATCTTGAGAGAGGTATAATTCTGTCAGAATTAGAATTTTCATTTAGTTGGCATTTCATATGAGTAGGTTGATTGATAAAATTGTTTCTGACTGTAAATTAATGTGCAAGCTTTTGTATAATTCAGTCTCCTACTCTTTCCACACCCAGCAAACTCAAAAAAAAATACAAGCATTTCAATCATGATGATTTCATCCCAAGAGATTGTTGTGCAGCACAGAGGATTAACTACAGTACTAAAGAGAGAAAGACAAGCATCTATCAAACTCTCAGACTGGGAATAATTATAAGGATTGGCAGGAAAGGTTTAACAGAAGGAACCTCTTCCGACAGAAGTATGAGGAAGCCTGCCTTCTGACTTTGCTGTTTTACCTCTAATTTTTATTAATAGAAAAGTTCAACAACTACATGCAAACTAATATTAATTTTATTTAACCTAGTACTGAAGAATAGATAAGCTTGAAGCAGATAACCTACATCTTGAATTTCGGTTCTACTACTTAGGGCAATGGAAATGATATTTATTTACCTACTAAATAAATCTCCCCTTACTGAAAAAAGTAACCT
Organism: Grammomys surdaster; assembly: GCF_004785775.1. NCBI lineage: Eukaryota > Metazoa > Chordata > Mammalia > Rodentia > Muridae > Grammomys > Grammomys surdaster. The sequence goes on along the minus strand of NW_021604641.1, from coordinate 4,440,615 downwards.
CCATTGTACTGATATAATTGGGTAACATAGCACCTCAATCCACTGTAAGTAAAGCCTTACTCAAGAATGAATATTTAATTGTTGGAGAAGTGATAAATTGGAAATAATTATAAGACAGTTGAAATTTTGGAAAAGAACAGATAATATGAAAATAAAAGATAATAAGCTTAAATTCTAGACAGCATTGTGCTAGTGGTGATGTCTAACTCACAGTGTTCTGTGATTGTACCACTTTAATGAAGTACTTTAAGAATTCTTTTGGTAAATTGGATATTATCATTTTTTCAGAGATCTCCACCCATTGCAGAGATAGATTAAGGGACTTAGTAAAACCCAACCTCCCATCTCAACTTTCACAAAGCTTGTACTTTGTCTAATATTCAGCTTCCTCATCTGTGATTCTGAGGAGCCTTAGCAGTTACTCAGGAAATGATACTATGAGTTCTATCATGGTCTAGAATTTGAATAATGACAAGAATGGAAGAACAACCTGGCCAAGACCACCCAAACACAGTCACAGGCGTGGTTTAGGGAACCTAAAGTTGAACTTATTTAAAACCAACTAGTTACAGATTTAATGTTGCCTTGTTGGACTTCTTTTGTCTTACTGAAAGTTTGAAAGTTCTCCAAAATCTAAGCTACTTCTTGTCATGATGAGATCTTTAGCTTTTGTTAAATATTTGTTATATTTAACCTAACTTTTTTAAAAAATTAATATCTCAAATGCTAGAACATGGCATTTATGTACAAATATATTACTGTAGGTATGATGACTTAAATAATAAGGCTATTTATGTTATATTAAAATTTTGCTTTGGAATAAAAAATCTAAGCTATATATCTTCTGGAAGCTTTTTAGAAAATATTTGCTTATAAAGGGAATCAGATTTTTAAAAAATGGTTAGTCTGAGAAGCTGCATAAGAATGTTGTCTGTGAGGCCTTAAGTGTGTTGCTTAGATTATTCTGTGGATCATGTTATCCTGGAGATTCAATCCCAGAAGGAGAAACCACCAAATCTTCTTGGGTATGCACCAGGCCCTATTTATACATGCTGTGATTGGACTCCTAACACACAGAGTGTGGGAGGGTGTATCTACTCTTCTGCTTGCACTTTTTTGTCCTAGTTTGTTCCCTTGTTCAGCCTTGATGTGAGGGTATGTGCAGGATATGAGTCTTACTGTTATGAGGGTATGTATAGTGTATGAGTCATGATATGCTGAGGTCAGTTGATTTCTTTGGGATGTCTTATCTTTATAGAAAGGAAACAGAGGAGCAGTGGATCTAAGGAAGGGTAGAGGAGGGGGTGCTGAGAGGAGTTGAAGGAGAAGAGGCTGTAGGATAAATGAATTGTATGTGAGAATTTTTTTAAGTGCTAACCCAATTCAGATGATTTATACATAGATAACCAGTATTTGTGTGTCATTCATAAGAGACCCCTTAAGTTTGATGTAGTTATGAGAAATATGGGGTTTTTTTTAATACAAAAGTATGGTTGAAGCTTTCCAGAATTTTCTTTTCTAATCTTAAAGGGGATTTTGGATCACTTAAATTTTTTGTCCCTTGCTTCAAATGCTATATTTGATCAAATCTAGCACTGTGGTGACTGGATTGGCATCATAGTTAAGGGTATGTGGCAAAGCTTTGTTCTAATGCTGTCATGGTGAGCTTTGGTTTTCCAGCCTTTAAAATTACTGTGTGAATAAGTAAAAATTATGATTTGAAAAAATAAATAAATAAATTTAAAAAAACAAAAAACTTACTGTGACAATAATAGCTTTTCTATCATATTATGAGGATGATTCAATACCAAGTGTCCCTTGAATGTAATAAAAGTAACTGAAAGTTAACTATATATTTTAAAAATATCTTAGTATAAGCCAAATTCATATATATGTAATATAATTTATGTCATTAAATACCGAGATGTTTATTCATCATTATAGGGATCTGAGATCAATTTTAAGTGGCTCAAGAATGCGACAATAGTGAATAAGTTAAACCACTTGACAATAATGAATATTTTAAAGCAACAGTTCCAAACATGTGGCTTGTAACCCTCACAGGAGTCACATATCAGATATCCTCCATATCAGATATTAACAAAACAATTCATAGCTGTAGCAAAATTAGAGTTACAAAATAGCAAAGAAATAATGTTATGATTGGGGTCACCACGGTATGAGGAGCTGTATTAAAGTGCTGCAACACTAAGAAGGTTGAGAACCAAAGTCTTTATAAATATATATATATATACATATATATATATATATATATTTATATATATGTATATATATATATATATATGATTTATTTTTTTCAAATTGTAATTTATACTCATTCACACAGGGGTTGTAAACACAAAAAGGCAGGACGTGACGAAGGGGATGACACTGGAGCGTGGGTGTTCAGGGGGAATACAGATCCTCTCTCCAGGAAAAAGACATCGGGAAGGGTATGGCCCTCATGCTTCACTGGACAACAACAGGGGGACCGGAGCCATTACAAGGTCCCCTTCAATTACTGGAGGTCAGGCCTCTATCCCCGCCTTTGCAAAATTAGATTTGCCACAGCCCTTCTATACTTAGAGAAGGGAGAAAATGTCAGGGGCAGCCCTGCTTACACACTGAAGGCCTAAATTCAGCCATAGGCCTAAACTCAGCAATAGGCCTGTCATACACGTATACTAACACCAAGTCTTGGGTCTCTGTGGATAAACACTGAAACAGATGGTTATAAGCTATTGTAAACAGGCAGTTTTTGTGAGAACCAAAGTCTTATGTTTTCTTTTGTTTTGTTTTGTTTTGTTTTTCCTCGAACACAGGAGATACCAAGATTCCCCCAGTCTCACCCCAGAGCCACTGTTCCTCATTTTCCCTTCAGGAAAAAGCAGGGTTCTAGGAGTATCACCCTAATACAATATAGCAAGATGCAATAAAACTAAGTACATGCCCTCACTTCAACCACTACTTTAAAGTAAGCAGTTCATCACCAATTTCTTTGCAACAAGAAGGATACCAATGTTTAGTTCATTTTAAAATTCTTTTAAAATTCAATTTTTATTACTCTTCCTATTTTTACTCAGTTATTAGTTGATATGAAGGCTTTTTGAAAGCAATATACTACTCTCTGAGCTCATGTTTATTAAATAAAAGTCATCTCTTAATTAAAATTATTGCAAATTGTTATGTTTATGAATCACCTGATATCCCTGATGCTGGAGCTCTATTTATTCTAGTCATGTATGTCAGTTTCTATTCAACTATTTTAAGCACAAAGGTGTGTGTCAGACTATGACCATCTTGATATCTCTTAGACCTAGGTAAAATGAATTGTGATAGCTTTTAACATTCTCACTAATTTTTTTTTTTATAAATAATTTATTTATTTTTGAACATGAAATGCTTTTTTATAGCATGTTTCACAAGGGGAGGGGGTAAGAGGGGCCAGATGGTGGAAAAGTACAAAATCTTCTTGGCCTGTGCCTTGAAACATGTCATGGTCTATACGGTACACTGCCTTGAATTATGATCTACCTGCTGTTCTTCAGAAGATATGGTACTGCTTGAGTTATGGTCTTCCTGCTATTCTTAAGATGATATGGTACACTGCTTTGAGTCTATCTGCAGTTGCTAAGCAGGATCTTGCAGTTGCCAAGCTTCAGAGGACATTGTGCAGGTGGGGAAAGGTAGGGGGTGAGGGTAAGGGCGAGGGTCCTGGCTTCTGGCATCTCCCCCTTCTCTGTTTAGTTAGAGAAGGCATCTTATGATCAATCCCAACTATGTGAATTTTGAATTTGGATGTCTAATTATGGGGGGTCTTAGACAAGTTCACAACCCCAAAACACTGATGTGAGACGAGTCACATCGATGGTCGAAGGTTTTAGGCTGTCGACGATGGGCAACGTCAAGGGACTCCGATGTGGGTGAAAGGAGGGTGAGGGCCCTGTCTTAGGCCATGTAGGCTGCACCCACTCCCAGCACCACGCACTCCTTTTCGGCTGCATTGGGTGGGCCCCTGGGAAGTGGACCTACAATAGTCCCGTCATTGGGCTAACTCACAGCCATCCTAGTCCCTTGTAAATGTTCAATTTACCAACCATTTGTCAGTTTGGGGTGTAATATTGTCATAAAGGAAGGCTCCCCAATGTTAGCGGCCATATCAAGGGCGGCCTTGGTTTAGGAAAAAGCCAATTTTTGTTGTGGTGATCAAGAGGCCAAGCTCTCTATCGAGAGAAACGGGGGCAAAGCCAGGCATACCAGGAACCCTTCTGGAGGGCGTGGAAGTCTAGCGGTCGACCGTAGGGGGGAGGCAGGGGAGCTAGCAGCTGTGTCAGTCTCCTGCAGAGTCACTTCTGGATCCTCTTCAATTTTCGGCTGATGGTAATGAACTTCAACCGTCTTCTTGATGGCAGCATCAACCTGGTTCCGTGGATGACAGGTCGCGGGTTTTGATCTCTGTCTCGCTTAATCTTGATGTCCTGCGCACATCCTCTCAATGAGGGTCCGTCCAGGGGGGTCCGTGCCTCGAGCCCCACGTCTGGGTGCCACTTGACCCGACTGGCAGGCACTAGTTATTCGTGGGGGCGAGGAGGACTGCAACCTGCTATTCTTCAGAAGATATGGTACACTGCTTGAGTTATGGTCTCCTTGCTATTCTTCAGATGATATGGTACACTGCTTTGAGTCTATCTGCAGTTTCCAAGCAGGATCTTGCAGTTGCCAAGCTTCAGGGAACCTTGTGCAGCTGGGAAAAGGTAGGGGGTGAGGGTAAGGGCGAGGATCCTGACTTCTGGCCCATCTGGATTAGAACTTCTATTGGCAGGAATCACGGGTGATTCATTTTTGCCTGGAAAGAAAAAAGAAGGGGATTCTCAGGGAGATTTCTCTTCCCTGGATGTAAATTATTATTCATCGTATTTATGGTTGGGCCTGGCTTTGTGAGTGTATCTATTTTTTTTCATTAATATTTATGGTAGCCGGTTAGCTGTGCCTTCTGTGGTATTGGACAGGCATATCAGTCCTCGGCTCCATAAGGGAACTGGGTCTGGGGCATTCCCTTTACGGGTATGAGGGTTCTTCCCCATATCTGTGGCAAAGTTTTGTTGGTCTTGGTGGTGCCCGAGGTCACCAACATGGTCAGCAAGAGATTTGCCATGAGCTTTCAGCTTAAGAGAGAGAAAAGTGAACAAGGCATGATGGAGAGTATTTCAGGGGGGCTCCTTCTGAGGGGGTACCGTTCCCCCTCTTTTATTTTTAAAGCCAATTTTTCAGAGTTCTTGTAAAATCAGGGCTGAAGCGCCAACAGTTGCTCCTTCTACACTCAGAGAGTCATGAAGACCTTATTTAAGGATATATAAATCTATATTTATAATCTTTTGTCAAAGGACTTTTATAGCACCACTGACAATTAATCAGACTATATGATATATCGATTGGAAATAGCTTTTTCTACTTTTTGTGAGATTACCTCTCTTCTGTCAATTAACTGTTGAGGAAGTTAGGGTTTACCTCTCTCTTGAGAATATTGATCAGAGATTTAAGTTCTTTTGTGGAGAGCTTAAAATAGGATCTTAGCCAATTTGCAACTCCTAGAAACTTTTGAAATTAATTTAAGATAAGTAAACTCCCTTTTTTAAAAAAATCCTTTATCTGTGTGGGTTTTTTATTGGGTATTATACGTATTTACCTTTCAATGTTATCTCCTTTCTCATTCTCCCCCAAGATCCTTTATCCCATACCCACTCCTCCTAATTTTTGTGATGGTGTGCTCCAAACATCCTCCCAGTCCCATCTCCCTGCTCTCGAATTCCCACACAGTAGGGAATCCAAACTTTCAGGGACCTTGGCCCTCCACTTTCACTGAAGTCTAACAAGGACACCCTCAATTCCCTATACAGGTGTGTGAGTCCCTCCCTTTGTGTTCTCTGGTTTAGACTTTGGGAGTTCTGGTTGAAACTTTTGATACTCCTTCTAGAAAGGACCAACGAATTCATACTTTGGTCTTCCTTCTTCTATGTGAGTTTTATGTGGTCTGTATGTAGGTTCTTAGACATTGTGAGCTTTTGGTCTAATATCCACTTATCAATGAGTGCATACCAAGTATGTTCTTTTGAGATTGGGTCATCTCACTCAAGATGATATTTTCCAGCTCCATCCATTTGCCTAGGAATTTTGTGAACTGATTGTTCTTAATAGCTGAGTAGTATTCCATTGTATAAATGTACCACATTTTCTGCATCCATTCTTCTGTCGAAGGGCATCTGGGTTCTTTCCAACTTCTGGCTATTATAAATAAGGCTGCTATGAACATGGTGGAGCATGTGTCCCTGTTGTATGGTGAAACTTCTTTTGGGTATATGCCCAGGAGTGGTATAGCTGGGTCCCCAGGTAACACTATGTTCAATTTTCTGAGATATCGCCATACTGCCTTCCATAGTGGTTGTACCTGTTTACAATCCCACCAACAGTGGAGGAGTGTTCCTCTTTCTCCACATCCTCGCCAACATGTGCTGTCACCTGTGTTTTTGATCTTAGCCATTCTGACTGGTGTAAGGTGGAATCTCAGTGTTGTTTTCATTTGCATTTCCCTGATGACTAGTGATCCTGAACACTTCTTTAGGTGCTTCTCAACCATTCGAACTTCCTCAGTTGAGAATTCTTTGTTCAGCTCTGTGCTCCATTTTTTAATAGGGTTCTTTGATTGTCTAGAGTCTAATTTCTTCAGTTCTTTGTATACCTTGGATATTAGCCCTTTATCAGATGTAGGGTCGGTGAAGATCTTTTCCCAATCTGTTGGTTGCCGCTCTGTCCTATTGACTGTGTCCTTTGCTTTACAGAAGCTTTGCAGCTTTATGAGGTCCCATTTGTCAATTTTTGTTCTTAGAGCACAGGTCATTGGTGTTCTGTTCAGGAACTTTTTCCCTGTGCCTATGTATTCCAGGCTTTTTCCCAGTTTTTCTTCTATTAGTTTCAGTGTGGCTGGTTTTAGGTGGAGGTCCTTAATCCATTTGGAATTGAGCTTTGTACAAGGAGATAAGTATGGATCAATTTTCTTTTTTCTACATGCTGACAACCAGTTGGACCAGCACCATTTGTTGAAAATGCTATCTTTTTTCCATTCGATGGTTTTAGCCCCTTTGTCAAAGATCAAGTGACCATAGGTATGGGGGTTCATTTCTGGGTCTTCTATTCTATTCCACTGATCCTCCTGCCTGTCTCTGTTCCAATACCATGCAGTTTTTATCACTATCGCTTTGTAGTACAGCTTGAAGTCAGGGATGGTGATTCCTCCAGAAGTTCTTTTATTGCTGAGAGTAGTTTTCGCAATCCTGGGTTTTTTGTTATTCCAAATAAATTTTAAGATTGCTCTTTCTATCTCTGAGAAGAATTGAGTGGGAATTTTGATGGGGATTGCATTAAATCTGTAGATGGCTTTTGGCAAAATAGCCATTTTTACTATATTAATCCTTCCAATCCATGAGCATGGGAGATCTTTCCATCTTCTAAGATCTGCTTCGATTTCTTTCTTCAGGGGAATGAAGTTCTTGTCATACAGGTCTTTTACTTGCTTGGTTAGGTTCACACCTAGGTATTTTATATTATCTGTGACTATTTTGAAGGGTGTCATTTCCATAATTTCTTTCTCAGCCAGTTTATCTTTTGAGTAGAGGAAGGCTACTGATTTGCTTGAGTTAATTTTATATCCAGCCACTTTGCTAAAGTTGTTTATCAGGTTTAGGAGTTCTCTGGTGGAAGTTTTGGGGTCACTTAAGTACACTATCATATCATCTGCAAATAGTGAGATTTTGACTTCTTCCTTTCCAATTTGTATCCCTTTGACCTCCTTGTGTTGCCTAATTGCTCTGGCTAGGACTTCCAATACTATATTAAATAAGTAGGGGGAGAGTGGGCAGCCTTGCCTAGTCCCTGATCTTAGTGGGATTGCTTCAAGTTTCTCTCCATTTAGTTTAATGCTGGCTACTGGTTTGCTGTATATTGCTTTTACTATGTTTAGGTATGGACCTTGAATTCCTGACCTTTCCAAGACTTTTATCATGAAGGGGTGTTGAATTTTGTCAAATGCTTTCTCAGCATCTAGTGAGATGATCATGTGGTTTTTTTCTTTGAGTTTGTTTATATAATGGATTACATTGATGGATTTCCGAATATTGAACCAACCCTGCATTCCTGGGATGAAGCCAACTTGATCATGATGGATAATTGTTTTGATGTGTTCTTGGATTCGGTTCGCTAGAATTTTATTGAGTAATTTTGAATCAATGTTCATAAGAGAGATCGGCCTGAAGTTCTCTTTCTTTGTTGGGTCTTTGTGTGGCTTAGGTATGAGTGTAATTGTGGCTTCAAAGAATGAGTTGGGTAATGTACCTTCTGTTTCTATTTTGTGGAATAGTTTGAAAAGAATTGGAATTAGGTCTTCCTTGAAGGTCTGATAGAATTCTGCACTAAAACCGTCTGGTCCCGGGCTTTTCTTTGTAGGGAGACTTTTAATGGCTGCTTCTATTTCTTTTGGGGTTATGGGATTGTTTAGATGGTTTATCTGGTCCTGATTTAACATTGGTAACTGGTATTTGTCTAGGAAATTGTCCATTTCATCCAAATTTTCCAATTTTGTTGAATATAGGCTTTTGTAGTAGGATCTGATGATTTTTTTAATTTCCTCAGTTTCTGTTGTTATGTCACCCTCTTCATTTCTGATTTTATTAATTTGGATACTGTCTCTCTGCCCTCTGATTAGTCTAGCTAAGGGTTTATCTATCTTGTTGATTTTCTCAAAGAACCAGCTCCTAGTTTTATTGATTCTTTGGATAGTTCTTTTTGTTTCTATTTGGTTGATTTCCACGGTGCTTACATTTGTAGGGTTTCTCTCCACTATGAGTTCTTTTATGTTTCAAGAGCCTAACTCTTCGTGAAAAAGATTTATAACATACATTACATTTGTAGGATTTCTCTCCAGTATGAATCCTTTTAAGCCTTTGGAGACTATGATGTTGGGAAAAGGCTTTCTCACGTTGATTAAATTTATAGGGTTTCTCTCCAGTATGAACTCTTTCATGACTTTCAAGATGACTATGTTTTGCAAAAGCTTTACCACATTGATTACATTCATAGGGTTTCTGTGCAATTTGTGTTATTTTACTCTTCTGGAGACTTGTATAAGGTGCAAAGGCTTCCACACACTGAAAAACTTCATGAGGTGTCTTTTCTGTATGAAAACTTTCATGCCTTTGAGCAGGACTGTGAGCATGTAAAGCAATGGTTTTACCACATTGTGAATATTCAGAGGGTTTCTCTGCACTCTGACTTCTTTCATGCCGTCTGAGTCTTCTGGGTCTTCGACAATGTTCTTCAAAATTTTGGTATTCCCAATTAAATCCTATAGCACTGAGGTTCCTGTAGGTCTCCAGCATGACATCTTTGTAGAGCTTCTTCTGGGAAGGATCCAGCAAAGCCCACTCTTCCTCACTGAAGTTCACATGCACGTCCTCATAAGTCACTGCACTCATATTGCGATTTAGTAGCTCAGCCTGTCAGCGCTCCAGTAAGCAGACCCAGCAGCAGAGGTCAAAGCACATCACATCATCCACTCAAGGCTGTTTGCTCAGGAATGGCCATTCTCACTAATTTTTAAAGACAAGATTCTTTAATTCTTTCTGAGTGAAGCTTTCTTAAAATAAAGCTGTGGATGATCATCACCAAGATAGCTCAAGAGGTCATATACTAGTTAATAACTGTTCCATTCTTATAAAAGTTTTCCAAAAAACACTTCAACTTGTTAGCAAAGAAATGATTCATCTGAAAAGTAAAGATGTTGAATCTAATGATAATAACACAGCAAAAACCATTTTGAATGATTAACGTGATCAATTATATGATTGTGTTCCTTTTAAGAAAAAATGGTGGCCTTGAAAGTATGTTTGACATTTCATTTTGTTGTAACAAGGGAACTACAAGTTTTAAGGTTGAAAGGAAAGATGTTCAAGATTTACTTGGCTGCCTTTTTGAAAAAGGAACTGAGCTTTTATACCATGTATTATGATTTTAACTTCCCTGTCTAATTATGAAACAGCAGTGATCAATGGGATTATTTGGTGGATGGCAGACAAATTCTGAATAGAGTATGATAAAACATAGTATTATTCTATCTCATCAGAAAGCATTTGGGGAAAACACTTTATTAGATGTGGGTTATATCAGTTAACTATTTTCTGTTACATAAGTGATTTTTTTCTACAAATTTTATAGTCTATGCATAACAATGTTTTCTATTGTTTAAACTTATTTATTCTATTATTTTTTGAGTTATTGCTAGAACAACTAATTATTTTCCTTGATAATTAATCTTTCCTATTAATTTGGGCATCAAACAAAAGCAGTACTTTTCCCCATAGTCTTTTGGTAAAAACCTTTATTCTAACAGGTATTGCATTGTTCCCTCTTTAACTATCTTTCCTATAGGGAAAGCAATAGGGTGCTGAATATAGAGCCCTCTTTATGTCATTTTGGCAGCACTGGTTCTTAGAGGAGATATTTAGAAGTGGTTTTGAAAATGACAGTCATCACAACAAGGTTATTTAAAGTATAAAGGAACTGTATTGGTTATCACAAATGAAAATCCCAGAGTTTGTCTGATTTGAGACGAAATTGGATTAAGTGAGAGGGCTGAGTCTGCAGCAGCACTGTGCTACTTTAAAAACTACTGAATTCCTTTTGAAACAGACATGAGATTATCACTCAGAAAATTCTAAGTTCAAACTCCAACTTCCTTAGGCTAATTCAGAGGGAATGTGGTAAACATCATGCAAACTGTCATCTCACTCTCCAGCCAGTCATTCAGTATCAGTCTATAGAGTCTCAATGATATAATTTGTAAGCTGGCCACTAAACCACATGACTGGCCATTAGATTTGATTGGTTGTAATACAATTAGAATTTCTTCATAATTTTCTGTATACTCTAGCTGCTAACAAAATAAGTGAAACTAAGTAATTTATCACAAAGAGTAGTTTATTTGCCCAGGTTCAGGAATCAGAGCAGTTCAGGAATGAATTGTAAGGATATGACAAGGGCTTTCTTTCTTCATTTATCACATAGCAGCAGATTTAAAAAAATGAGCAAAAGGTAGCTACAATCACTTCTTACATGTAATTTGTAATAATTGAATTACATTAATTGATTGATAAACCATTCTTACAGCAACTCATATTTTTTTTAAAATATAGGTATTGAAATCAAGTGGGTGAGGAAGTAGAGGGGATATTAAGAGAGATGAGGGAGGAAAAACCATACTCATAATATATTCTATGAAACTATATCTCAATAAAATACTGTATTGAACAATGATTATTAATATTATCCTTTAGATTAAGGCTGCCATGTTTAATCTGCTCTTTAAGATCAAATTTCATAATACTCAATTAATACAACTAAATTTCAGTATGAGTTTTGGAGGGAAGAAAACATTCATAGCATAGAGTTTTTAAGTAGGAGGTAAGAAATATATAACATAAAGGGAAAAACTAATGTTATTATATTAAAAGTGTATTATATTGAAAGCAAACAAATGTTATTATATTGAGAGTGTATTACATTGATACTCTATGAAGAGATTTATGTCAGTGTTATAAGTTACATATCTTTATCTAAAAGTGTTTGTTATTTAGTAAGTATCACTCACGATAGATCACTGGCCTTTTCTTTGTATGTTAGTGGGGGATAGGGAGCACAATAAATTAATGATACACAAAATAGTAGACCAAGGAGTAAATATGATTTTATTATCTCAGACTTGGATTTCACCAAATAGTTTTAGATTTATTTTACCTTATTTTTATTCATTTATTAAACATATAAGTTCAATGAGCCTTAAGCTGTCAGAAGAAAGGCATCAGATACTCTGAATCTAGAGTTACTACAAGCGGTGAGCAATTCACATCACAAGCTCACATCTTCTGGAAAATTACCAAGCACTCTTAACCACTGAACTGTCTTTCCAACCTTTCACTAGATACTTACTGTATTGTGTATTGAAGGAATAAATGCTGAAATGGTGATTAGTTTCAAGGTATTATTATAGTATATATGGAAACCAATATCAGATATTGAAGTATATGATTTTAAAACATTGCATAATAAACAATAAACTGTCATTACAAGCATAAATAGTGACACCTATAATGCAAAAAGTGAAAAGCTTTGAGCTCTTGTATCATCCATGTGACTAAATATGAAGGATATTTTGGTGCATTTTAAAATCACTTCGGTTAGAATGTGGTTTGTTTCCAAGTGTTCACTAAATGGAGGCATGGTTCTCAGAGTGATAGAGGCCATGATCTTATGAGCTAGAGCTAACAACTGATCTTAAGTCACTCAAGGCAGTCCACAGAAAGGATTGGAATAGCTCTTGTCCAACCCTGTTCTCATCTTAGAAATTCATTAATAAACCAGAGTCTGAACATTAAATCTTCTGATGTTCTGTCTAGCCATGTGTTTTATTTTACACATGTCTTTCTACTATAATACCATCAACTATTAAGTCTTCTACAGAGGCTGATCATGATCACATAGAAATACCTGATTGTCAATTTTCATGATGAGTAACATCAAGGTTCTTATAAAGTTACCCAGCCTTGGGTATTTTGGCACACTACTGAAAATGGCCTAAAAAACAATAAAAAAATTATCCTAATGATTTCAAGTATGAAATTAGTTACTGAATATTTAAAGGATCATTTAATATGGAGGTAGTATTTTATAGATTTAAGGGAATTAATAAGTTTACTTTTTAATGTCTATAACATTTTATATCTAAAAGTTATTTTATCCCTAATATTATACAAACATCTTCAGCTATTTGCTTCAACGATAAGAAACTGACAATTTTAATAGGTTCTGACTCCTTCGTTAGTCTCTAGAAGTAGAAATACTCATGTGCATCTGTGGGAAAATGCCACAAAACCAAAAATGGGTTGAGAAAAAAATGGCTGTTAATTTTTCTGCCAGGAGACATTTACCTTTCTTTAGATTTGCTTATTTTGCCTGAAGGCTGGGTGTGGGATGTCAGTGAGACCTTCCAGGGAAGGGTGAATGTTAGAAGATATCTTCACCCTCGGTAATGGAAAATAAGCTAATACACTTCTGATCATGCCACAGAGCTGTTTAGGGGAACAACTTCTTTAGTTCTTAGTAGATCAAGGAAGATCAGATATTCACAGTTACTGAATGGCTGTGGTGATGGATGAAGCTCATCTATGATCTGCCCTTACAGGAAGTTAAATGCTCTCCTTTATCTGTTTTCTGAGATTGTTCATCATTAGTCTTTCTAGATGCTTATTTTCAAACACGAAATAGTGAGAGCACTGTGCATATTTCTCTTGAAAAAGAAACAAAAAACAATTGGCATAGATGTTCAGCAGACATTTTGCTATTAGACTTAGGAGAATTAATATTCAGATCCTTCAAAATTCAACTTAAGCAGAAGATCCAGTAGTATTCTGACTCTTGGAATTGAGAAAACAAAACATATGTTGACCTTACATCACCAAAACTGAATGATTATGAATCCCGTGACTCACTTAAAATTCAGTTGTATTTTCACTTACCATGTTGCCAAAATTTCTAAAACATGATTTTCCATTATCATAATATGACTTGCAAATAAAAACCTTCAAGGTGAATTAAAATTAGAAGGAAATGCTCATAGAAGAACCCTGAGCAGATTTGTAATCTGCATATAATAATGTCACATCTCGAAAAATTCTTTATTCTTTTCATATACAAATAATTATCTCTGTATGATTACCTACGTTTACAAACGGACCTACTGACCATAATACTTGTAGGTCTAAAATTATATAAATCACCACTTTATCTTTCCTAACAACATCAGAAACTAGACTTATAAAGGCTTGCCAAAATAATCACCGAAACAGGAGTGGGGCAAGGATAATACCAACGAACATGGCAAACTGTACAAGAAAATTCGACAAGATATCAACCCTACAATAAGAACTATAGGAAACTGAGTAAACTTGGGAGTGTTTCACCAGGAAAGAGCACAGTAATTGGTTTTTCTGGGCTAAAGACCCTGAAACAGATATACAACTAGCATTATATGGGCTCAGCAGTCATAACATATGACTTTAAGGAGAGAGGAGGGTGTATGTGAGGGTTGGAGACAGGAGGAGAATTAAATCACAGTATCAAACAAATATCTAAATATTTGTGTATTTATTTTGCACACTTATAAGAGAAGTCATTCATTTATAACTAGGATATCCTTTCTAATCTACTCAATTAAGTTTCTACATGGTTATGTGAAAATTTACTAAAACAACTGAAATAATTTATAGGTTATAAATATCTTTCAGTAACATCTTTTGGTATCAGGAATGTTTAGTTTAGTTGTTATTCTTTGCTATAGTAGGTATTGATATAATTAAATTATATTACATATTAAAAATAAACATTTAAGGTATTTCTATTTGATAAAATACAATGGTTAAAATTGACTAACTAAGATGTTTTTATGTAACTACAGAATTTATTTCTAATCATGCATATCTCAAAATTAATTTCTGAGTGAAAGAATACAGTCATATTAAAACCGGTATATACTGAAATAGCTTTGCTGCATTTAGTTTCATGTTTTCCCACATAAATATAAAACAATAATATAATTATATTAAAGTTTCCAATGGTGAATTTAATTTGCTAATGTAAGCTTTTAGCAATGTTAAATGAATTTTAAAATGTTCCCAAAACACTATCTGTATAGCTAATGACAATAGCTTAATTACCAAAGTATTTAAAATTCCTTATTACTGTTTCAAAAATTACAGTTCTAAGCATGTTTTACTCTATATCTTGTAGCCTAATGAGCACAAACTGAGACTGAGGACAACTGATTTACAGATATTTCACTAAATTAGACAAAACTTATTGAAATAAAAATATTTGATTATTTAAACAAATCAGAATTCTTAAATAAAAAATGCCAAATTTCAAATGAATGTTGACAATAGCTCTCAAATGTGAAAACTTCAAATTTACCTTTTCTCTAGATATTTTCTTGAGTAAATCAAAAATAAGAGAGCAGTGACTATGGTATTCTTGCTTTTTCTGTTGGTATGGTTGGGCTGTACATGTACATGAAGCTTGTTTCTCTTTATGAAATGGTCTCCAATAGGGATCTTGAAAGTATATTGACATCATTGTTTAGGTATAGTTAAGTGTTTGATGTCACAAACGGTTTCAGTAATTGATTCTATTGCAAAACACAATATATTACACCATTTTCAAAACTCTATTGAAATGTTTATGTGACTTTAATATCCAGGAAGATCAATATATCCACAGGAAACCCAAATTGTTTATTCACTGCTAAGTTACATGTCAATAGAACTAATACTGTAATAGAAAAACTTCTCACTCTGAAGAAGTTGAAGAAAACAGAAATTACATATGCAACACACACACACACACATATACACACACACACACACACACACACACACGTACCATACACAGTCTATTTAGATGTCTTGTATGAGTAT
Organism: Grammomys surdaster; assembly: GCF_004785775.1. NCBI lineage: Eukaryota > Metazoa > Chordata > Mammalia > Rodentia > Muridae > Grammomys > Grammomys surdaster. Next base: position 4,425,043 of record NW_021604641.1, on the reverse strand, counting down.
GATTACAGGACTTCCTATTTTTCAATGTACCTTCTGTAAGGTAGCCTGAGCCTTAGGCATAGGGTGAGCACCCATGGTCACTTTTTCTCTACATTTGATCAATGTTTTATACTGTCTGATCTTTTTTCAGTAACTGTCTCTGTTGCAAATACAAACTTTTTTGAGAGTGTGAAAGCTATACTTATCTGTGTTTATACTGCCTGATTTGGCCTCTGTGGGAGAGGATATTCCTAGATCTGCTAGGACTTGATGCCTCAAAGTGAGATGGTACCCAAAGGGTGGCTCCCCTTCTCAGGAGAAGGGGAAAGGGCAATCTGGGAAGATACTTCTAAGGGTGGGACTAGGAAGAGAGGAGGAGCGCTGTTATTGGGATGTCAAGTGAATTTTAAAATAAATTAATGAATTAATTTTTAATTAATTAAATTAAGTAATTAAAAACACTATAGCCCCAAGGAAGAAAAGTTGCATTGATTGGAGGCTCTAGAGAACTTATTGTCCAAACAATTTTATATTACCTGGCATAGTTATAACTATCATCAGAGGTGGGAATTTACATGCCACCATCTAGATTATTGATGTCAACAAAGTAAAAGTCTAGCATTTCAACAGGCTTCCAAGAAAGAGAATGTTAAGATCATTGTGGTCTATAAGTAGTGTACTTTTCTCAGAAAAGGCATAAATTATATTGTTATGGCCCAAATATAAATGACAAACTAAGCCAAGCAGCTTTACCAAAATGTTCAAGAATATTAATCAAAAGCTTCTGAAGGCAGTAGAGAAATCACACATAGTTAAAACTGAGTGCTACCCGTGTAGGCTTCAGTCTGTCACCTTTACTGGATCTCTTTCTCTTAGTAGTAAAAGAAACCAATGAAGTTTAATTTTAAAAATGTACATATAAATATAAAACTAAGCATATGATTATATATTTATTCCTCACATAAGTATGAACTCTCCAATACTGCTAGTGAAAGTTCCAACCATTTGCCTGCTAATTTCATGATGTCATTGATTTAATAGCTAAGTAGTACTCCATTGTATAAATGTACCACATTTTCTGTATCCATTCCCCTGTTGAAGGACTTTCTCAGGAGCAATACAAAGAGAAAACAAAAAGTCTACCAGAGTTACAATCTGAGAAAAAGTCTTGAAAAATTGCATTTACTCATGCCAAAGACCAAGATATAACTGGAAGAACTTCAAATTTCTAAAAATTAAGGATATGCATGGTTATAATGAACTATGAATCCAGAAAAAAAGTTGTACTATAAATACAAACCTCAACTAGAAAACCTTGAAAGAGTAAAAGAATTCATGAATCTAAAGAGACAATCATAGAAAATGACCAAACTGATATGCATATAGTCAAACTTCAAATATACATAGAGTCAGTACACAGAAAAATATCATTTTTTTTTTACCTCATGGCTTAGGTAATAGTGACAAACATGCTTGTATGTCTGTCAGATAAGACAAGAACCTGTAATACCCATTAGAAAATTAGTTCAGGACTTTGAAAATATGTTATATTAGGGAACAACTTTACATGTCCTGATTGACTGACCACGTGTAATCAGTGAACCTTTTTTAGATATGAACAGAATGATGTGATAGCTAAGATCCAAAGTTTGATTAAATTAACCAAGCGTTATGTGGATATTGTATTACTATTACATATATTTTTCTATATGTTATATACTTTTTAATAGTAAAATAATAAAAGCCATCTACCTACCACTCTGGTCTTTCAGCTATAAATGTTCTATTAACACCTCATTGTGATGCTCATTGTGATGGAAAGAGATCAAATCACTGCTGAAAGACCACAGAGGCGTGTGATTTCATAGTATCTATTACAATTTGTTACTGGGCTACTGATGAAGAAAAAAATGCCATATGTGAATATTGTATGTTCAGGCTGCCAGGAAATGTAAGCAAAATTTTTAAATATTCTGTTTTAAGTTTAAATACCTCAAGATGTTCAAAACTCATCCTAGAAAAGGAAAGTACACACTTACTTTTTAGATTCAAGTCCAGATTTTATTGGTAACTTTAATGTTTTCCTCTTAAAATTTTCATTGAAATTAGAGAAACATCAGCTAATAAAAGATTCAGACACCTTTTTGTATAAAAACCTATAAAAATTACTCAACTGGAGTGTAACAGATAAAACAATTGTTCAATAAATTCATATTAAATTTAAGAGAAAACATTTCTATTAAAAAGAACTTTAAAAAGTTATGCAAAGTGTTCTCTGTAAATGTAAGCTGGTATTTCAGAAGAACCCAGTGTTTTATCCTTTCACTGGAAGAAAACACAAGGCATGAGTGAAGCACCAGGGAAGTTAGAAAATGTTGAGTAGGAGGTGAAAGAGAGTTGGTGGAATGAAAATGAGAAGGTCTACGGGAGTAGAAGAGATGTGTGTTCCTGGAACAGTCTTCTTCAAACTTTCTTACTACAATTACATCACTCAGATACTTAGTACTTCCCAGAAACTTACACAAATTTTCAAAGTGATTTGTGTAACTTCACTGTAACAGATCATATAACCGCAAGAAACTTGATCAGATTCTACTAATGACACATGAAGTTGAACATAGTTCACCTTCACACATATGGTTTTGTAAATAATAGATACGTTCCTATATGATTTTCAGGGTTATTTTTTATGTCTGACTTTCTTGTATCTTATTGGTGCCCATATACCTCCATAGAGCATGTCATCTTTGTCTTTTACTCTCTTATTATGATTGATTCTTATCTCATTCAGGGTTTTTTTTTCTGCATGTTTAATTTTCATTCAGTTAAAGATCTCTGATTCAATTAATCAGATATACGCTAAGATATTTCAAACTACCTGGGTAAAATTATCTGAGGTATTTGGGACTTGAGTAATCGAATTCTTTTAATGTATTGAAAAATAATGTTCTGCAATTTATATGTATGAACATTCATTCAGAGACAGTGTTGGAATTGATTACCATTGTTAGGAAATAACCTTTTCAATGATACTAGTATCAACACAGTAAGAATTTTTATTTCAGAAGGTTTTTTTCCCATTCATATGCAGTTGATTTTATTTGTATTTTCTTTGTGCCAACATCCTGACAACACTTTATAAACACATGTGCTCTACCTACAGCTTTTAATAAGAATAAATTCTCTTCCCAACAGCCATCTCAGTACATGTGTACACAGGATTGTGTTTGGCACACCAAGCTGTTAAATTTTCCTATCATTTATGTGCTTTTCTAAAGCACTGCCTGTGGCTTTACTCTTCATTATTGAAAGAAAAGCACTCTCAGAATTTCAATTGGTTTCTTGTGCCTGAATATCAATTAAAACCTGTTTAAACCTGTTTCCAAAACAGTGGAAACATAATTGTATTTATCACTTTGTTTATAACAGAATGATTTGGTTCAATTAAGTTTCTGTTTTTATAAACTATTTACCAGAATATTTTTTCTTTTCCATACAATTACAACTGGTTTGAAGATAAATGTAGCCAAGGCATGGAACTTATTTGTTAAATCAGAAAGATACCAGAACCAAGTCTTTTCTTTCTTTTTTGAATAATAGTAGGAGGCAGTCAGAATGAAGTTGGGGGTGAAGACCTTGGATAGTAAGCACATGAGTCTGTTGATACAAGAAAATAGAGGAACAAGCATTGAGAATGAATTTATAAGAAGGCATTTTCAAATGTTGCAATTTTTTAAAAGTGAAAAAACAATAAAGCAGTTTTAGAAATGTGATGTTACCTTTAATTTAAATATAGATAGGTATCAACTAAAAACTACTGAGTATTAAATATACTAGTTAGTTCAGAAGTAAAGTAAAAGTATTCATAAAATAAAGAGCTAGATGTAAGGTATAGAGCACTGGGGAGAGTCAGGGGGTAGTTGAGAAGTAATTAACTGGACCAGAACTGGATCAGAAGATGTGCTTCTATCTTTCAATTAAGATAAAAAGTAAGAGAGTATGTGGAGGTAAGAAGATTTTTAAGGTACTTATGGTCCCTGTCTGGTACTTTCTAAATTAGTTAATGTATTTACTTTATGAAACTGAGAAGAACTTGGGAGACAACCAGAGAAAAATAAAGTAAGATATAAAATAACAAGAAATAAGTTTTAAAGGAATAAAATAGATTACATATGTTAAATGATGCTAAAAAATTACAAGGCCATTATTATAGAACATTTGGTGTTAGTACCACAAGGCTAGTTAGTAAATCACTAGTGGTATGAATTAAAGAGAAAATGATTAATGAGGAAATGTGGACTGAGCATACCCAAAGCTCATTTGAACCACCTACTTGAGAACAGTATCTATAAAGGACAATACTTAGAAGATACTCACAAATAAAGATAATTGAAGATATAAGATGCTAGAAAAAGTTGCTGTGACAGAAATCTATTCTAAGACTAAGGAAAGTGAGCTATGTAAGTCATTGGAAAAATAGTTGTAACCGTAACAAACACAAAAACAAAGGCTGCTCAGGAACTATTAGAAGCATAAAGTCTGTTAATACCCACAGTCATTATGATCATTTTAATTATTGATTTCAAACATAGTCAGCTTCACTTAAAGTGATTTGGAGAAGACAATGATGTTTTAGAAAAGGTCTTATAATTCAACATGGACACCAAAATCTACAACTAGTGTGTCAATGTCCTGTAACAAGGTAGTAGAAATACAGCAAATGTGTGAACACAGTATAAATGTGACTTTTAGTTCTCACATCTGGCAGTTTCAAACTAATTCACAAGGATTTAACAAATTATCTTTGCGATATATTTTTGGGTAATAGGTTCACATGATTTACAAAGAATTAACAAATACGTGTTATGCATTCTAATATGTATGACTATTTAGGAAAGTGTATATATAATGAATACCAGAGTATGTATCAAAAGTATGTGTGAGTAATTTCTATTGTTACTACTGCTCATTTTATCTAAACCACAAAAAAGTTACAATATTTTGAAGGAATATATATGTATTGATAGTCATTGTCCTTTTTGTTCCTTAAAATTTCTTGTTGCTATATTCCTAGCTTCCACAGTTCAGAGTATATTTTTACTACACTAAAAGTCTCTTTTGGAATATTCAAGTTGTATCAGTTATAGCCCTGATGACAGAACTTAATGTCCCCTTTCTAAAGTATGTGGGACACTTGCCTACAGCAATCTGAAAATATGGTACAAAATGTGCACTAAATAATTGGTCCAAGAATCAGTTCTGACACATGTCCCATTTGTCACTTTCTTTTGTGCACTATAGGCTTACCTTATACAAGTAAATTACTTTCTGGCTCACGGTGCTAGCAACTATTATGTCACTTTGGCAAAAATACCTGACAAAATATTAGAAAGGAAGGAAGACTCATTTGCCTCATAGTTTCCAAGGGCTCACTCTAGGATGGTGTGGCTCCATAGAGTTAAGTGCAATACCATGGCATTTGGAGCAAACAATAGGAGTAGTTCTCTATTCCCCAGTGGGCAAGAAGCAGAGAATATGGCAGAATAGGGTCAACTCTCAATGACAGCCTCCTTCCAGTAGGCCCCACCTTCTAATTTTTTAAAATGTCTTAAAAATTTACCAACTATCAACCCAAACCATTCTTTGCTACCAAGTTCAGCAAGTTTGAGTTGGTTAGAGCTTTAAGATGTCAGACATAGTAGAAAATTGTTAGGACACTGCTATTGCTGTCCCACAAGATATAGTTATTTGGCTAAGTGTAGATAGTTCCCTCATAAGCAAGTGGCATCCATCCCTTCATATCCCTGTGACTTCCTGCCCTTTACCTTTTTCCAGCATGCTGTGGTATATCCAGGGGAACCTAATAAAGACTCCAACAGCCTATTTGTAACTCTCTAAAATTTTAATCAAAAGTAAATCTACTTCCTTTACAAAACACTTAGTTTCAAATAGAATGGCAAAACAGAGAATCACACTAATTTTATGACATAGAATTTTTTTCTATAAGAAATGAAATAATCTATGTGCTAGATTTCTTCTATTATGTTGATTAACAAAAGCAGCTGCAACTAGCTTGCTATGTTATCCCTGGGTTGGAGTTTAGAAAGTACAAATCTCTTTGCGCTTCCAATGCAAGAGCATGTACCACAATCTTTAAGCTATACACTAGAAGTTACATTAGCTCAAATTATTCAGACCTTTTTCCTGAGGAAGCAGAATTCTTACTTGCTTCAAAGAAATTCTTATTTAAAGTCTTGATATTTGGTCTCCTGATTATTTCACCTGCTGGAGAGTTTGGTATGTGGTCCTGGTGTTAGCAAAAATGTATTTGTAAAGTCTAATTTATGTATTCTTGTGTGGCCATCTAAAGTATAAAACGTTCTGGTGAGCTACTATTTTTCTTCATTTTGAAAGTTCAGTTAAATACACACTTAGCAAAGAAAGGTTTCATGGAACTCATTATACTACTACCTCAACATATGACTTAAAGGTACAGTACGGTTTGGTTGTCTACATAATGATACCAATTAGAGTGTTGTATAATGCGTTATATACAGATACAAGAATGTTTACAAGTTACGTTCCTTCACTCATTTGCTTCTTATGTTAATTAATCCCTTTTAATTAAAAAGATCAACTAATCAAAGAAACTGTATGGATTTTGTTAAAACTCATGTTGATATTAGAAAATTCATGAACATAGTAGGTAGTAGAAAAGTGAAAGGCTATGTCTACACTTAATGTTCTGACTTTTAAACACCTGAATGATTAGTAACCCATCAGTCCCTGAAAAAGGAGAACATGAGACTACCACCAGTCAAGTTCCTAGGGGCTCAGACAGTAAGCTAGCTGAAACAATCACCATTCAGGTGTCTTGCAAGTCCCCATAGCTCCCAGGACCCAGAACCTGAGACTAGAAGAACCCTGATTAGGACTTTGGGCCCTGGTATGGCATAAGCCCTAGACTGATGATCTTTGCAAGGCACCACTCACTTAGGCTAGGCTAGGAGTGAAACTGATATGATTACCAGACTTGCACAATGGGTCCCTGACCAGGAACTATCTTTAAATAACCACCAGTCCAGCATGGACAGCCTTGGGGGAAGGGGGCAGTTACCCCATGCCCAAGGTGAACTCTGTCTGGTGCCATAAGGTACAAGCAGGGCCTAGCAATCCTAAGATGACCACAGATATTCAGAGTCCCCAGGAGCAACTAAGTGATGCAGAAGTAAAAGAGAAAGAGAAACACAAGGATCTGGGCAAAAAAGAGGCAGAACTGGAGACACAATTGTAGTGAACAATAGCTGGATGAGGGTAGTTGGTGATGCTACCTGGGACCACAGTGGAGTCCCGGCCTGTGTTGCCATTGAGGGACATGCCTAGGTATGTGGCCCTGGAGCATCAGGGGTCTGTTACCACCAAAGGCCTGGAAGACTACCTCTTGGGAACATGTTGATGTCTGAGGACTGTGCATAAAAGACCCCATCCTCAGATGGACATCCTGGGAAAGTTTGCCCTGAGGACATGAAAGCTGGAGCGTTGATCCAGCCCTCTGCTGTAGTAATCAGGAAAGAAGGTACTGCACATTGCAAGATATATGGGGGGAGAAGGAGCATGAGGAGCCCTTGCCCTACCACTCATCTCCCATGTAGTGTGTTCGACAACTCACCTTCTTTTTCAGGCAGGAAACTAAGTCCTGGGTTCCTGAAAACAAGAGAGTTTTCCCTGCCCTTCACCTGCTGCAACATTAAGGAGAGCAGGCCCTATACCTCTCCTTGTCATCACAGTAGAGCTGACCCTGATAGCAGGTGCATGGGTGAGCTAATCTTTAGGGCTGGAGTGTGGGAGAGGTGACCTTGCCACTTGTTTGCCATCTGATTATATGGGCAAGGAAGAAAAATACACCCTCCCCCCTTTCTAACCCCTTACCACCTATGGCAGACAAGAGCTGGCCCTGAGGTCATGAGAGGAGGAGAGCGGTCCCAGACCCACTCCCCTACACCTCCTCCCAGACCTGCTGTAGCACTACAGAGAGCAAGTCCTACATCTTGCCTATGTAGCATAGTAGAATAGGATCTGGATATGAGGTTTGCTGGTAAACCAGTCTTGAGAGCATGCGTTTGAGAGAACAGGACATGCCTTTTGTATGCTGGGTGGTGGCATAGAAGAGGGAAAGATTCCCTGTTCCCTTCTCTCATCTCTTTGCAGGAGGAGAGCTGGAATTAGGGTCATGGAAATAGTTGAACTGGTAATGTCCCTCATCTGCTGGAGCACTCACGAGAGTGCTGCAGCTTGCCTGGGTAGCAGGCTAGAACTGACACTGGTAGCTGGGTTCCTGGTCAGCTGGTCCAAAGGGCATGAGAGCTGGAAAACAGATGGGCTGACTAGCTGATGTACCTCTCAAGCCCAGCCCACGTCTTTGAATTGGCCTACCCCAGCATCTACCCTATTAATGAGCTTCAGGAATGCATGAAGGGGCCAATCCTGGAAAGCCAAAACAATAAGAGCTCCATGACATAGGACAACAACAGGATATCTGAAAAGAGTCCCAATGAGGTTTCAGTATCAATAAAGTAGCAGAAACCAGAGACTTCATACCAGACCAATGAATCTTTAAAATGGACATTTGTAAGCAAAGAAATATGAGAAAAAGTATGAGACATTGTGACACACTACAGCTTCTACAGTATGATTTTTTTTCTCTGTTTGGAGGGAAGTTGCAAAGGTTGGCTCCAAGAGTTTGGAGAGATGAGCAGAATTGGGGTGCATGATGTAAAACAACGAATGGACAAAATTTAAAAGAAAAAGAAAAATGGAAATTAATAAAAATTTTAAATTTATGCCAAACCAGATAAAATAATCTAATAATTATTTTATAAACTTGTTTCTAATATTGATAAAGAGTTCAATGATACTTGGCTGCATAAGCAAGGACTGTGTTGGATTTTGATTTGTTGGTGAGCTAACATTTTATTTGATGAAGTGTTCATTTAAATATATGAAAATTCAAGGAGGAATTGCTGTCTTTGAGCATTTCGGATAGAACCATAAGAATTTAAAACAACCTAAGCTATTCTGGTTCTTCTTTTTTTTAATCTCAGAAAAGACCCTGAAGTATCTTCAGAGAATACATCTACTGCTATTTTTCATGAGGTTTGTTATTTTCTAATTTCAAAGTAATATTATTAATCACAACAGAATCATCTTTCTCTTTGCCCTTATAGCACAAAAAATGTATTTGTAAACAATTAGGTAGAATTTAAGAACTTACTTCCACTATATTATTATTGCCCTACTTCAACATAATGACATTGTTTTAGTCTCCTAGAATTTAAAGATGTATGCATAAATTCTTTTAAGTGTGGCCAAATTATTTCAAATGATGAATAATTTTGAACTCAAGAGCAGGTGTGTTGTTTTATTGTTGAGTAAATTGTTTTGATAGGCTACTTCAGTGACAGAAGCCAGAAGAAAATAATTTTATCATTGTGTTTACTAGAATTATGTGTCTGTTGAGCAATCAACAGCTCTTTCTATATACTAGGCTTGTTCTATTTTTGTCAAAACTTTATTGTATATTGATAGGTGTGTTCCTTACATTTCCTGTTTTGATTTGAAAACCTCTTTATCCCTTTTACTTAATGCTTTAAAATGGCATTAACACTAAAATCTTGAGCAAACTACGTATGGTACATAAATAATATTCAGGAAATTTTTCACTATAGTAGGTAGAATACAATGAGCAATTATCATTCTGGAGAATATAAACTTTTCTATTTGTGAATTGCTAATATCCAGGTATGTTTTCTATCATTAATCAAATCTGTATTTCTAGGTTTTTTCAGATAAACATTGTAGGGAGTCTCCCTGGAGTCATTACTTTACTTTGTGAAGTTTATGCAATAGAGATTAAAGGCAAAGTGGCTATGTGTGTCTGTGTGTGTGTCTGTGTGTCTGTGTAATATACACATTTATAATATCAGATATAAACATAAATACATCAATACACATACCTATTAAACTATAAATGTCATATATATGTATATATATATATATATATATATATATATATATATGGATGGATACTTTTGTCTTTAAAAACATAAATCTCTGCATTTGCTAAAATAATTAACTGTTTAAAATCAATATAAACAGATTGATTTGCTGGAAATTCATATGCAAGCCAATGTTTTACTTGCTAACAATAAGATAAATAGCATAATGAGATTACTATGGATGTGTTCTCTAGTCTTCATATATTTTAGTATAAATTTGTTTTATAAAATCAAATTATTTCCTTGCTCATGTGATAATTATGGCATTTTTCACATAAAGGAATTCTCAAGGAAAGAAAAGTCTGTTCATTTCAAAATAAAACAAGGCTATATAAAATGAAGTGGGCTATTGCAAATTAATTAGTCAAAACAAGACAGAATACATAGACATATTTGAAAACTGATTGCCTAAACATCAAGCATCTGTAGCACAACAAATGGTAGCAAATGTATGAGATAGCTAATCTGGGTTGTCAGCTTGCCTGGATTATGAGGCAGCTAGGATTGCTGATGTGAAGAAGCACAGTGACATCAAGGCAGCATAGGAGCCTGCAAACCCTCCCTTTTCTTGGTGAATGTATCCCTGGCTTCTTCCAAATGTCATCAGACCTACATTTTTGAACCTTTGAAAACACAATACATAGCATCTCACAGAAGCTTTTGAGTGTTCATCATCAGAGTGGGACTACAGAAGCACCAGATTGTGAATTGGAACCTGGTTCTGTCTCTCCAATGTTCACAAAGTCATTGCCCATATCTTTTATGAGGACCAGTTGTGTCAATCCCATTACTCTGTTGGCTCTATCCTACTCAATCAAGGCTTCTCAAAGTTTCTACTTGTGATACCTCAACATCCAATAATTTTTTCACATTATTCTAAGTATATATGTAATATACATACAAAAATCAAGTTGTTATTGAAAATAAGCTCCAAAGAACTTCATTTTAAGATTTCTTTTTACCCATATACTTTCACTATTTACTAAAACTGAAAGAACTTTGCCTATTAATGTAGTTGATATTCTTATCTTTACATCCGATTGAATTCATGACACAACACTTTTTGAATATATTAATGTGTGATTACTACTTTTATTATATAATTATCAAGTCTGAGAATGTGTCTTTGTATGAGAACAATGTACAACGGTAAAAATATATTTAAGATTATTTCAAAAACGAATGGAAGTTTGTGGTACTATTCTTCATCCCCAAGTTTTGACATGTACCAATTGATTCTGATTCATCAAGGCTACTGCTTATGGCTTCTCTCTGTATGCTGATCATCCCTGTTAGGCATTTCTGGTTTTGCTTTGGAATAAGAACTACTCCAGTGCTTGACTTGTAGCTGCTGAGGCTTGCCTGGCTTGTCGTTTGATATGATCTTTGTGTCCCATTTTCAATATCCACTGAACCTCTGTTACAAACTTAGCTGACTTCTGTCAGAAATTTCTATTTGGGGAATTCAGGAACAGGAGTATGGGATTTAGAGCCCTTCTTAAAGGGTTCAGAAGTCACAAGTCTCATTTTAGATATTTCCATGTTTCTTAAAATGAAATTGTTACAGATACTAGGTTTGGGAGAAAGACTGTGATCTTTTGATTGTATGTGACAAACAAACATTGATTCCTCTCTAAACACCTAAGAGAACAAAGGAAAAACAAACAGAGTATAAGATGTGGGATGACCACACAGGCTTCTCTTATAAAAAGAAAACTATCAGAAGGTTTTGTATGTGTGTGTGTGTGTGTGTGTGTGTGTGTGTGTGTGTGTGTGTGTGTTTTAAAACAGGGATTATGTGCTTGTAGTATGCTAGGTCTCACCTAAGTCTAGTCCCTTGGTTAAATTCTTAAATGGGTTTTGTGTTGCTATTGCCATGCCTCTGATGTTGCAAAGTTCTAAATCTCTCAGTTATGGGAAAAGTGATCCATACCATCCACAAGCCATACTAGGCTTATTTAAACCCGACTCTAGCCAAGAGTCATTACACTCTACAAAACAATCATTTCCCTGGGGCTCATGTACTTATCCTGACAACACTAGACTGACAGTTTCTACAGGAAAGTATTTATACCATAGTACATAGAATTTTTCCTCACTCTAAAATATTTATAAAGAGTTAAAATGAACAAGAATTTTAATGTTGGATGGAAATAAAAATAGAGGAGGTGAAAAGGTATCCTGAGAAAATTGGGGAGAGAAAACAACTGAAACTCAGTTTGTAATGTGGTCTGGTTGGATATCTATGTTCATTACAGCAAGGTCACTGAAAAGCTTTCTTTCCTGTGTAATATAGGTTGTAGGCTTTAAGTTGACATCTGCTGAAGCATGTCCACTGACTTAGTGAACAATAGTTTCTGAAAATACAGTCATGTCTTTTATCTAAATGTAAGCAGAGCATTACTTACATAATGTTAGAGTAGTTATCACACATCAAATGCAACACAAGTAAGAAAGCCTCATTTGAACTCTTTCTCATGGTCCTATGGTACTGACATATTCCATATGGGACATAAACCTTCTGATTCATTGACACATAAAGTAAAAGTAATCAAATATTTTTCTCCTATAAGTTAGCAGGTCAAAATGGGACTTAAGAATAATTTACAGAATAAAAAGTCAATGTGTACAATGTAATAAATGCAGAACCTTCAAAGATTCTCATCATGTAGACCTACCTATAGAAAAAGTGATCACCACTAACAGCACAACTACTTTTGTATTCAACTCAATTCTGTGTATTCTTAAAGATGAAAGTAACCCATGATGCTCAGCTGTAGATTACTGAAGTTGCAGTTCTGAGATTCCCTCATCCGTCTCTCCATAGTCCGTGCTGTAGAAATGTTAAAGTTGTAACAATTACTTTTTGGTTAGAGGTTTAGGTAAACTGGTCTGTTGACTCTTTTCATCTATAAGCTCTCAGCCACAGCTCATTTCGCTTCTGAAGGGACACAATTGGTAGGGTGTGTGAGTACCCTTGCCTTGACAAGTATGTTTTGCAAGTAAGAAGTTAACTACCTAAAACTACTTCAATGTCAAATATATGGCATCACACTGATGGAATCTTATTCTAGAAATGTTCATGGGATGTGCTTGTTCAGAAACAAGTATCTGCTTTCAAATAAGGTCAAAGAAAGAGTATAGACTTGATTCACATAAAATACAATCCTTCTATTTACAGAGGTAAAAATTTGAAAAATAATGCTGACTGAATTACCTAATACAATAGTATTCCTTCTAAAACTAAGATATCTATCAATAGTTCAGAGCAGAATTCCTTTTCTTTTACAGATGAGATTTTCAGAAATCCATATCTATAACAAAAAGGTATTTATTCTGACAGTATAAAAACACAGATTTGAACTTCCTCATAAGTCACAGTGTTATGCATTCCACATCATGAGATAGGGCTTATGTCTTGAAACACCTTCCCTTTGGAGTGAAACACTCCAGATTTAGTGTTGCTTACAATTTGTCCAGTGAAAATGCAACCAAACACTGCAGCAGATGACATTAGAAGCTTTATATACTCAAACTCCACAGACCATCCTGCTAATCTCTTCAAAGATGAAAAGTGACATAGAAAAGCAGTACTTTCATGCCTTTTGCAAACCTTGGACATATTATGTTGTAAGTGGCCCATAGGTACCATATATAGGCAATCTTCCCAGTGGTTGTGCATTCCACATCATGAGAGAGGCAACTGCTAGTCACACGCCAATTTCCAGGCACCCCCCCGCAAACGTATCACAGGTACTGAAATCATGAGGATATGTATTTTCAGACATATAAGCAACAGCCCACAATCTTTGAGCATTTCTTAATACTTCCTATTCTGGTATACCTCATCTTTGAAAGGAAGTAACTTGTTTTCAGACTTTTGTCATACAATAGTTATAGAGAAGCATGCTGCTGCCACAGGCCATACAACCACCTAAGAAACTCTTTGAAATCTACTGCTGCAACTCAGTAGGTGACTGTGTACTTCAAGGATGAAAGCTCCCCCATAAAAATGATGAAGCCTTACGGAAAGCTGCTGCTATTGGTCCTTTAACAAGAGAGTTTCAGGTGAAGAGCTGCACTTAAGACTCAGCACAATTGGCTAAATTTCAGGCAGAAATCTTAGCGTAGGTCACAACCACATCACATTTACTGTCACATTATTATAGAGTAGAAGAGTAAAGAACTCTGAGAATCTCTAACATCAGCTATAAAAAAGGATAAATCAAGGTAACACATATGCTAATATAGTAGGAACTTAATGCAAAACTATAAAAGTTATCCTACATATCACCTGGCTCAAAGGATCATTGCTGGTGGCCCTTTCAGCCATTGCAGTTCCCAAAATCCATGAAAAGAAGTACCTTCATGCCTTTTGCAAACCTTGGACTCTTGATCAAGCCACTCCACAGATTTTTACTTTGCTTTTTTTCTTCAGGATGCAAACTTAAAAGAGTAATTTTTGGCTTACTTAAAGTCAGGCACTACTTTGAATCTGTAGATTTGTCTGCAGATCACTTTTGCTGCAAATACATAAACCTGCAAATACAGAGGTACCTATATAAAATGTCATGTAAAAGTCATGCCCGACTTAATGAGTAGTATGAGAATCCCTTGTAAAGCTATTCCAGAACTTTGGCAGAAACTGAAACTAATAGTTACAAAGTCGCTAATCAATGTATTATCTTGCAAAAACTGTCATGGGTGCATTTATTGCATGTTGAACAAATGTTATATGTTTTATAATTGAATTTGTATGTACCCTACAGCCATAGTGTATCACATTTTAAATAACTCCTAGACTATAAGCCTAATACAAAATAAATGCTATGAGAGTAGTTGGTATGTTAAGCACAAACAAAAACCTCTGCATACTTTTAGTGAGTGTTGACTTCATCTATGGATCCAGAACCCACAGGTCCAGAAAGCTAACTGTTCGTTCAAATTCAGATTTAAGGCATAAATCAGTGCTCATTCAAACATCTGGTGGGAACTGTAATTTTAGAATCTGACCAATTTTTCTGATAGTTAAATAATGGCACATTTAAAGCTATTGCATTTTTGTTCTTTTCTATTTTCTGAATTCCTTAAAATAACATGTTGTGTTCTCACAGGACCCAAGACATAAGGAGGCTCCCAGATCCTATCACAGCTGACTCCATGATAGAAGTACCATTCAGGCCGCAAAATTCACCACATAGACAACACCACCTGCCAAAACTGAAAACAAAGTCCTAAATAATCAAAGTTCATATAGTTCTAGGAAAGTCTCAAATTGTACTTTCCTTAATTTTTAGCTTCTATAGGTCCACTGCTGACTATTTTTCTTAACTGAAGTATGTCAACCTAGAACATGGTTCTTCTGTGCTTAAAAGCTCACCCTGAGAAACACTCATGGCTACTCTGGCGTGCCAAATACTTACTACAGTCACCGGATAGCTAATAAAGACTTGGTAATGGTTTAAACATTTGTCTGGGCAGCCTTCTCTGCTGAGTATCCCACAACATTTCAAATAAGTAATAATCAATGAAACTGCTGTAAACTGTGTATGTCCACTGCTTCCAGGACTGTTGCTTAAAAAGTGAACACATAAAATCATCCTTGTTCTTCTGCATTGCATGAATTAATCAAATGGAGATGTTGACACTGAATATACAGCAAATTGGAAGAAATATATTAAAAACCTGATTCTGTTAATAATTGCTAAAGTAGAATGACAGCAACATGAGACACTTGGAAGTCATGAGTAAGGATCTAGATAAATATTACTATGGTTCATTGAATGCTTTAGAGTTTTCTTTTTGCAGCAGTATTAATTTGTTACTTGTTGCTGTGCTAAAATGCCTCAATCAAAACAATTTAAGAGTGAAGGGGTTGATTAGATCACTGTTCTAGGTTATAGTCCATCAGTACAGAAATGCTACAGTGACAATAGCTTAACATAGCATCTCAAAACTGCTTCTATACATAGGAAGCAGAGAGCAAGAAATGCGTGGGATCAGACTTTCTCTGATCCCATGTACAGTTGGTGAGACATCTCTGTAGATAATAGAGATAGAGATGATAGATAAAGAGATATAGATAGATGATAGATATAGATAGATAGATAGATAGATAGATAGATAGATAGATAGATGATAGATAGATACATGTACATGTATACATGTATCTATATCTATCTATATCTGTAGAAATATAGATAGGTATAATTATGATAATCCTCCTCATACATTCTAAGAGACACTTTGGTGATACTAGATTATATCAATTTAGTACATTAAAATTAACTATAAAAACTAGACAGTAGTATCTTATACTATATAAATGTATTTTCATAGACTTAAAATGTAAGCAAATTGAACCACCACACTTTATTAATATACGCAAGTATGGGATGAAAGATTAACTGGATAAAAGTGACATTCCCACAATCCCTAAAACCTGAATTTCGTTCTGGAAGCCCACATATAACTAAGAGAATGGGTAAATATCTGTAATCCAAGGAGTCTTAGAGTGAGATAGAAAGTGGATACAGCAATAATAAGCAGGGAAATCCTTTCCCAACAAGGATGACAATAAGAATCAAAAACCCAAACTCATTCAACACTTGCACACACACATCTACACTGTGGTAAAATAAAGCACACATGTACTGTCTATCTCGCTTGCACACACACACACACACACACACACACAAGAAATTAAAGTCAGGTTGGTGATCCCATATCTGAGAGATTTTGCGGGTCCAGGTTAATTGAGAATGCTAGACCTCCTACAGGGTAGCCCTCCTCATGAGTTTCTTCTAGCTTTTCCCTAATTCAACCAAAGGAGTCAGCAGCTTCTGCCCATTGGATGAATCCAAATATCTGTATCTGACTCTTTTAGCTGCCTGTTAGGTCTTTCAGAGGGGAGTCATAATAAGTCCCTTTTGTGAGTTCTCCATAGCCTCAGTAATAGTGTCAGGCCTTGGGTCCTCCCCTTGAGCTGGATCCCACTTTGGGCCTGTAACTGGACCTTCTTTTCCTCAGACTCCTCTCCATTTCCATCCCTGTAGTTCTTTCAGACAGGAACAATTATGCATCATGGTTTTGACTTGGGACAGAAATCTCATCCTTCATTAGATGCTCTGTGTTTCTGCTGGAGGTTACCTGTACAAGTTCCTTCTCCCTACTGTAGGACATTTGATCTATGGTCCCTCCCTTTGAGTCCTGGAGTGTCCCCAATCTCCTACTTCCCAAGATTGCCTGTTTCCATTCTTTCTGCTGGCCAAGAGCTTCAGTCCTTTTCCCCCACCCAATATCAGATCAGGTTCCCCTCTCCCCACCCCAGTCCCCTTTCCCTCTCAGGTTCCTCCTTCTCTCCCCCCTTGTGGATATGGAGAAAGGGGAACACTCTTCCATTGCTGGTGGGATTCCAAACTGGTATAACTACTCTGGAAATCAATCTGGAGGTTCCTCACCTCCTCTCTCATCTGCATCCACTTCTGTTCTATATCTAATTAGAAAACAAAAGGCTTCTATGGCAAATAAAATAAATTATAATAAAATAAAATGAAACTAACACAAAACAAACAGACAAAAGCAAAACAACTGAAGAAAATGCACAAGAAAATTAAATATACACTCATTTCCAGGCTCAGTAATCCCATACAAAAACTAAACTAAAACAGTCCATTGGGTTTATGGCCAAGAGTGGTATATTTGTTCTTGAAGTAAATAGATTCCCATTTTCCTGAAGGAATGCTGACTTCCATAATGGCTGTACAAGTTTTCAACCCCTCAGCCACAGAGGCAATTTCCCTTTGCTTCATATGGTCATTATGATAAGCTTAAGAAGGAATCTCAAAGTATTTTGATTTGCATTCATAGGGACTAAATTTGCCATTTGTTTAAGCATTTCTAAGTTAAATGAATTTTTTGGTTTTTTGATTTTTTTTGTGTGTTTTGTTTTTGTTTTGTTTTGTTTTTCTTTTAAGAAACTCCACAGGAAAACCAACAGAGCCAACTAACCTGGATCCTTGGGGACTGAACCACCAACCAAGGAACATATAAGGGCTGGACCTATGAATCTCTGCTCATATGTAGCAGATATGTACCTTGGACCTCATGTGGGTTCCCCAACAGCTGGAGAGGGGGCTATCCCTAAAGCTGTTTCTTTTCTATAGAGTATGCTCCCCTAACTTGGTTGCCTTGTCTGGCCTCAGTGGGAGATGATGCACTTTGCTCTGCAAATATTTGGTGAGCCTGGGATGGGGATACCCAGATGAGGCTGCCATTCTCTCTGAGGAGAAAGGAATGGGGGGTGGGTAAGGGACTGAGTGAGGGAGGCTGTCTGTACTACATTTTTCAAATTGGTTATTTGTTTTCTTGATATCTAGATTTTTGAGTTCTACATGTATTTTGTACATTACCCCTCTATCTGATGTGTGGTTGGAAAAATCTTCTTATTTTCATGTATAACTCTAATACATGGGTTTTATATGTTACTTTTCCCTTTTCTCTGGAAGCTTTTAGTATTTTTTCTTTGTTATGTATGTTTACTGTTTTGATTATTATGCTCTATGGGGAATTTCTTTCATGGTTCCATCTCTTTGATGTTCTGCATGAGTCTTTTACCTTTATAGGTATCTCCTTCATTCAGGTTGAGACATTATTCTATGATTTTGCTGAAAATATTTTTGTGCATTTGAGCTGGGTTTATTATCTTTCCTCTATACCTATTATTCTTAAATTTTGTCTTTTTCATAGTGTCCCAGGTTCCTTGGATATTCTCTGTCAGGAGGTTTTTAGATTTTATGTTTCCTTAGACTGAAGAATCAATTTCTTTTATCTTGTCTTCAGTACCTGAAATTCTCTCTTCTACCTTTTATATTCTGTTGCTGAGTCTTGCCGCTGAAGTTCCTATTCAAATTCCTAAATTTTTCATTTCAAAATATAATCTTTTAAAGTAATTCATTCATTTTCTCTTTAAGAACCCCTAGCATATTCATAAATCTATTTTTACATCTTTGTTTTATGCTTCAGTTATGTTGTTATTCTCATGACCTATTGTAGAGTTGCTGAGCTCTACTAAAGACATGTTATTCTGGCTGTTATGGATTATATTTCTTGGATGGAATCTAAGTGTCTGGGACTGGGAAGATTGTAGTTACAAGTGCTGATATCTGGGGTTTGTTGTTGCTGCTGTTGTTGTTGATGATGATGATGATGATATGCTGTGTTATTCCTTAGTTTCTTTGTTTTTAAATTTTTTATTGGATATTTTATTTACATTTCAGATGTAATCCCCTTTCCCCCACCCAGGAACCCCCATCCCATCCCCCATCCTCCTGCTTCTGTGAGAATATGTCCCCACCCACCCTCCCACTCTCACCTCCCCACCCACGATTTCCCCCACACTGGGACATCCAGCCTTCACTGCACCAAAGACTTCCTCACTCACCTATGCCTGACACAGTCATCCTCCCCTACATATAGAACTGGAGACATGGGTCCCTCCTTATGTGCTCCCAGGCTGGTGGTTGAGACTCTGGGAGCTCTGGTTGGTTAGTATTGTTGCTCTCCTCATGGGACCACAAACCTTTTCAGCTCCTTCAGTCTTCTCTCTCACCCCTCCATTGCGAACCCCATAATCAGCTCAATGGTTAGCTGTGAGGATCCGCCTCTGTATATTTCAGGTTCTGGCAGACCTCTAAGGAGACAGCCACATCAGGCTTCTGTCAGCCTGCACTTCCTGGCATCCACATCAGTGTCTACCTTTGGTGACAACACAAGGGATGAATACCCAGGTGGAGCATTCTCTGGACGGCCCCTCCTACATTTTCTGTCCCATGCTTTGTTTCCGTATTTGTTCCCATGAGAATTTTGTTACTTCTTCTAAGAAGGACCAAAGCACCCACACTTTGGTCTTTCTTGTCCATGAGCTTCATGTGGTCTGTGAGTTGTATCTTGGCTATTGCGAGCTTTTGGGCTAATATCCAATTATCAGTGTGTGCATACCATGTGTGTTTCTTTGTGATTGGGTTACCTCACTCAGGTTGATATTTTCTACTTCTATCCATTTACCTAGGAATTCTTCAAATTCATTGTTTTTAATAGCTGAGTAATACATTTGGAATATGCCATTTGGCATATGCCCAGAAGATGCTCCAACATATAACAAGGACCCATGTTCCACTATGTTCATAACAGCCTTATTTCTAATAGACAGAAGCTGGAAGGAATCCAGATGTCCTTCAACAAAGGAATGGATACAGAAAGTGTGGTATATTCCTAAGTTTTTATTGTCCTCTCTGTCCCTAACAATTATAGGGCATCTCCGTATTCCCCAGTAGGGAATTCTGGGATTCTTCTAAGTACAGCCACCAGGGTTTCCAAGTAAAATGTGTTTCTAGATATTGGGAGAGGACATAAGAGTGGGTATTGGAGGGGTATTGGAGGATCATCAGGAGAAGAAAAACAAAGTACCCCACCAGAATCTGCTTAGTCCCTTAAGAATAAGAGCAGAGAGTAAGTAGAAGCCATAACATGTAGTCTACTACAGAATTGGAGATGGTGCTGGAGGGTTGAAAATATGTATTTTATTTCCTTAGTGTTGATTTTATTAGTTTCATAATGTGTCTTTGATATATAACTTCTGCAAAAATGTCACATAGCAATGTATGCATTTATTTCTTAGAATCAAATTTCACTGAAAAAGATACTAAAGTTAAAAATTGAAATCTGAGGCTGTTACATACAAGCTATTCTTTAAAATAAACAACCAAAGGTATATCTGACCTCAGTTAATTCATGCTAGAAAAGATAAAAAAAAACAACAAATGCAAAGAACGTATATTTCTAGTTATTGATACAAGGCATTAGGTCTACAATCAAGACTTTATTTCTGTATGTGAAACTATACAGATAAATGCAACCCAATTCAGAATCCAATGCACAGAGCCAGTAATTATCTTCTTAAATTAACTTCAAAATGACTTTTGAATATCATAACTCCCTGCTCTCTTACTTTAAAATAAATATTTGGATTTTTCTATCTGAAAACTAATATGCATAGTTATGCTGAAGACACTTTTATTCTTTAAAGAAAAAATATCATTTCAAACAATTTTAAAGTAATTATGAATTTAAGATTGAGGCTTATTGATTTATATTTGTTCCTTTAAAACTATCTCTCCAATTATGATTCCTCAATCGTAGGAATCATATCTCTTTATAAAATAACACAGACTATTCTCCAGAGACATTCAGTTGGAAGATGAACTAAATTTCCATTTGAGGTGAAGTATCCTATTTCAAAGCCAACTGATTGACCCTGATGATTTCTTTAAAATACACCAAGGAAAATGAATATTAATCTCTCTGCAGCACGGGATTTCCAAGAGAAAATTTCTCTTATTTCTTTCTCCTCTTATACTTCTCCATATATAGTGCATAGCCTTGAAAATAACTGAATTCATAAAAATATTAGTGAATAGTTCATGATTCATAGTGAAGACCTTTTTCTCTACTCCTGTAACCTACAGCAGGCACAACAAATATCCTGTGATTAAGAGAATAAAATGTGATTTGGGTATTTGTCAGATTCTAGCTTTGTTATGGTTTTAGTGCCATTTGGTTTAAGCAATCATGCCAATGACCACACCAAAAAAATGAATGAGAAAAATCTCAAGTGGACTTAAACCTACACATAGATCTCTAGACAATGGAAGAACACTGGTGAGACTACTAAAAATAGTCTTTTTCAAGAAAGAGCACAGCAATTGCTTGTCTGTTGCTAGATTTTCAGCCTTGAAAACATAAATGTAAGTAACATAATATTAACTAATAAGGTCATATTTAGGTTATATATGTATATACATATATACATCCAATAGCAGTTGGTAAAAAGGAGACCAGGAATTTAATGGAAAAAAGGAGATACTATGTGAAAGCGTGGAGGGAAGAAATGGAAGGGAAAATTTTGTAATTATATTACAATATCAAAGATAGCATAAAATAAAGAAAGAACTGGGCTGAATGAGACACACAGGGAGGAAAGTGGTATTCTCTGTACGCATTTGTGGAGGATGAATAGAGGTGAGAGCTAGAATGTATCTAATAGGCTGCACGAATGGTGCAGCTTACAGATAGATGAAATTACCTAGTGATGTACAGTGACTGCGAGGTATAAAGTGGCCATAGGTAAGAAGCAATCACTGACCTGGCATCCCAGGACTTCAGAGTGCTTCCTCCAAATGTCTTTGTCTAACTTATGTTTTCTGAAAATCCTGAGTGTCTTGAAAGTCCTTGACTTGGCACTAGAAATTTCCATAAAGCAGGACAGTAGTAAGATGTGGTATAATCATAGTCACTGCCTTACTTAAATTTTTAAAGGCAAAACATGTAAGCTCAAACCATAAACAGGAAAGGATGTCAAATTTAAAAAATAATAGAATCTGCATTAAGCCATGCACTATGTCAGCAATATGCAAAACATTCATAATTTAGAAGATGCTAAAACATCAACATGATGAAATATTCCCCCATGCCAAAAAGGCTCTTTCCTACTTTTTCTTCTATGATGAGTTTTCTAAACATTCATTCAGATTTCATAAGCTTTTTGAATGACATTTCCTAAAAACCAACTCTGTTACTAGCATTTAGTTTCTTTAGCTACTTTGTGAGTTAGGCAATTGAAATAGTTTTCATTAAAATGGATAAAATGTAACTGAAGATTCCTTTAACAATATCTGAACAGAGTTGCAAAAGAATGTATTATAAGAATCCATTATGAAAAACTATTTCAACCATAATTTGGCTTTAAACATTAACTGTTTATGCATCTGAAAATTAAAGTAATCAAGTAAAAGACTAATGATGTCATTGATTTCTATTCTTGTTTCTGCAGGAAAAATAAATTAACCTTTGGAGTTTATGCATCATCTATCCTTTAACATTATATTTTAGCCTCTTTCTCACTCCATTTACATAAATAAAAATATCATTCAAAAGCCATCAAAACATCACACTTATTTTTGTCTTTTTTGTATAGGGACTTTTAAATAATTAAAATACCTACCAAACAGGGCAAATTGATCTTGAATTAACAACAACAAAAACAAATAGAAATAATGGTGGGAGGAAAGGGAATGATCTTGGAAAGTTTGCAGGAGAGAGGTGAATATGGTTGAAAGAAGTTGTATGACTTCAAAGAACTAGTAAAAATAATAAAATAATAATTTATTTTCTCTTTCAAAGGAGAAAGCTTCAAAGGCACATGATGTCACAAACATCCACAGTGCTCAGATAAAGAGACCAAAATTGGAAGTGTCAGGGTAGAGATTTATATATGCAAAATTTTTTGAATTTTTGCTTTTTTCAGGGTACTACCAGGCAGTGACTATGCACTGAGTCTAATGCAGAACAGCTTTCCCTGAGAGATAAAGGAAAAACATAATCTTTGTTACTGTTCATTGCAGAGTTTGAAGAAGTGGGTGTAGATTGTTTTCATGAAAGCTGTATATCTTGTATAGTTCTGAATATTTTGATGTTTTACCCAAAATGCAAAAATATTTATATTTTATTCTCATATATTATATACTTTAATTAAAAACCAATACAAAATCTCAAACTTCAAACAGAACAGTAAGCAGCAGTATTGGTGGAAATGTAGAACAAGAAGAACTCATGCATACAAAACTATTCTGCTACTTTGAAAGCAATGACAGATCACTGGGGTCCAGCAAAGCACACCTGCATCATAGCAACTTGATCCTAAGCATTCATCTCACAGAACTACAATGCCACATCAAAGTCAGCTAGTAGTTCATGGCAGCAATATTCAAAACATCAAGTTCTGAAAACAACCCAGTTACTTGTCAATAGAAGTGGCTATAAATATATTGTGCTATATTTACTCTGTGAGATATTTATCACAATGCAAATGAATGATCTGATACAATGCATAAGGCTGAGTTTGTAGATGAATCTATAAGAGAGTGTTTATCAAAAAAACATACAAATGAGGACTCCTCAGTCCCACTCGGGAGGGAGAAGAAAGCAATCACAAGTGGGGAATGAGGGAGGGATCCAGGAGGGAAAGTGGACAGGGTCATGGGGAGAGGGGAACCTGATCTGGTATTGAGTGAGGAAAAAGGACTGAAGCCCTGACTGCCAGCAGAAAGAATGGAAACAGGCAACCTCAGGATGTAGGAGGTTGGGGGACCCTCTAGAATGCACCAGAGACCTGAGAAGTGAAAGACTCTCAGGACTCAAAGGGAGGGACATTAGATGAAATACCCAATAGTAGGGAGAGGGAACTTATAGATCCCACCTCCAGCAGGAAGACAGGGCATTAAGTGAGGGATGGGATTGCCATCCCACAGTCAAAACAGTGACCCATAATTGTTCCTGTCTGAAAGAACTGCAGGAATGGAAATGGAGAGGAACCTGAGGAAAAAAAAAGTCCAACGACAGGCCCAAAGTAAGATCCAGCTCAAGGGGAGGTCCCAAGGCCTGACGCTATTACTGAGGCTATGGAGGGTTTACAAAAAGAGACCAATCATGACCACATTCTGGAAGACTGAACAAGCAGCTGAACAAATCAGATGCAGATATTTGCTCCCAACCAATGAACAGAAGCTGCTGACCCCTGTGGTTGAACAAGGGAAAGGCTGGATGAAGCTGAGGAGGAGGACAACCCTGTAGGAGGATCATCAGTCTCAATTAACCTGGACCCCCGAGATATCTCAAACACTGGACCACCAACCAGGCAGCACAGACCAGCTGATATGAGGCCCCCAACACATATACAGAGGAAGACCGAAGCTCCTGGGTTCAGTCAAAGAAGATGTAATTAACCATTAAGAGACTGGAGGCCCCAGGGAATTTAGAGGTCTGGTTGGGTGGGGGCTGGGAGGGGGTTGGGGGCATCCTTGTGGAGACAGGGGTGTGGAGGAGGTATGGGATGTGGAACAGTTGGAGAGTTGACCAGGAGGGGGGAATAAAATTTGGAGTGTAAATAAATAAATAAAGACAAAAAAAGAAAGAAAAGAAAAAGAAAATAAAACATACAATGCATTTTACATACACCCACGTGTATAAGGATGTGAAAAACAAAACGTGATATCAAAGTTTCACATCTGAAAGAAGATGAGAAGTGGGCAAGAGCATGAAAACCTTTCTGGTATGTATTTTTGTTGTCTCTACAGTATTAAATGAGCTATACTTATGGATCAGGATGTAGAACTCTCAAGTTCTTCTCCAGCACACATTTCAGCCTGCATGCCACCATGCCACCTTTCATGATGAAAATGGACTAATATTCTGAAACTATAAGCCAGCCCTAGTTACATGCTTTCTCAAAAGTGTTGCCATAGTCATGATGTCTCTTTATAACAGTAGCATACTCACAGTATTTAATTCTATTTTGTATAAGTATTATTGTATTAATTTAATTATATTATATTTTTTCAAACATCCATGACCACATCATGTTTAAAATAGTCTATCTTTGTAAATTTCAATTTTGTATATATGTATAATGATACATAAATATACATGTATATTGGCAATTAAATTTTAATAATGAGCAGAAAGGTAGACATGGCAATGAATGTTTCCAATTGCAGAACTCAGAGTCAGGTAGAGGTAGGATAATCAACCCTATCTCTAAAATTTTGAATCTGCCTGGTATATGTAGTAAGTTATAGGGTCAGCCTGGGCTTTTTCTTTTTATTCCATGTTTGGTCCTCAGGAGGTCTGATATTTTTCTGAAGGAAAACAGAGTGCAAGTGGATCTGGGGGAAAGAGGAATGTACAGGGAGCATGGAAAAATGGTGTCTGAGTAAATTAAAGGAGGTCTATGAGAGAAGAATTTTAAAAAAGGATCTGATTAGACATTTGTCTAAAAGAGGCAGAGAAACTAATGAGAAGTGAATATGTGAAAACATGTTTCACCTCGTGAATCACTAGGGAAATGCAAATCAAAACACAACGGGATTTAATTTTGCAGGACCATTAAAATAGCTTCTAACAAAAACACAATAATGATTGGCTAAGATCTGATGATTAGAAGTTTTGTGCATATCTTAGCGGTAAGGCAAAATAATAAAACATCATAGAAATCACTGAAACCATATGTAGAACTAGCAGGTGATCTTGTAAGTACTGCTGTGAATGACTAAGGAAATGAAGTGAGAGGGTTAGAGAATAGGTCAGCACTCAGGAGAATTGCTGGTGTTCAGGACCTATGTGGTGGCTCACAACAACCCTCATTGCACCTCTAAGGGATCTAATGCCATCTCTTGGCATCCAGGATCATCAGACACCCAAGTAGTGAAAAACAAAGATTCAAGCAAAATATCGACTCACACAAAAAAATCTTTTAAGACAGTGAGTAAAGATCCAACTCAGTGTAAGGACCTCATGTTGGTAACAACTATATCACAGTCAAATACAGAAATGACTCAAATTGTCTAACCTCAGAGTGAGATTTTCAAAAAGAAGAGGAGAATGTGGAATGTCCACATAGTGAAATACTTTTAGGAATATTGAAATAGAACTAAATATTCATCATCTAAATTTGCACCATTGGGAACCAGTCACAAACAAATGAGAGGTGTAATGAAAATGTAAGCTCTAATACTTTTCTTTGAAGAGATATAATTAATAAAATGGCTAGAACTCTAATCATACATACCAATGGACAGAAGTGATTAATGGTAAGGTCACAAATTATTTCTGTCAAAAATAGGAGAGTATAATTTGGACATGCTAGTAGAAGCTTGTGTAAATTAAAATGAAAAAGATGGTATTCTCACCAAATTGTTATCACCCCTAAGACATAATGAAAGGTTGTTTTAAATAAGTAAAAGAATTGTGAAGCTAGAAGGACCATCTAGAATGTACCAGAGACCTGGGAGGTGGGAGACACTCAGAACACAAAGGAATGGACCTTAGATCAAAGGCACAACCAGGGGGAGAGGGAACATGTAGAGGCCATCTCCAGCAGAAAGGGCATAAAGTGAGGGATGGGGTTGCCATCCAACAAACAAAATCTCTGACCCAGAATTGTTCCTGTGTGGGACTGCATAAGGGTATCCTGGGTCATGGTTGAGCAGGTACTTAGAACCCCGAGATTCTCCGTGGAATTCTGCGTGAGAACCAGCAGGAGTTCGGTCCCTCCCATCATCTAGGATCCTGAAAAGAGTCACATTTCCATAGAGTCACATAGGCCAGGCTATAGGCCTCAGGCCCTAGAGATTTACATACTAATGAAGGCCAGAGGGCAGAGTAAATTAAACATTCCTCCCCCAGATCCTCCCCCAATCCTCCCCCTTTCTCCCTCCCTATATAACTTGGGACTGCCCTGAGTTTTGGGGGAGTACGCCTAGATCCATCTATTATCTGTCATGACAATAAATCTTTTTGGAACCAAGGACTTCCTTGTGTTACTGGGGCCTGCTGCCGCCAAGGCCCTCAGGCCGCTGGAACCATAAGAATCCTCCTCCCTGATGTGGGACCCGCCACTGCGGCGGGCTTGCGCTGCTGTGGCGGCCTTTTTAAAATTTTCCCGACATTCCTGTATAAAAGAACTGCAGGGACAAAAATGTAGAAGAAACTAAGATAAAGTAGGTTCAGTGACAAGTCCAAATTGGGTTCCATGTTAATGAGAGGCTCCAAGGCCTGACACTATTATTGATGCTATTATTTGCTTACAGACAGGAGCCTAGCATGGCTGACCTGAGAAGCCCAACAAGCAGCTGAAAGAGTCAGATGCAGATACTTACACACAACCAATGGACAGAAGCCAGTGACCTCTCTTATTGAATTAGGGAAACGTTTGAAGAAGCTGAGGAGGAAGGCAACACTGTAGGAAGACCAGTAGCCTCAACTAACCTGGATCCCTGAGATGTCTCAGACAATGAGCCACCAACCAGGCAGCGTACACTAGTTGATTTGAAGCCCCTGACACATATACAGCAGAGAACTACCTGGTCTGGTCTCAGTGAGAGAAGAAGAACCTACCTAGAGAAACTGGAGGACCCAGGGAGTGGGAAGGTCTGGTGAAATGGGGGTGGGAACATTTATTTGGAGACAGGAAGGAAGAATAGAATGAAGAGCAGTTTGAGGGCAGACCTTGAGAGGGATAAAGACTGGACTATAAAAATGATTAAAGAATAATAATAACAGGACAACTAAAAAGATATTTAAGCATACAACTGTAGTAACAGTAGTCATGCGGTTCATTGATCTGTATGCTTGTCTGTACTGTACACATACAAGTTACTGCCTGTTGACTTATATCTCTACCTTCAGCTTCCTCATTTTCCCAGTCTTTCTCTAGTAACCATTATTTTTGATACCCCAGTTTCAATGGTTTGGACTACTTTTAGATTCTACATATAAAGGACATCCCATTATATTTTTCTTTCGTTGTCTGACTATTCTCTTTTAGAATAGCATCCTACTCCATCCATATTCATTCACATGGCAAGATTTTAAAAGTGGAATAGTACCCTATTCTATTGCATCTACTGTACTGCAATTTCTTTACCTGTCAACAGAAACTTAAGTGTTTTTATATCCTGGTTATTATACATAATATTGCTCCTAATATGAGAGCAAAATAATTGGTTTGGTCACTGAATTAATATGTTTTTGCTATACAGACAAAAGAGAAATTGATGCAGACTCTAATTATCCTGGCTTTGTGTTTACAACGGACCTCTCTCTTTATTTTACATAATGATAATACTACTTCCTGTTTCCAATAACATAGTGGGACTCTTCCTTGCTCCACAATGCATTTTTTAAAACTCACTATCTCTTGTATTTTAATAATCAAGACTCTAAAAGTTGTGAGGTGATAGTTTGTAATTTTGAGTAATATTTCTCTAATGATTTGTGGAGAGAATACCTTTTTATATATCTGTCAGCCTTATGGTTTCTTGAGAAAATCTCTATTCATATGCTTAATTGTTTATAAAGTGAGTTATTGGTAGGATCTTTTGTTTTCTAGATATTGATTGGGATGAGTTACTATAATAACTTGAATATTCATCAAATATTTATTTATATTACAATATATAAAATAAAGTATGATTTAAAAATATATACACATTTATATTCATCTATCTACATTTACATATAGTACAGGTCTTTAAAATGTTAGATGAATCATTATAATTCATGGGAACTGAATGAAAAAAAGAAAACCCTATAACTCTGTGTCTACATACATATAGTATTTAAATCTTAAAATAGTCAAATGTAAAATCATATACAGAAAAATTGATGATTCATTATAGATTTTCTATTAAGAAATTTTAATCAATAAGTAATATTCTTTTAATATTTAAAGAAATCGCCTAAATTTTCTATAGTTTAGAATCTAATATTCAGATGCAGTGTAAATATGTGCCAACTCTGAAACTCATGCTAAAAATGGTACTCATGATAATGTAATCTACTGGAGGAGAGAGGAATATGTCAGTACGTAGCTGAGGAGTCTGTACTTGAATCATTATAAAGCTGTTGCTCATATCACCCTCAAAATGTCTCTGGCTTAACTTCCCAAATTCTAGGATTACAGACATAGGTCTAACATCAAGGTTGACATGTTAAGATCTTCATTAGGTAACAGACACTACATGATAATTAGATTGTGTAGTATAGCTTTAGGAGCAGAATAATGTAGTACTTTGAGAATTCTAGTTAGTGTCCATGGGTTCTTTCTTTTATCAGTTTTTTTTCCCCAGAGGCCAGAAAGATTGAACTGATGCACCCTTGGCTTTCTGCCGCCAGATTGTAAATTCCATACTCCTTATTTTATTACATGGTATCTGGCTTCAGGCTATAGTGTTGGAAAATAAACTAATATAAGCCCCATATAGTTTAACTGGCAAATTCTACTTATTATTTATAGAATAAATTACACAACTGGATGCTTATATCTTTAATATAACAAAGGAGAAAGAATTCCAGTTAAATCTTATGAGAATAGCACCATCCTAATAATAAGAGTCAATAATGACATACAAAAATAAATCTAAAGGCCATTATCTCCATGAAACCACAATGCACAGTGTATTTGGCAATCAAATTCAACAAGTACAAAATAGATGTACTCCGTAAAATGCTATTATCAATTTACTCAGTGCTGGTTCAGTTATTGTTTGAGTGCTTTTAAATGTATTTTTGAATGTTTACCAGTTCTAGTGTTCTAGATCACTTTGTATAACTCTGGGAATGCTATGATTTTATTAAGTTCTTCATTTTGCCTAACATGATGAATGTTAGCATTTCCTACAAAGCACAGGTACCTGAAATTTGAGATCATTATACTTTTACTTCTACTATCATTTAAAAAATCCATACATTTTTCTGGAAGATGAATTTCTTCACTTGTTATTTACAATTAAAAGTAATTAGTATTAAAACTCAAGGTATATAATTCAATTTATGACACAGTTCAAAATTTATATATTCATCTTCTCTTTGTAGAAAACTGGCATTAATGTTATATAAAGTTGTCAAAAATTATTTTTAGATAATATCAAGTCAATTTAATACCAGGAAATATATGTAAGTATGTCTCATCAGCCCTATATGGTTGAAGATCTGTGACACAGAGCAATGGTTCACCTTTTGTGTTTATCAGTAAATGTCACTGTGACCTTGGGCATGTTCCTCATCACAGGGAATCTCCTAGTTACTGATATTTTTTTCAAAGTTGAGAAATATGTGTTTCTTCTTTGACTTTATTAAGTTCCTCAGTTCCCAAAATGTCAGGTAAACATCTGTCAGTTCTTATTTCAAAATGAGATTTTAAAGCTTATAGATCAAGTCCAAAACAAAAGCAAGCAACAAGCAAACAAACAAACAAAAATAAAACAATACAAAACTGAACAACCAAAAGCAAAGGAATCAAGTGTTCTATAGGTAACAATAACCTATAAGTAAGAGATTTTGGAGGAAATGCTGCCACAATCACAGAGAACATTAAGATGACTGGTTTTAAGTAATATTCTTCTGAGCTTATTTAAGGCCATACATATATGAAAAAGATCTATGATCTGCATAGTGTAAATACTGAAATTTTCTATAGCATGGCATAAAGGAGGGAGGTTAGGAGATTATTTTTACCTAGTATAATTTATGATATTTCTATGTATTACAATATGCTTATGATAATAAAATGATACATATTTTTTATTTCTTTATTTACTCCTCCACCACTAAAAGTATACAAATTTCTATCTGAATTTTAATATTGTAGCATATGACATAATTTGTTAATATGTAACATTGTGAAACCAATATTATCTAAAAAGTAGTAGTTATATAAACATATACATGCAAACAAAACTAAAAATAAATCAATCCAAATATAAGACCAGTAGAAATTATATTTTTGTTTAATCAAAGAGTATTAATGGGGGAAATTTTATTTGTTATCATTTATATTCATTTAAAAAGTACTGAAAAAAATGTTACCAAGTGCATACAACATTTAAACCAGTGTCTTAGTTAGGGTTTCTATTAATGTGAAGATACACCATGACAATCGAAACTATTATAAAGAAAAACATTTCAGTGATGCTAGTTTCCAGGTACAGAGGTTTAATCTACTATTATGAGGAGAAGCATGGTGACACATAGGAAAACATCATACTGGAGAAAGAACCAAGAAGTCTTCGTCTGGATCAGAAGGCAGCAGGAAGAAAGAGAGACTGGACCTGGCTGGAGCATTGGAAACCTCGAAGCCCACACCCAGTGACACAATTCCTTCATCAAGGCTACATCAACTCCAACAATTCAATATTTTTCTATGGTGAATAAGATTTGAAACCTAATTTCATGGTTTTATAGATTTTTGTAAAGTTTTTTTTAGTGAAATGTCTATTCAAATATCTATTTTTAAATTAATCATTCTATTCATTTACATCTCAAATGCTATCCCACTTCCTGGTTGCCCCCTCCACCCACACCCACCCCATGATATCCGACTTCCTGATTACTCCTCCACCAACCCCCGATCCTACATCTGCCCTCCCTTCTCCCCTTTGCCTGTATGATTGTGCTCCCCCACACTCATACTCTCCCAGCCCACCACTACAGCATCCCCATACTCTGAGGCATCCAACTTCCCTGGGACCCATTGCTGTCAGGCAAGACTATCCTCTGCTACATATGTATCTGGAGCCATGGATCTCTCCAGGTACACCCCTTGGTGGGTGGTCCAGTCTCTGGAAGAACTGGATGGTCAGGCCAGCCTATGTTGTTCTTCCAATGGAGTTGCAATCCCCCTCTGCTCCTCCAGTCCTTCCATCAGCTCCCCTACCAGGTTCCCTGAGCTCAGTCTGATGGCTGGCTCCAAGCATCTACATCTGCATTGTTCTGTTGCTGGCCATACTTCCCAAGAAACCGCGACACTAGGTTCCTGTCAGCAAGCACCTCTTGACCACTGCAACGGGGTTAGGTTTGGTGTCAGCAGACAGGATGGATTCCCAGGTGAGGCAGTCCCTGGGTGGCCCTTCCTTCAGTCTCTGTTCCATTTTTTGTCCCTGTTCTTCCTTTGGACAGAAACATTTCTGGGTTAAAAAATTCTGAGATGGGTGAGTGGCTCCATTCCTCCACCAGGGGCCATTCCTATCTACTGGAGGTGGTGGCAACTGGTTCTATCTCCCGTGTCTCTGCACATTTTGGCTAAAGTCATCCCCACTGAGTCCTGGGAGTCTCATGTTTCCCTGGTATCTAGGACCCTCCAGTAGCTGTCTTCAGTTCCTCAACCCCCTGCTACATATTTTTGTTCGATTTCTTGACCCTCTGTACCTGTTTCACATCTCCAGCTCTTGATACTAACACCCTTATTTCCTCTCCTTCCTTTCTCCTTCCCCAGTCCCCTTCTCCCTGCATTTTGTCTACTATTTTTATGATTTGCTAATTACAGAGCTTTATGAATTCATTATATATTGTAAACAATTCCATTTTCAGATGTGTGGACAATATTTTATCTTATCCACTGCCCCTTGTCTTTTCCTTAATGGAAGCTCAGAAAATTAACAACATGATGAAGTTGAAATTACAGTCTTCTTTTATAAGTGTTTATGTATTATGGGAATAACTGTCTTGCTACATGCAAAAAGGTGCAGAAATAAATAGACTATAAACTACATTTTAATGCAATTTTATCCATGTCTTTCTTACTAATAAAATTATCTGATACTATTAATTTTCTTCAAAACACACTCATTTTCTCAAACTTTCTTTCTGATAGTCTGTTAAGCCATCTTTACTTTCACTTTTTTCCCCTTAGTTTTTTACTGTATAGATAGATGTTCACGGATTCTTGTTTTGAAGGTATTACAATCAGCAGTTTTCCTGTGCTTCAGTGGATGGTTCCACACCCATGCACAAATGGACAGCATTAACTGATCCTAGTAATTTATTAAAAATTTTTTTTCTTGAAAAGGATGAACTTTGGAGAGAGCATATTCAAAAGATACTAAGGTGAGTTTGGGCAGTGACTTGAGTGGAGAAACAGTCATAATTTATTGTATATATTTATAAATTCACAAGAATGAAGAAAACAACATTAAAAACAATTTTTTCCAGTAGTTAATTGGAATTCATTTGGTACTGGGGAAAAGCAAGAGTATGATGAAGTGTCTCATGGTTTCACAGTTGGTTGAAGATTTAAGCCAAAGTTCTGTTTTACACATCGATATATTTTCCTATGGTAATTCACAGGTATTTTTTGGAGGACTAATTTTATTATGATTTTTTAACAAGGTGGTTTCTTTTTAAGATAGTACTATAATATTTTGTACTATTACAAAATATTAAATATTATAGTAATAGTTTTTCCTAAACTTTATTTAAACTTGAGAATTAATAAAAGTATTATTATATCTTGGATGTTTTATTACACCTATCTGTAAATCTTACTTGGAGTTGTGCCTTTAAAAAAATCTAGGGAGGAGGTAGTGGATGTGGAATAGTTGGAGGGTGGGCCAGGAAGGGAATAAAATCTGGAGTTTAAAAATAAAATAAATAAATAAATAAATAAATAAATAAATAAAAAATCTGGGTATATAAAAGTATACAGCTTCCCAGATATTTAGCTTGTGCCATCTGTATACTTTGGGAGGAAGCCTAACTTATTCCAGATGCTGCCAAGAGGAGGGTGAAGATGCCAGAGAACCCTTTCGTTTTAAGAAAATGGCTATTCCCTTTCTTCTATTCACTGACTGAAGCTTATTCACTACAGTTTCTATAACTTTCTTTTTGTGGTGTTCATATGCAAATTAATAAAACTAAATACCCAGGAAGCTTTCTATATTCACTTTTAACTCTATATTCCTGTATGTGTTTGTTTGTTTGTGTATTAGCATGCAAGACATGAATGCTAGTGCTTGCTCATAGAGTTCAGAAGAGAACTTTCAACTTCTGGGATATGGAACTACAGATGATTGTGAGGAACCCAATTTCTTTTGGTCTTTTGGAAGAGTAAGAAATGATGCTAACCATTGAGGTATCTCTCCAGTCTCTCAATAGGCTTTTACTTTTCTTTCTTATTTTTATTTTAACATTTTTTACAGATCAGACTTTATCCCCCTCTTGGTCCACTCTCTGACTGTTTCACATACTAAACCTCCCCCAGCTCCCCCAGTCTCCAAAAGGATGTCTCCACCCCTGCCACACCCCACCACTTATACAATAAAATTTTTATTTAAGAAATTACTGTCTCTGAAACAGACGCACCTTGGTATGGTTATAAGTCTCAGGTTCTCAAATCCTAAATAAAATTTCAAATACTTATATGTCTATAGAAACAAATCTTTTTTAAAAAAATGTGCAAATTCTGGTGAGTGAAGAATGTATATGTTTAAGTTAAATGAAGTTGTAAATTAAAGCATAATTTCAAAAACAGTGTATTTTTTAAAATATAAAAGGAAATAATTATGGTATTTAGTTGTTCCTATAATTTTGTTCTTATTATACTACCATTGTGCACTTAAAGATTCTGAAAACTAGCCAACAAATCATGTTGTTCAAATGTGCATTGTGAGTAAATCTTGGGACTGGGAGATGCTTTGTCTCAGGAGCACAATAAATAAATGCTTCCTATGTCCTCGCTGTAGTAGTATAACATTGGTATGCTTACTTTAACCTTGTATATATTTTTATAAAATATAGAATTTCTCTACTATAAATAATATTGGTCGGGGGACAGGACAATGTCTCAGCGGGTAAAGGTACTTTTCTCACAAGCAAAAGAACTTCAGCTCAGTTCCTGGAAACCATATGAAGGTAGACAGAAAGTACTGACTCCACCAGATTTTTTTTTTTTTGCATTGCATCACAAGTGTGCCTACACATAAATCGCAAACACAGAGTAACAATAAGTTTAAAACACTGAATATAATGATACTATTAGTGACAGAATGTAGATGTGCTTATCTCCATGTTCTTTGTGAGATCATTTTCCTGGGAAGGGAATGCAAGACTCTACCGAAAGGAAAAAAGTAAGCTGAACACTAGCATGCATAAATGAGTGCACTGCTCTCTGTACTTTACAGGAGGCTCAATGTGGCAAGCTCTCACAAGCTACTGATGCCCTGATTTCTCTGTCATGACGGATAATGATATTGTGACTTCAAACTATGAGCTAAATAAAAACTTAATTCATTAACTTTTTGAGGTAGTTTATTACAATAGGAAGAGAAACTAACACACTTTAAACTCATAAAGTTAAAAACAATTCAGTGAACTCAAAGAACACAGTTGCATTGGAGAATTTATGATAGATGTGATTGTCATTTCCACCAAATTTGAAGAAGCTCAACTAAAACCCAAAGAGTAATTTTATTGTTTTATCTACTCATTTTTTATAGTAGAAGTAGACATCTTATGCTCACAAATTTCTCTTCTTATTATTATTCTCAAGCACTTTCTAAAGGTGTCACACGTGACACCTTACTAAAGGTAACATAACATAATGCTATAAATATTTTCCTTATGATTTATGAAGTCAAACTTAGTTCATTTACACTGAGTATTTAGAAAAGTGAATCAGTTGAATTAGCTCAAGGAAAATAATCATCACCGAACAGGAATAATCAGGAATTAAATCAATTCTTTTAAGTTGTTGTTAAATGATTTGAACTGAATTAGGAAACCAATATGTATAGGATACTTGAATCAAAAGTCAAAATAAAAACTCACGACAAATGACAAATGACAAAATAATCCAATATGATAAAAAATATAAGTGTACTTTGTATATAATCTTTCTCTCTCTGTCTTTCTCTGTCTCAGTCTCTCTCTCTCTCTCTCTCTCTCTCTCTCTCTCTCTCTCTCTCTCTGCATATATATATATATATATATATATATATATATATATACATGCAGATATATATACATAATCATACAAACATAATATATATACTACTTTGGGAAACACTGATTTTGTTTTTGCACAAGGTATCAGTTGCAAATGGCTTCTTGGTTAATGATGAGACTTTGTTCAATTTACCCTTCTCCATGGGATGTTATCTCCTTTGAACTTGTGTTTCTCTTTTAAGTTAACAGGATACCCACATTGCTATACCCTCAAGAAACTCTTTGGAGACATTAACCACATCTGACCCTTCCAAACTTTCTGTTCTGTCTTGCAAATAGGTCCCTGAGCCTTGAGGAAGAGAGTTTGATAATTACATCTCATTAAGTCTGCTCCAAAGTTTCTCACTCCTTGACCATTGTCTAATAAGATGTGGCTGTGTGTTCATTCTCATCTACTGAAGAAGAAGCTTCTCTGATGGGAGTTGATTGATGTTTTTCTCTGTGAGTACAGCAAAATGTTATTAGGAGTCATTTTATTGTTATGTTCCTTTAGCATAGTAAGTGTTCTTCTTAAATGGCCTGGCTGTCAAACTGCATTGAAATGTTTATGTGTATTTGGACTCCACCTAGCTTTGGTCAGAAAATCTTCTTTATGCAGTAGGGAATGGTTTTTGTTGAGACCCATAACTCATCATAGTATAGTTATAAATAACTGTAAATCTTCAGTTTTGATGTGTCATCTACAACTAGCCCCCCAACTCCACATCCTAAGTCAAGACCTTCTACAGAAGAGCTTGGGAAGAGATGGAGATGTGTATTGAGAGATGCTGACTTATGGACATATCATATGTTACATGGTATATTATAGCAGCTGTGGATGTATAGCATGATTTTTATACCTACTAATTTACAGCAGTTGTGGATAACTACACAATGCTGTTAAAATATAATCTCTATAAAGATTTATACCTAGAGATTCACTCTTGCAAATACAAAGGTTCAACAATGAATTATTCTAATAAAATTGTTAGACAAGGAAAAACAAAAAATCAACTGAGGAGAGCACAGGTAAAAGATTCAAGCCCATGGGACATGAAGTAGAGTTAAGGTGTGATTTCCGAACCAATGATGGTGTTAAATAATAAAGACTCAGGTGTGTTAACATGCTGGAAGAAACAAATGTAGTAATAGTGTCTAAAAAATAATTTTAGAAATCTCATAGGCTTTCTAAAGGAAAATACCCAAAAATAGAGAGAAGGGTGAAGCACATGTACTCAGAGGAGCAAAAATACTTGATTGATGATTATTTAACTAATCAACAATTTCCTAACAATATAGTCTAGTAGAGAAGACACTACTTCTGTTGTGTATCCACTATTGACCAGACCATGCTTTAATGGATAGTTCCAATCCAGTGTTCACATAGATGAACCTTGTTAAACTAGGTCTGAAATTGGTCACAAAAGGAAATCAAACATCATGTATTAAGGGGCTGGAAGGGAAAATGGGTATTGACAAGAATGGGAAGAAGATAAGAGAGGTTGGAGGAAGTAACTCATACACACACACAGGCTCTGGCAGACCTCTAAGGAGACAGCTATAACAGCCTCTTGTCAGCATGCACTTCCTGGCATTTACATCAGCCTCTGACTTTGGCAGATGCTCACAGCTAACCATTGAACTGATCATGGGGTTCCCAATAAGAAGTTAGAGAGAAGACTGAAGGAGCTGAAAAAGTTTGCTGTCCCATGGGGAGAGCAACAATACCAACCAACCAGAGTTCCCATGGTCTAAACCACCAGCCTGGGAGCACATAGGGAGAAACCCATGGTTCCAATTGTATATGTAGGGGAGGATGGACTTGTCAGGCATAGGTGGGAGAGGAGGTCTTTGGTCCTGTTAAGGCTGGATGCCCCAGTGTGGAGGAATTCGAGGGCATGGAGGGAGGAGTGTGTGGATGGGTGGGGGTACATCCTCATAGAAGCAGGAGGATGGGGGATGGGATAGGGTTTCTGTGTAGAGGGGAAATGGGAAAAGGGGATAACATCTGAAATGTAAATAAAATATCCAAAAAAATTTGAAAATAAGTAAATTAAAAAATATATGCACACACACTTGTGTGTGTGTGTGTATATATATATATATATATATATATATTCAAAGAAAACTATCAAAAATAAATATATCAAAATATGTTGATAGATATAAATTTTAAATATGAAACATTTTAGATTTATCAACTTTGGAAATACAATTCCATAATTTTTCTTTCCTTTCATACCCATCCATGTACCCTTCCTTGCTCTCTTTTAAACACATGGTCTTTCTTTTTCATTAATTGTTGCAACATGCATATATATATATATATATATATATATATATATATGTGTGTGTGTGTGTGTGTGTGTGTGTGTGTGTGTGTGTGTGTGTATTCCTAAATATAACTTAATCAGTCTGTATCCTATTCCATGTATTTATGTTTTCAGGACTGATCATTTCATTGTGAATAACCATTGTGTATGTTTTCTCTGGACACTATTTCACCTGCTCTCATCATTTTTCAGTTGCCTGTAATTCTTTGTGTAGGTCTGAGGCCTCTTGGGCTTCCTGGTCCATGTTAGCATCTCTTGGCTATTGTCATTGTTCAGATCATGTTTAGGCTGTCAAATTGGTCC
Source organism: Grammomys surdaster (assembly GCF_004785775.1). Classification (NCBI taxonomy): domain Eukaryota; kingdom Metazoa; phylum Chordata; class Mammalia; order Rodentia; family Muridae; genus Grammomys; species Grammomys surdaster. The sequence goes on along the minus strand of NW_021604641.1, from coordinate 4,386,003 downwards.
GACAACCAATCATAATGCAGAGTTGTTGAGCCTAGTTCCAGAAGTTATATTTACAAAACATCTCCCTCAATAAGGTTCAGGGATAACTGCAGAAGAGGTGGTAGAAAAAAATGATAATAGCCAGAGGAACAGGTAGTTTAATGTGATAGTATATTACCTGGGCATATCAGAAAATAAATATGCAACTTTTCAAGCAAAAAAATAAGTAAGATTTTATTGTTAGGTAATTTTTAAAAAATTGAAGAGACAACAAAAATTGGCTTTTTCCTAAACCAAGGCCACCCTTGATATGGCCGCTAACATTGGGGAGCCTTCCTTTATGACAATATTACACCCCAAACTGACAAATGGTTGGTAACTTGAACATTTACAAGAGACTAGGATGGCTGTGAGTTAGCCCAATGACGGGATTATTGTAGGTCCACTTCCCAGGGGCCCACCCAATGCAGCCGAAAAGGAGTGCGTGGTGCTGGGAGTGGGTGCAGCCTACATGGCCTAAGACAGGGCTCTCACCCTCCTTTCACCCACATCAGAGTCCCTTGACGTTGCCCATCGTCGACAGCCTAAAACCTTCGACCATCGATGTGACTCGTCTCACATCAGTGTTTTGGGGTTGTGAACTTGTCTAAGACCCCCCATAATTAGACATCCAAATTCAAAACTCACATAGTTGGGATTGAACATAAGACGCCTTCTCTAACTAAACAGAGAAGGGGGAGATGCCAGAAGCCAGGACCCTCGCCCTTACCCTTACCCCCTACCTTTCCCCACCTGCACAATGTCCTCTGAAGCTTGGCAACTGCAAGATCCTGCTTAGCAACTGCAGATAGACTCAAAGCAGAGTACCATGTCTTCTTAAGAATAGCAGGGAGACCATAACTCAAGCAGTGTACCATATCTTCTGAAGAACTGCAGGTAGATCATAATTCAAGGCAGTGTACCATATAGACCATGACATGTTTCAAGGCACAGGCCAAGAAGATTTTGTACTTTTCCACCACCTGGACCCTCTTACCCCCTCCCCTTGTAAAACATGCTATAAAAAAGCATTTCATGTTCAAAAAAAGAAATAAAAAAAAATTGAAGAGACAGGTTGACTCCCAAGAGTTCTGACACACTCAGGCTCACAGGTGAGTCCACCACTACCACCCAAATACCTGGCCTCACTATGACCTGCTCAGGGTTGAAGGGAAGCAAGAACCACAGCCCAGCCAGGTACACATCATCCTTCCAGTTTGCATCTGCACCTGTGAATGGATTCTATACTCCAGCCCTCCCCATCCCAATCAAACCTAGAGGCAGTGAGATTCCAAGGAGATCTGACACACCCAGGCTCACAGACTCACAGGAGGGATAGGCTCCAATCAGAGACAGCAAAGTCACCTAAGCCCAGAGATAACCAGATGAAGAGAAGTAAGACAGGAACATACACAACAGCCACCAATGCTACTTGGAATCAGCAGAACTCAGTTCTCCTACCACAGCAAGACCTGGATACCAAAACACACCTGAAAAGCAAAACTCTGATCTAAAATCCCATCTCCTGATGATGATAGAGGATTTTAAGAAGGTCACAAACCTTAAAAAAATACAGGAGAACAGAGGTAAACAGGAAGAAACACTTAATGAGGAAGCACATAAATTCTTTAAAGAAATACAGGAAAACACAACCAAACAGGTAAAGGAACTGAACAAAACCATCCAGCATATAAAACTGAAAATAGAAACAATAAATTAATGAAAAAGGGAGACAACCCTGGAGATAGAAAACCTAGGAAAGAGATCAGGAGTCATAAACGTAAGCATCACCAACAGAATACAAAAGACAGAGGAGAGAATCTCAGGCATAGCAGATACCATAGACGATGTTAACACAACAGTCAAAGAAAATGCAAAATCCAAAAAGCACCTAACCTAAAACATCCTGGAAATCCAAGACACTATGAAAAGACAAAACCTAATAATAATACATACAGAAGAGAGCGAAGATTCCCAACTCAAAGGACCAGTGAACATCTTCAATAAAATTATAGAGGAAAAATTCCATAACCTAAAGTAAAAGATGCTCATAAACGTATAAGAAGCCCTCAGAATTCGAAGTACATTGGACAAGAAAAGAAGTTCCTCTTGTCACATGACAATCAAAACACCAAATGCACGGAACAAAGAAAGAATATTAAAAGCAGTAAGGGGAAAAGGTCAAGTAGCATATAAAAGGCAAACCTGTAAGAATTACACCAGACTTCTCAACAGAGATTCTAAAAGCCAAAAGATCTTGGGCAGACATCATATAGACTCTAAGAGAACACAAATGCCAGCCCAGGATACTATAACCAGAAAAGCTCTTAATTGCCATAGATGGAGAAACCAAGATATTCCATGATGAAACCAAATTTAAACAATATCTTTCCACAAATCCAGCCCCATCAATGATAATAGAAGAAAAATTTCAACACAAAGAGGGAAACTACTACTGCTTTTTCTTATGTGTAGATTCTTTGATCACTTTTCCTTTTCCAGGCAGGCATTCTCCTTTTAGCACTAGCTGTCCTGGAACTGACTCTGTAGACCAGGGTGGTTTGGATCTCAGAAATTCTTCTGCCTTTACCCTTCTCAAGTGCTGGGATTAAAGGTGTGAGCTACCACTACCTGGCTAACAGGATACATTTTGATACCATATCTAAGACATAAAATGCAATTATTCCAACTATAAAACTTGAACTTTTCTTTTTTTTTCTAAGTTCTCTCTTCTTGTGAAAAATAAAACCTGCCCTTTAACAGTTTGATAGAGATGACAAAAAGTTACCCTTTATGGAGCAAATGTCATCATTTTGTAATTGATAATTATTTAGTCTGTAATCAATTCCATTACCAGCATCAGAAAGACAAACTATGAATATTGAGAGATATGGAAATGTGTAATCCAAAAGTTTTGTAAGACAATGTGCTTTCTCTGAACACCAGCAAGTAAAGAGCCAAACAAACTGTCAAAATCCCCTTTTCATAATTTTTACTTGAGTTCCTAATTGAGACCGAAGGTGTATTTTTGATATACTAGATTATTTTGGGAAGCTTATGAAACAACTTACTTTAAAGTAATTAGGTTTCAGCTATGAGCTATCCAGGCCTAGCTACCCTCTGTAAGATCACATTGGCGATGAAGGAAATGTTTGGAACTTTTTGCTGCTATTTGTGAGTCTGTAATCCTCACATGGAACCCCTTCTTTCAAACATGTAAGAAAGGATCACACACACACAAACACACATACACACACACACACGTGCGCGCACATACATGCATGCATGCACAAACTTAGCCTTGAGAATCCATATTTTCCTCAGAGCTGGGTCATACTTTATTTCTGGAGCATTAAATACCACTGTAATAAGTCTCTTACTCAAAAGGTCAGTTCTTCTCAGTGTTGCTTTGGAACTCTAAATTCAACAGCCCTTGCAATAAGCCTTTAATGTGAGGCTTTAATAGGGACGCATACATATTTTGTTGAGTAAATACCTCACCAATGACATTAAATTTGCATGAAAACGGAGCTCATATTCACCTTCTTGCTTCTCCACGTGGCGTGGTCTCTGTGGCATTGTGTCTACCCTGTTGAACACTAAGATTGTTGGAAACTGGAAGTAGAAAGTACAGCATATCTATGTGTCCCAGTGGTCATCTCTCCCCACTTTTTCTATGAATGCTAGTCAAAGTAATATAAGCCTCAAACACGGGGAGCTGCAGCCAGATGATTACAATATGAATTTTTTTCTAGACTACACAGAAAATCCTGGTTTCAAAAACCAAAACAAAATATGAGAAGTACATTTTTGTAATACAGGTTAAAATATAAATGGCATAGCCTATTTTTTACAGGGCCGTATATGTGTGTCATTTTATCAGTGCAATGAGACATTTGAAATATGAAATAATATTAAAGTCTTAGTAAATATTCTTGCAACAAGGTTAAATCTACTCATAGAGAAATGATTTTTTTAGAGAACTTAATATATTTGTTATTTTGGGCTTATCAGCCATTTAATTGGGACTTACAATATTATATTCAATTAACTTTCAGTGTAATTATGAAATAATGTTTCAAAGATTTAGAAATTTCTTTTTCCCAAAGAAATTCTTTAAGAATAGACACACAAATTCTTTGAAACCGATGTAAATGACTGTTGCAATTTTACTCTTCAGTATGCTTTCCTGACAAATTGCACAGCAAACAATTGCTACCAATCAGTTTCTGATTTTGAGTCAAGAGCCCTCTGTCAACACAGTCTCTGCAAGGACCATTACAAAGAGCAGAACAAAACACCATTAATACAAGTGCCATGCTAAATAGCTTTTCAAGTAGATAAACAACAACATGAATACAACAACATGATGACTTTAAAACATAGAATTATGTTCCGTGGTTTCAAAAACATAATGACTTATATTCCATTTCCGTGTAGCTTTGGAAGAGAATATATTGCTGGATTTTAATTACCCAGTCTACACATTTTTACTTTATCTACTATTATAGCACTGGGTGGACTCACAGTGGCAGAGAGCACATCTTGATTAATTTTTTTTTCCTTTTCACAGTGTGGTGCAGCCTTTGAAAGAAAGATACAAAACTACATCTATAAGTATTTAGGAGCCTTAAATCTTGAGACATGGCACAGCTCACATGGTTTCTGATGAAGTCGTATAGTCATTCATGGGAAGATGAATGAAAGGCCCATTAAAATACAAACTGTTTATGTGGCAAAGCAAAGCTTTTAGGAATCTGTATAGAGCTGGGGTATATAATAAAATCAATATCCAGGTCAAGCTAATGCTACTAGGTTGTCCCTTGTATTGTTAATTCCCCACAGTCATGCAGCCAACATAAGTCTGGAAAATCCAGTATTACTACTGTTGCTTAATGTGTTAAAAGCTTGTCATTCAGTGAAAAATCTCTGTTTTTTGGCATCATTCCTCTAGAGATCTACCACTCTCACAAGATCATAGAGTAAGGCACTAAATTTAAATACAGTATTTTTTTCTAGGACATACCTTTTGTCAGGTTTGCATACTTTTTAGTCCATGAATAATGTCTTTAATTTCTAAATGATTTTTCAAAATGAAACAAAACAAAATAAACTGCAAGTGGCATATGGCCCTATGAAGGTTATATAAGGTTATATTGGTCTTTCAAGACCATCAACTTGGATGTTTTAATTTACAGTTTCATGGATGAAGCATTGTATATTAGTGAATTTTAATGAAATAACATTTGAGTATTTAAATGTATAGATATTTCATTTATTCGTTGATAACTGCATCAATGCACTTGACAGAGAGTTTATTGAGAGCCTATTATTTGTCCAAGATCACATGGAACAATGCAGACAAGAACTTCTCTCATCTATAATGTATTCAGCGGCTAATAAAAACAGTCAACATAAAATAAGTTTAAAAAACATGTAAATGACCACTGTAGCCTGCATACATCTATACAATAATGTATTATAAAGAAAATTGTCTTTAATTGAAAACTGGTAAAGAATATTCAGATTGATGCAATCAGACAGCAGAAAGGATCACCCCAGTCAATGAACCTTTATGCCGAGCACACATTGCGTTAGTGTTCCTAAACATGGACCAGGAAACAAGAAGACAATGGAAGTGGCAACATAAATGCACACAGTTTGCTTATGTTTCTACATTTTCTTGGCACAACATTTTAAAAATCAAGAGCTTCTTAATTTTGGATATTCTCTTTTATTTAATTGGAGACTTTTAAAAGAAATAAAGCAATAGGATAACTATAGGCATGAATGAGCTGTGGGAGATTTCAGAACAGTGCATTAATACTACGGGCAAACAAAGAACATAAAGAACATAATTAGCATTCAGTTATCCCCTTTCCCCACCCCCACCCCCGAGCTTTTGTTTTTAAGTGTAGGTATAGAATGTGCATCTCATCAGTTTCTGATTTTGCAAGTCAACCTAGAGATACAATCAAAAGACCAAAAAGACACACTTAAACTTATATTACAGAAGTACTACATGCGGGAAATACTGTCTGTTGTAAGAAACCATATTATTTGCAATGAGAGATGTTCAGTGATTTGAGCACTTACAGCATAAGCAAGCGGATCGGTTTTTGGATCGCCGGGACTTAGTCAGATGCCAGTCAGGTGTTGTAGGTCACTTGTAAGTCAAGCCTCAGAAGTAAACACAAGGAAGTCCTGGGGCAAGCTGTCTAATCAAACTATCTGTATAGGAAAGCTCTTGGTTCAATAAAGCAACCCTGCCTCAAAGAACAAGGTAGAAGAGCAATCAATGGGGATTCCTGATATCAACCTCATACCTCCATAAACGTGTATGCACTCTCACACATGTAAACACATAAACATATATGTATGCACAAAAAATAGGCTCTATCACTAAAGTTGTTCTTTTATTGGTATAAAACTATAGTCCCTTTAAAGGAGTGATAGCTAAATAGAAAACTAATGCTAGAAATGAAGCAGCCTGAGGAAGCAGTAAGAAAAACGTACCTTGTCGGTAGATACATTATCAGTAAAATCACTGATAATATTCTATTTTAGTTCTCAATATTTTAAATTTAGGTGAATATTAAGCAAAACCTATTTAACACTCATATAATTAAACTTTTTGGGTCAGTTTAATTAGAAAGTGAATTTATTTTGACACTGGATTTTGACAATTTTTGACACTGGTTGGATTTTGAGAAGTTTTCCATGAGACATTTGGGTAGTTTCCCTTCTGTTTTCTTTCATTAAAGATCTATTAAATTCCTGAAGAGTCAATAATGTTGCTGAATGTGAGGGAAATGATCCTTGAATTTATAGACTTCACACTTCAGTGTGAGAGAGTTAACAGTAAGGGTGTTAAGTCTGAAGTACCAATTATGTATGGTCAGTAAAATAGGCAACTGAAAACGAAGTTCTTGGACTATCAGCAAACTTTAGTGCTGAAGGTACAGTTTAGAGTGTGTTAGGGTTTAAGACATAGAAACAAATGATGTGTTCCTTTCTAAACTGTAAGTCAGAGATGCAATGCCTATTCAAAAAATCCCCTTGGATGTGATTATGAGACCTCGACTTGCTGAAAATCTTTGAACAATCTGCCCTTTAAGTTTAACCAAATTGAATTACTTTGTTCAAAAGTAGAATCAACAGGAAGAAAGGAATAAGATATTCATTCAAAGATATTAGCTCAGGTGATCACAAAAGCTGATAAATTAAAGAAATACAGAAACCTGTTCAATTTCATGCCCAATGTACTGAACAACAGATGACTTAAGAAGACAAATCCCAGTCTGTTTATGAAGGTTAGCAATGAGCAGAAGCAAGAAAGACAGTTTATTCAGCAGAGAATAAATTATATGCTTTATAATTCTGTGTTCTAATCATCTTTTAATGGAATAGAGATGCCTATTTGCATTGGAAACAATATTCATTATTACACAATTAACTGACCCAAATACAAATCCCTTCCTGAAAATGTTAGATAAATATGGAGATGTTTGAACTACTATCTGGATAACCTTTAGCAGTCAAGTAAACACACACATACACTCAGACATGCACCTATGTACATTCAACCATTCTAGTGGTTACAAAGAAATTGCTTGGCAGGGGTCATGCTAAAAGTGGTTTTCACAGTTTAGACACTTATGAATAACCAATGTATTACACTGACAGTTACTGTCATGGACTAGAGTCCCCTTGGCCAGCCATGCATAGAAATACATCTTAATCCTAGCTGTTGTGTTTTTATATGAAATATTCCCCAAGTCTCTTGACTTGAAGGCCTGGCTCTTAACACAATGTTCAAGGGAGAGATGTCAGGAAAATACATCTGGTGGCTGTAAGGTAATCAATATATTCATCTATGCTTGGAATCTTACTGGCAGTGGAAAAAGACTGAATTATGAGGCCTTATGGGAGGCACTGTATCTCAGCCAGTATAACTTTGAATGATTTATCTCACATTTGGACTGTCCATCTGTGTGTGTGTTTGAGCTTCCAAGGGATTTGTAGTCAGACATTATCTTCTCCCTACTGCACCATCATGATCACTCAGATTCCCTGAGGCTCACAAGAATGACAAATGACCGTTAGCTGAAACAACCCTTTTTCTGTTAATATGTTTTATCAGATCTTTGTCGGAGACAAATAAATAAACAAACAAACCAAAAAACAAAAACAAACAAAACAAGATAAAACAAAAAACTGACTAACTCATTTGTCCAAGCCCTTCTTTTCAACAGAACAGGACAGCTTAGCCTTCTGTAGATACCTCTACCAAGACTCCTTACTGGAAAGACAGGGACTGAGCACTACCTACTGCATGCTTACTCAGTGTTTCCACTTTAGCAATCCTAGACTACTCATTTCCACTCAATCCTAGACTACTCATTTTGATGTCAAAACTCAGGAATTTTTTCTTACCTGTTATGTCAGAACTGAGACGATCCAACCATGCTATTTACTCTGTCTTTTATTCCACATACTCAACAACAATAAGACTTGACATTAGGAGGCTTGTGCTCTTCCCCTTAACGCAAAATATTGGAATAAATCACAGCTTTCCTTAATTCCTCTTCCTACTGTGGTGGTGCTACTGTTTATAGGTCAGATTTCCTCTTTGTATTTATAAGCAATTTTTAGAAAAGATCTCAAAACCATCCATAATTGTCCCCGTTTTGGATGTGGGAAATTTCTAAAGCCTTTAGAAATAATTTATGGATGAATTTTAGCATGTCAATACCAAAGTTTAACAGAGTAAACAAACTAAAATAATTTACCAGAGATACTTAAGTAATAAAAGATCACATTAAGAGTGTAGATCAAGAACTTATGGTATTTAATAATAATGAGAAATAGTAAAAGGGGGCATTTTTTCATAATTAAGATGTCACATTCAAGGGACTTCTTACTCTAGCAAAAGAATTACAGGCAACCAATGACTGTAGGAATGAAAATTAGCTTCTCCCAGGAATGAGTCTCCGTTATTGGTTGTCTAGTACTGAGTGATCAATCAAAACTGAAGCAGTGTACATGCATTAAAGTGTGTGTGCTAACACATATGTACACATAAACAGAAAGAAACATGTATGTCCATAACAATAATAAAGAGAAAGTGTTTATGAACTTCAGAGTGTGTATGGGAGGTGTTGGAGCAAAGGGACTGAATGGAGAAAAAGTAGAAGAAATTATTTAATTCCATTTTATTTATAAGCTTAACTTTGAAAACAAGAATAACAAAAAGAAATTTCTTGTAGAATTTGTCCATTTTAAGAAGTAAACCCTAGAAAACACTAGTAACACCAGTGTCAATTCCTTTTATGAATGTGATGACCTTATTTCTCATATAGTGTTTTCTAATCAACTTCTAAGACTCACGTAAAATTGAGTAAGTATAATTCCTGAGAACAAATGGGAAATGTCACAGGCTTCCTTGTGTTATGTACATAGGCAGTTGCCTAAGGTTTTCATCAATTTTCCACCCTTGCTTTTGTACATTAATTAGTTAGTCTGGTTTTACTGTTGTGAAATAACAACAGTAGGAATAAAATATCTATGAAAACAAGGTACAATGTTACCAACTATCTTAAAGGATGACTATCACAAATTAGAGTTTAAATAGCAACAAAGTTTTCAGTGTAGTGTATATGGTCGTGAAAGATGAAACAGAATATTTAGACAAACTAGCAATTATAAACAGCCATAAGCTACTCTCATTCAATTGTAGTTACAAGCATAAATTCAAGAGACAAAGAAACAATGTGCGAAGCTGTGATGGTTAGATACCATGTGATGGTTAGATATTTTAAAGTTTATTTTCAGGAAGTTGTTCCAAATGAACACCCAGTGAGTACCCACACATATACATAAATATCTTTAGAGAGATAAAAGTTGGTTTTTCTCTCCTATTTTAAAATGAGGGTAATATAATTAATTTATATTATTACATTGAGCAAGAGAGATAGAGTGCCTCTAAGTGTTTATTTTGCAAGAATGTGAAGAGAAGATCAATTCCTAGTAACTATATTAACAAAAAAGATGAAAAACAAACAATGTGTCATTTAATTTTAATCTGAGAGTTGGTAAAAAGCAGATGGCTACCTAGCACTCACTTGCTAAACAGTAAAATCATTGTGGCAACATCCTCTGTCCAGAGAGAAATTCTACCTCAAAAATACAGTGGTGACTGGAGTGGTATTTGAAGGTGGTTTTCTTGCACTCAAGTGCATGTGCACACACTATGGACATGGCTAAAACATACTTGTGCATGTTCATACATAAAACCAGGCATACACACACACACACACACACATACACACACACACACACGCACACTGACTGTAAAATTTCATGAGTGCCTAAAAGAATGTCTAGCATATATCAACATTTACTAGGCAGTAAAATAATAGATACTCAGATAGAAGATATACAGATCAATGGAACTAGAACTGGAATGTTAACAGTTATGTACAAATACATGTCTCTGTTATATCTATAATACATGCTATTCTCTTATTGAGAAAAAATAGAAGTAAACCCTAAACCAATTTTCTGGTACCATGTTAAAAGATGGAGAAAGAAAAAAGGAATAAAGGTCATGTTTAATGGAAACATGGGATAATTTTATGAGGAAGGGTATTTTAAAATGGAGAAATGAAGCATTGAGTTGTTAAATGTTGCAGATGGGCAATGATAAACAAGATGATATAATGGGAAAAGGAAAAATGGTGTTCCTGGCATAGAACTGGATATCATGAGGGAGGATAGAATGGGAGAGGACAGCATGTGGGGAAGATAGCATCCAGGAAGATAACATGGAGGAAGAGAGAGTGGAGGAATATTGAAGTCCCAGCATGCTAACTTCCTTTAGATCTCTTTTTATTAAATGTTTTATTTTGAAAATTCACACGTAATTAAATTCATGTCAGTAGCTAAGTAAATCAATAAATAAATGATAAAATAATTTAGTAAGAGCTGGTTCATCCATTCAGTGAATATATAAAGCAATATCTGAAAAGATACAAAGTATTATAATTTAAATTATTTTGGTAGCTTTTTGTAACAAAGTAAGGATTCAAACACTCATTAAAGTGATTATTATATACATGCCTGCTTTCCATGCTACACCTGTTTCTTGTTTTTGTATTCCTCAATTAAGATTTTGTTTTTGCTAGTTCTTACACTCCATTCCCTGTGGCAATTCATCATCACATTTATTTCAGTTTATTAGTAACTATTATTTTAAAATGAAAATAAGAAAATAGCCTAAAAACAACAGGAAACACATTTTTATTCAGTTTTAGAAAAATCTATGCTGTGTAAAAGTCAATTTCTTATTATATCGTTTACTTTAAAATATCATTTCATGCCTAGAAGTAATAGGTTTCATTAGCCTATACTTTATGCTGATGTGTACTATTTAAATATTCCAAGAAATGCATTTATTAACAAACTTGTCTTTGTTTCTATTTTCAGAAAAGACCTGTAGTATTCATAGTATGCGGTTTTTAAAGTAATTACTCTTTAGATGGGCTCCTAATGCATTGGTAACAATTGCAGTGTTCAATGTATAACAAAGCACAGGGTTAAGCATTAGTTTTATATTTATTGAAAAACTACTGAGAATGATTTTGCATACCCATACCCTAAGGAAAAACAAAATGCAGAAATAAAGTATTGGTAAGTAAGAACAAATTTTAAATCTAATTTTCTATTCACATCTGACTTTAAACAACATACATTTAGTGTATCCAGGAATGCACAGTTACTCCTTAAGAAGAAATGGTCAGACTTATTTTTCACGAGAGAATTTAAATATATAAAATTCACAGAGAAAAGCAAGTAGGATTGAGAGGCATAAAGAAAAACATTTGAAAAAATGGCAAGAAGAGACATATGGGGTAAGTGATTATGAAATTTCACAAAAATAAATTTGATATTTTAGTTTTTTTCAAAGATTATATGTACACATGTTCAGGAATTTCTGTGTGTGTGTGTGTGTGTGTGTGTGTGTGTGTGTGTGTGTGTGTATGAGAGAGAAAGAGAGAATGAGAGAGAGAATGAAAGAATGGAGGGGGGGTGGTATATGGGTACATGTATTTAAGCTGAGTTTCTCTTTTGAATGATTAATCCTCCATGCCCAACTTGTATTCCTAGCAGTGAGCCACATCTATACTAAGGCTCCTCTGGACCTCTTTCCATATTGATAGTTTGATGCAGTGAGTCTCAGATAAGGCTCCTGACTGAAGGCAGGGAAGGAAGGTGTTAATCTTCCACTCTTTTGGGTTTCACTTCAGCATCTGCTGATTGCTTTTCTAACGAAGTTATTCCAAATGGCATCAGTATAGGATAAGTGCTCCCGCAAATAAAAAACAAACAAATCCACAGCTTTGTTATGGCTTCCTAAGGTCTGCTTGCCATATTGGAACACAAAGTACTCTCAGGATGTCAGATCAACTACACTTTACTTCAGCCAAGAGCATTTATGCTTCTACAACCTGGCACCCTGCCACAGCAGAGTTGCTTTTCATTCATCAAACACTGCAGCCCAACACTCTAACTAGGCAACTGCTTCTCATTCCTGCCCAAATCTCTTTATCATGGAATTGGGTTCGTTTCAAAAAGTTTATCATTTTGAAAAGGGCCTCCGATGCACAAACAATGCCATTTATCAGCCTGAGCAAGGAGACGGCTAGGAAATGATAAATTTCCTGTATGTGGCTTTAGTTTATCACCAGTTTATTTTAACTTCTCTTTGCACTTGCTGGATACACTTGTATGACAAGTCAACTTTAAGTGCCACATGCCCTCTTCTCAGATAAATGTATATAATCATGTGAATGTAAAAGTAATGTATAAATGCATAAAATAAAGGAAAGTTTTCTTCTGTTAAAGAGTATACAAAGAAGGAATTG
>NW_021604641.1:4325559-4368059 GCF_004785775.1 Grammomys surdaster | reverse complement strand
CATATCACAGGAAAGCAATCAGAATAAAAAACTGATTTTCATGGAATCTCTAGGCCAAAAATAAACAAAAAAGGATTTCTTAATGCCAGTGCTTCCAGAATCTGCTGTCAGCTTATAATCATTTGCCTATGCACTGACAAGCAATACATAAAAACAGCTAAATCATATTTTTGTATATTTCTGATAACGTAAATTGTATCCCACTATTAAGAAATAAAGTACAGATAATCATAATCCATTCGTATTGCATGTTGTTAGACATTATATCAATGATATTAAACTTGTCGTAATGACAGAGTCTTTGAAGGAGCTATGATTTCAGCCTGGGAAATTACAAGCTGATATAATTTACCTCATGACTGACTTCTGATAATAAGTCAAAGTTCATAAACTCAAAACAACTGTTTCCGATGATAGGGTTCTCTGTATAATTGCTACCTCTAAGCCTCAATGCTTTTTAGAATTTTGCTTGACAAATCTTGCAATCTGTCAGGTAATTAAAAGATCTAGTGTATTTGTTTCATGGATAATCATCCTCCTTTCCACACAGTCTGACCATGGCTTTAGTTATTTATCATCAGTCATACCTCAAACATTTCACTTCAGAAATTCCAGAAGACATGGACTTAAGATTGCATACCATTCAAAGTAGCATGAAGAAATTTGTACAGTTACCTAAAATAATGATGAACTGCTACGTTAGCTTCTGCATATATATTTAATAATTATGTATTCTTTCTGTAACTATTCATATTCTATTGAACATTATAGGCAAACACTCAAACAAGTGATACCATAGATTTTGTTGTAAATTGTAGAGTAAAAGGGAACATTTAAGAAATAACCTAAGCAATTAAGATTTTATGTAGATGGAAATACTATTCACTTCATACTGCCATAACACATACTTCAAGCTGGATGGCTTAAGCAACAACAACATAAAAATTATCTTATAGATCTATACAATGTATTACATGATCAAGGTACAGGGATAATCAGTTTCTGGCTAGGGAACTCTGTCAAGCCAGTATCCCCACAGTACCTTCCTGTGAAAAAGAGAGAATTCTCTTTGTGTCTTCTACTTAGGGTACAAGTTTGATCAGATCAGTGCTCCTCTCTTTGCCCTCTGTTTACTCACCTCTCTTACGTCCTATTTTCCATTAAATAACGAGGAATCTTAGAGCATCAATATATAGTATGTATCGAAAGGAGTTGGAAGCTGTACTTTGCAGGAAACACTGAAGAATATAAGAGAATTATCCAAAAGATTAAAATACGGTATGTCAAAGAAGAAGAGAATATAAGAATAAATACCTTTAGCAGGGAACATTCCAGTCATCTATAATAGATGAGAGGAACATATAAAGTGGTATAGTAATTGGAAAGTCTCATTCTACTCAAATAATCAACCATACGAGACCTGTTGCTATTTAATGAGGTAAGAAACCATGGTAGCAGATAAGTAACAAATGTGACTAATGCTTTCACTAATCCAAAAAAGAAACAGTAAGATACAGACCTATAAAAATGATGAGTACTCCACTGGTGCTCAGTCTATAACAAGGCAAACTCAATATCGTTGATCATTTCACTAAGGTGGTGAATTCATTAATAACATACTATTTATGTTAGCAGCCAAAACTAAATGACCTGCATGTACAATTTTCCAGGTTCTATGTCAATGTGTCCAGACAAGAACAACTGAATTTTCTGCTCAGCATTCACCAGGATGAAGACATCGTTGGGCATAGTTCATCTTTTGGGAGAGCTTAAGCCCTCTTCCACCTCAAGCACAATTCAGGTTCTGATATATGTGGGTATGAAGACTGAAGGAGTTGAAAGGGTTTGCGACCCCATGAGGAGAACAACAATACCAACCAACCAGAGCCCCCAGGGTCTAAACCACCAGCCCGGGAGCACTTAGGGAGGGACCCATGGCTCCAGCTATATATGCAAGGGAGGACGGTCCTGTCAGGTACAGGTTGGAGAGGAGATAATTGGTCCCATGAAGGCTGGAAGCCGTGTGTGGGGGAATTCGAGGGTGGGAGGTCGGAGTGGGGGGGGGTATGGGGGCGCCCCTCCTCATAGACGCCGGAGGAGGAGAGATGGGATGGGGGTTCCTGGGTGCGCGGGGGGAAAAGGGGGGTAAGGGGAGAATACCTGAAATGTAAATAAAATATCCAATTAAAAACAAAAAAGAATCAGATTCCAAAGAGCCTATAACTCCTCCCTGCCACAGGAGTCTCTCTTGACAATGCGGCAGAAAGTGTTTTCAAGAGTAATAGATAATCTCCCCTCTAATGTCTTTAATCTTCCTGGGTCTTTTTTTTTTTGGTTTATGTAAATAGGTCTGAACCATTCTAGGTGATCTGTTTGATTAACTCCAAATCAAAGTAGCTTTATTTACCTGAAATTCCCTATTTTTTCATACAACTAAACCACCCAAGTATAGGAGTAAAGTTCTTCAAATCATTTAAGTACTATTTATACCAAAGGTATACAAAGTAACAAAAGTCAGAAAGTTTAAGGAAACATAATTTTTTCTATCATACTGCCTTTCTATGTCCCTCTCTCTTTTACTCGCACATATGTACATTTAGTGAATATGAATACAACATTTATGATTTCACAAACAAATTCATCTTACAAAAGAAATCTAGAATTAGCCTGAATAAAGTGTTCTTACATAAATTATGTTTAGTATATATAAATAGTAGAGTCCATATAGGATTCCTCAGAGTTTTTAAATTCTTATCACAAAAAAAAGTATTCCTCAAATCCCCATCACATGTGGGCACACATATAGAGAGAAACAGGGAGTGAAGAGAGGGGGATAGAAGGAGGAGGAAGAGTAGAAGGAGGAGGAGGGGGGGAGGAAGAGGAGGAGGAGGAGGAGGAGGAGGAGGAAGAGGAGGAGGAGGAGCTGATTTTAATGTAGACATAAAATGAGAAACATAATGACGGCTGTAGAGGAGGGATAAGTATGGAAGCCAAGAAAATAGAAAGAGATCATATGTCTTTCCATAAAGAGACTTTATGGAAGACAGAAGGATGTGCAGAGATCAACAGAGCATGTGAAACACAGGAGGTAAAGGGGGAATTTCTGGAGATGAACAACACAGCAGTGAAAGGGAGCCTCTGAGAGGCTGGAAGAGTAAGAATGAATTGCGTCTGAACTGACCTTGTACCAATTTTTTGTCTTTATTTATTCACTACTATTTTAATATATATACATATATACATATGTATATATATTCTATATACATCTTGAAATAGATATTACAAAAATAAACATTTTACCATTTCATAAGCTATCAATATCTTATATTTCAAATATCAATGTTTAATTTATAAGCTATTACCCTATAACTGATACTCCTCATACTATAAATTTATATAAATAAACTGAGTCATAACCATATCTTATTTATACTATATAATGGTCAAATTATTTGTACTTTTGGGATTAGTAATCTGCTAATTCTAATTCTACACTTGTATATACCACACATTCTTAGCTGGAAGAGAATTAAGTAACAAACATCTGTTTATACTTCAAAGTCGAGTCATGTATTAACTTACAGAAAAACAAGTTTCTTAAAGCATTTCAGCTCATTTTCACTGTTATTATGGTTTTTACATCAGGCTGTAGCCTATACAGGTTCTCACTCCCTTATTCTGGCAAGCATTTACAGTTATGAATCTCCCAGCAACGTGATACAGCATTGATGGAAATTAAAGTGTGTAACTCTCTTGTAAAAGCTTGTAAATAATTCATAACCTACTTTAATGCTGCTCTTAAAAGTTTCTCTGCACAATGATTTGAACAGTATGAACAGAAAACATAATGTCATGAGGCCTATGAAATTCATATTATTATATTTTTGACCCACTTAAAACTCTAGTATACTGAAAATCTAACACTGTTCACAAGAGTTGGAAAGTCTTCAAACTTGTATACTAATTAACTTTTACTGAGTTTTCTCATTTTTACAGTGTCAAATGACTTTTAAAACAAAATCCATATGTGATAGCCAAAATAAGGATAAAAGGAACCTACAAATTTCTTCATGTTCCAGAGCTGTTGATTTTAAGATGTGTTTGTACTTAGATTGGTTTAATCATCACATAAATAACTTGTCTATTTTTCGTTCTTGCCATAAAAAATAATGTCTGTGAAGGATAGAAGATACCAGGTATCACTACAGGAGAGCAGACACATTTGATTGCCTTCAAACTAAAACCTTGTTTCTGGAGGACAGCCTGGATTATATTGAGGTAGGGTCAGATTTGACCCAAAAAGTATTCTAACAAACATTCACGTAGCACCTAAGAGAGTCTGGCTTGGTTGTTTGCATGGTCAATTTTCTTTTGCCTCAGTATCATACTTCCTCTGAAGAAGAGTTTCTTAACCTTTAGAAGTAACTACTGAAGGTCAAATAAACCCTAGAGAGAAGCCTAGGAAGTACTGAGCTGTCAAAATTTTTTGTCTCTATAGCCTGAGCTCTTAACTGCTGTGTGATACTGTCACACTATTTTTGTGGGATTATTGTGGAAAAGTGTCCTTAAAAATCTAGAATCTTGAGTTAATTAATCTTACTAAAAATTTAATATATTAATTTCTATTTATATAAAACATTTATGTTTAATTTAAATCACAAATTTGGGTAGCATTTAAACAATAAATATTGAAACACTGAAATAAACACATTTTTCCTAATGCTTTTTGGTATATAATATATGTATATGATATATGTATATGTATAGATATGACTACAAATTTAGACAGACAGATGTGAAGAGCACTTGGCTGAGTATGTACTCTGAAATTACTCACTACTGCTGGTTCATCAGTCTGAGTGACTGCAATATTCTTGTTTTTTTTTATGGTACATGGATAAGGCTTTAGTACATAGAGGTTGCTCTGCTAAGAAATAAGTTTCCATTTAAGGATATAATATTACTCAGTCAAGAGCAGCATGCTTTGCATCCATTTCTATTCTTAGCTTGGAAGCTGTAAATGCACAGGGGTTGTTGTTGTTCTTGTTTATTTGTTTTTTTTGTCACTTTGGGAATTAAATATCCAAAGAAATATTTTTATAATTAGAAGTTAATATGTTTATCTTCATATGATGCTCAAAAACTATTCTTTTTAACCTGCTTTATGAACTTCATTGACCCAGTCTTGTACTGTCCTCTTTTAGGATAACTTTCCTACCTTGTATTCTAGAATAAAACAAACAAACAACAAACAGCAAAAACTCCCAATCATGCCTGACAACTGTTTCTGCAGGGTGTGCTATGTAATCACTGGTGCCATAGAGGGAAGACTGTTTATTACTGTGGCTAGTCACTTCATTGTTTGGATATGAGACCTTGTCCATTGTTGATATTGCAAACATGGTCAAAGGCCCTAAGGTTGGGATCTTCTGTTGTTATCTTTCAATATTGTACTGCTGCAAAACTGCTTCCTTAGCATTTATGTTCATATACATAGATCTGCACTGTTCTTATCCTTTGTCAGAGACGTTTTTTTTATAGTAGATTAGTTGTTAATGCAGATATTCATAATATTATTCTTCAAAAATACTGAAAATAACCACTCATGAATGCTCAGCTCTAGGTGGGACAGGTTTACCAAATGAGCTTTGGCTAAGTTTCTTTCCTACTACTTGCCATATCTGAAAAATACACTGAAAATCAAATTATGATCTCTCAGACACTGAGCCGTCAACCAGGTAGCAAACACCAGCAGGTCTGAAGGCCCTGGCACATATAAAGCAGAGAATTGCCTGGTCTGACCTCAGTGGGAGAAGACTTCCCTGAAACTCAAGAAATACGAGGCCACAAGGGGTAGGGAGGCCTGGTAGCAGGGCATCCTTTTGAAGACAAGGGGGAGAAGGAATGGGATGAGGACCTGTGCCAAGAGTGGAACAACAACTGGACTTTATGAAATGCAAGGAAATGCACATGTAACATCTCAACAATATAGCATTTAGAATAATAGCAATTAGTGTGTCATTTGAAAATGTGAACCCACAAAATTTTATATGGCCTCATCCCTAAATGAAGATCTATATGTGGTTAGTGAATCCTTTCACGGGGATATTGAGTTTCCTCCAGAAATAAACTACTCTCCTGAAAGGCAAGGGTGATCTAATCTCTAGTGGTCAGCGCCAGACACATATATACATGAGAAAAACTAAATAGACATATATATATATGAGAAAATCTAAATAGACTCAATAGACTTTCTCTCTCTCTCCCTCTCTCTCTCTCTCTCTCTCTCTCTCTCGTGTGTGTGTGTGTGTGTGTGTGTGTGTGTGTGTAAAACAACAATAACTAGAAAAGAAATCATGAGTTTGGTAGGGATGAGAAATGTAAGTATTTATATTAGAGGACAGGGCATGGAAGTACTGTATATGCAGAAAATAAGTATGAAGTTCTCAAATAACAAAAAATTAATTTTCTATGTTTCAACAAATCTCATCTTTCCTTAGCATTGATTTTATCCCTTTCACTGTGATAGATCACAGCAGTTGTTAGAACAGCTTCCTCCCCTCTTTCTGCATTTATTCTTGGATTAAAAGATAATGTCACTACTCTGTTGCAAAAGCTTATCTACATGGGCTAGCCATTTAGCAATTTTTTTCCTATATCCAGCTTCACCTCTGATACCATTTTCATCTTCATTCTTTGTGAGAGTACAGCTATACTGGTATCAGAATCTTTTCCAAACAAGACAAGCATACTCCACTTAGGCAGGCTTATGTGTTATCTGACTTATTATCACCCTGATCAAAAATATTCTTCTCTTATGGGTCTACCCACTTTTTCCATTCTGGATCACATGTTTCTTCCTTACAAGCTCTCAGACTATTTTATATAAAATTTTTCTTCTATATTACCACTTCTAATTTTCTACTTTCCGTCAGTACTCCATAATAATATTAACATTTTCATATAATGTATGTAACATATGCAAGGATATTTGTGTGCTTGTTTGCATGTATCTACTAGAATGTTTCTATTGGTATTTGCATGCTTGCCTTGTGTTTAAAAATTTAATACTATCAGAAATATTTTCTAAGTTCTAATGTCCCATTAATATATTTTGGAAAGAAAACAAATGATTTCACTAAATTTGAAAAACATTTCTGTTTTTTTTTGCTTCTATGCATGTTTATTATTAATCTATTGAATGTCCACATCATGTATGTGCTGTACAGAATGGAAAATTATGAAGATCTTAAAGTCATTCTTCTCTCTTGTGCTTAGTCTTTACTTGGGCTAGAGAAGTGGCTCAGAAATTAAGAACACATGCTGCTCTTTAAGAAAAGCCATTCCCAGGCTCTATATAGCAGCTCACAGCCCTGGGTAACTCAAGTTCCAGGGGACCTATCTCTTTGTTCTGGACTCAGTGGATACTTGATGCATGTGATACACAGACAAATATGCAATAATAACAAACACATAAAATGAAATAAAATAAACCTTAAAAATAAGAAATAAAAACAAAATACATATTTAAAACTGTACAGGTGAAAAGTGGGTAGTTACAGGCATCTGTAAGTAAGATGTATGTTGCATCAAAATTGCTACTAATGTTAATTGTCACTTCATCCATAATGGCAAGATTGGTTTCTTGGACAAAGCTAGACAGTCATAGAAGCTGATTGAATAGAATAGAGGGGATTTTTTAAATTAATTTCTATGTACAAAGTTGTGTCATTGATTAAAATTGTTATTATAAAAATTATGTGTTGATTCCCAACATTCTTTACTTCATATATTTTCTTGATAATAAAATGAATGAAGTTTCAATCATTAATATTCTTTACTTTTCCTAAAATCACTGAGAACTGTTTTCCCTATCATGTTACAAAATTACTCTACTCTACACTTAAATTACTCTCCTTTGATAGTTAGCAATCATATTTAGGAAGGTTTGTTATAAACCTTTGAAAATGTAGATACATCTTTGAGACTTCACTTTGGGAACTAATATTTGTGTTTTTCTTTTAGATTTTCCTAGAAGTTTCATCTGTTTAAATAAGATTTTTAAAAAGTTTACTGTAAATGATAAAAACACAACACAGGGCTTCTTTTATGCTTCAGGGAGTAAAATCCAATTACATTTTATTGTGAATGTTAAAACAAAAAAAGTAGAAAACACCAATACATCCCATAAGCAAAGTTAAACAATTTCCCTAGAGATAAAAGCAACACACACCTTCCTCATTTAGTATTCAGAACAATACATACCAGAGAGAATTCAAAGAAAGTCAATATTCAGGGATTCTTTTCTTTTGTTTCACATACTATTAAACCTTAATAGATTTCATGGAATATCATTATTATACCCTGCTCCTGTCCACATTGGGTATTTTTACATTATTCATTTACACACACACACACACACACACACACACACACACATATGTGCAATATGTACAAATATTTATACATATGTAAATATATATGCGTGTGTGTATGTGTGTGTGTATGTGTGTGTGTGTTTAGACATGAATGTGCCTTTCTTTCTTGTGCAGTGGTTAAAGGACAACTTGTGGGAGTAGGTTCTCTCTTTCCATCTTTTACCATGTTGATTCTGGAGATCAAACTCAAGTTATCAAGATTAGTGGTCAGTATTTTTACCTGGTAATCTCTCTCCCAATAGTCCACTCATCAATACTTTCTTAGCTGTTGTTCTATTGCTATGACAATGCAACTTGACCAAGGCAGCTCTTATAAAAGAAAATATAAAAGAAAATATTTAATTAGGGGCTTGTGTACAGTTTTATAATATTAATTCATTACATCATGATTGGCAGTATAATAGCCTCGTCCCCTATATGGTGCTGGAGAAAAAGCTGATGGATTTACATACTAATCTGAAGATTACAGGCAGAGAGAGAGAGAGAGAGAGAAAGAGAGAGAGAGAGAGACAGAGAGAGAGACAGAGAGAGAGACAGAGAGACAGAGAAGGGGGCAAGGGAGGAAAGGAGGGAGATAGAAAAAGAGAGAGAGAGAGAGATTAGGTATGGTATGGTCTTTTGGACCTTACAGCTCATTTCTAGTAACTGACCATCTTATCTAACAATGCTACATCTCTGAATCCCTCCCAAGCAGAGAGGTACAACCTTTACAATGTCATGTCCAGATGCAGACATGTAATCCAACACTAATGCATATAAATGCTTTGGCTTCTGTCATGTTTTAGAACCTTTTTGCAAGCTTGGTTGGCTCATTCACTGCTGTAAATTTCATGCATGAAGACTCAACCTTATGTGGACTGTGATGCATATTGTTCTGTCAGCTTTTCCTGTAATCCTGGGAGCACAGATTCAGTGGCCTATGTGTTCCTTCTAAGCTTATCTTGGAAAAATGCTACCCTATGAAGCCATTTTGCAAAAAGTTACTCTCAAAGTTTTATCTTTGCTTGCAACAATATCTGTTCAAATGAATGTACCAAGGTACACCCTGGAGTGCTCCAAGACCTCCCTCATTATCCAAGTACATTTGCTTTAGAACTGATATTAATATCGAATTTCTTTGATTTTGTCAGCACCTGCCTGGCGTATAACTTAACCTAACTCATTCCTTCTCTTCATCAAGCTAAACATTTCTTTCCTCTGTCACTATAAATCTATGAACAGTGATTACTAATCTTAGCACAGTATAGATCTTATGCTATCTTGAAGTTTTCTCTAAGATAAATTTTAGGGGTTAGTTTTTAATTCAGTGTCACTCAAATCGTTAGGTCATGAGCATTATTCACTCATATTGTTTGACAGAATTTAATACAAATGGAGGGTAGGCCACCATGACAAAGTCTTCATTCCCCACTGATACTTTAGTAGTTCAGCCTTTACTGTGTCCATTTTAACATTTGGTCTTCTATATTCCTACTGGAATACCCACTGAGCTCTGACAATTAGATTCTGAGGCTCTCTAGGCTAGAAAGCTCCAAATTCTCTCTCACAAGTGATGTCTAAAGCCCTAAACCTTGTGTCTGAGCTTATCAGAGTTACAGCTCCAGACTCAGTACCAAGCTTCTGTGTTAGTTGCTTGTCATGACAACAAGTACCTCACAGGAAGCAATCTAAAGGATTTAGCTCTTAGTTTGAACTTGTATAGTTCATGATTATGGACAAGCATGGGAGACATTTGTTCATGGCAGTGGGAGTGTATAGCTGTAACTCCTCTTCACATGTTGATGGAACAGGAAATAGGGTATACAAAGGTTTGGAGATTTTAATTTCTAAAACATTATCATATAACTCTATTATTGCACCATGCCAATCTGCCTAAGTAAAAGAAAATATGTTATTTTAAACATATTGCTATATTGAAGCATATTATGACTGGTTTAGATTCTATCCATCTAAATTTAAAGGAGGTATTTACATAGCATGGGTTTTCTTTTGTTTGAAATAATCAACTTTTATCAATATGGTCAAATAGGTTGATACTATGGTACTGATTATATATGTGAATCTTTGAATATATATATATATATATATATATATATATATATATATGAAGAATTATAATATATTCATAAAATGTAAATAAAAACAAAAGTAAGTATTTGCTAAAGCAGTTATATATATGAATATGTTTTAAATATAAAGTTATAAACATGTTTATTAGGCTATAAAATAATTCACTCATGTTGCTCATTTTTCACTTTCAAACACAATTATCAGTGTGATTTAACAGTAACTATTAAATATTAATATCATATTTCTAAATTTATTTTAGTGCTTCTCCTCTTTTCTCCTCTCTGCTGTCCAGAAGAGCTATCGTTGACTTTCTTCTCTATCTGCATTCTTAACTAATCTGTTGTACCCTTAGGCAAGCAAGAAAGCAGGTATACATTCTTTTTAATTTTCTTTAAGGGTAACTTACAGAGAAACACTATTCAACAAGTTCAGAGACTCTCAAATGGACAATGTTCAGACAATAAGAGACCTTGGACTATTCAATGCTAAATGGGATGTCTTTATAAATACTCCCTCAGGGCTCAGGGAACTCTGAGGACAGGGGGCAGAAAGATTATAAGACATAAAGGAATGGAATACACCAAGAAAAGAAGACCTGCCAGCCAAAACAGTACTGGCACACACAACCTCACAGAAACTAGCAGCCTGCATAGCACCTGCACAAGTCTAAGACAGATGGGGTCCCATTGCAAAACAGAAAATGAACACAAATCCCCAATGCAAGACAGAAGCTATCTAATTGATAAATGTTTTCAAAAGAAAACAAACACAAGAAAAACAAAAAACAAACAAAACTAGTTTTCCCCAACAGACTTTGACCAGATATAGAAGCCACATTAAAGGGCAGGCTCCATGACTAGAAGAAGTAGGTAGTCAGCACTCAAGGAACACAAGGGTATTTTGGAGAATGGATGAAAGGGGATTGACTCATCATGCTTTGTCATGGCTATTTCTTGCTTATATATTAGGTTTTCTGATTTTGTTTTATAGGTTCTCTCTCTCTCTTTCTCTCTCTTCCTCCCTCTTTCCCCCTCTGTATATATGTGTGTGTATCTGTGCTTCCTTAACGATTGTTGTGCTTTTTTTTTTGGCTTCCTTCCTTCCTTATTTTTATCCTTTATTTTTCCTTTTTTTCTGATTATTTTCTTTGTTCTATTCTGGTTTGTTTCTATTTATTGTTATAATATTATTTTTATTATCATTATTAATAATAATTTAATGTCTATGTTAGTGAATTGGGAAATATTTTATTATTTATCTATTACTGTTTTATTTATTTATTTATTTATTTATTTACTTTTTGCTCACTATTCCATTCCTGGTGATTCCTTCCACAATCCTTCTCCCACTCCCCTCCCCTTCTCCTCTGACTAGGTGGGAATCGCCCTGGGCATCCCCTGACCCTGGTACTTCAAGTCTCTGTGAGCCCACACAAGGCATCCCAGCTACAACATATCCCACCTACATACAAACAATAGCTTTTGGGATAGACCCTACTCTAGTTGTTTGGGTCCCACAAAAAGACCAAGCTGCATATCTGTTACATATGTACAGGGAGGCCAAGATCCAGCCAATATGTGTTCTTTGGTTGGTGGTTCAGTCTCTGTGAGCCCCAAGGGTCGCGAGGTTTGTTGACTCTGTTGGTTCTTCCTGTGAAGTTTCTATCCCCTTTGGTCCTGCAATTCTTCCTATTCTTCAATAAGAGTCTCCCAAGCTCCTTCTGCTCTTTGGCTGTGGTTGTCTCAGTATATCTGAGTCAGCTGCTGGATGGAGTCTCTCAAAGGACAACATTTTCATCTCTGCAAGCATAACAAAGTATTATTAATAGTGTCAATGATTGGTGCTTTCCCATGGAATGTCTCAGCTTGGGCCAGTTATTGGCTAGCCATCCCCTCAGTCTCTGCTCAATGCTCCTTGCCTGAAGTTTTGTAGACAGGATAAATATGGGGTCAAAAGTTTTGTGGGTGTGTTGATATCTCTATGGCTAAGCTGGTGTTCCTGCTTGATTTCAGGAGGTGACCCCTTCAGGTTCTGTATCCCCAGTGCTGTGAGTCATAGCTAGGTCACTCTTATTGATTGTTGGGTACCTCCCTTACCCTAGGTCTCTATCTAGTCCTGAAGACCACCCCCACCACCCCCAGCTCCTCACCTCTGTCAGTTGATGATTTCCATTCATTCACATGGGTGTCTGGCCATCTCTCCTGTTCCTCTCCACACCTGTTCCTGAACCTTCCCCATTCCTCTCCACATACCTATCTCCCTCCCAATTCCCTCCCTCCATCTGTCTCTTATAACTATTTCATTCCCACTTCTAAGTGAGATTCATGTATCCTCTCTTGTGCCTTCATTCTTGTTTAGCTTTTTCGGGTCTGTGAAGTGTAGCATGGTACCTGCATTTTATGACTAATATCCACTTATAAGTGAGTACATACCATGCATGTCATGGATACTTATCCAAAATTGACCATATAGTCAGTTACAAAGCAAGCCTCAACAGATACAAGAACATTGAAATAACGGTTTATATTTTATCTCCTTCTCCTTCATCTCCTCTTTCTACTCTTCTCTCCTTCTATGCCTGCCCTTTTTATATTTCTCTCCATCTTCCCAGCCCATCTCTCTTCATGGTGAATTTCCTGGCCTCAGTTCCTTGGGACCAGTGAACTTGCCCAAGAGTAGCTTCCCAATAAACTTGTATTTAATCAAATCTAGTCTGGCTTGAACTAGCTCATTTCACAGGTGGAGAATTATCAGTTGTTTTTATTTTGTTTTTTTTTTTTGTCTTGTATTGAGTCAAACATGAATTTTTATATATCCTAACTTCTCTCTTCATGCATCAGTATAAATTTCAGATAGGAATTGCTAGACGTGAGCAATAAAACAAAATTATAACTTCAATATATCTATCAAAAATAGGACGAATGTTAATTAACACTTATTTCAAAATATAGATTTTAATGTCGAAGCCAAAGTCCTTGTCATTTCTAGCCAGCGCATATGATAACATATTTTGTCATTCTCTATGCTAATCATGCTTTTATTATATGAATAAGAATTGTGTTAGACATTGCAACAGACCCATCATATCACCAGTAAATAGTACTGAACCTCTAGCCATCTAAAAGATCATAATCTATGTAATTGTGATTCTTAGCCAGGCACTTCTCAAGTTGAATTTTTTTAACATACAGTAATATTTTCTCTTTGCTTAGTGCATAAAATATAGCAGAAACTACATAATTTTATGGGATGAATGAACTGAAAATGAGAAAATTGTTAATGAGAGATTTTTTAACATTAAGGCTAAGTGAAGGCTCATTAGATATTTAGGCATAAAAATAAGTTATCCAGACAGTTTTTGATGTAGAGCTTTCTTATAGTTGTCACTTTTAAATCTGCTATATATTTCTCAAATGTATTTTTACTATATGATATATTTCACTTAAAATCAAAAGCTAAAATGTAGAAAACTAAGTAAACACAATACAATCGTATATAGAAGTAATATAACAATTAGAACAATCTTCACTCACACAATTTTAGCCATAGAGAATTATCACAAAGATCATGACAGATTAAACTAAAAAACATTAAAGAAGATTGGCTGGACAAAAATTGTAAGAAGTCTCTCGTCATGCATCCCAAAGGAGAATCTCAAACAAAATGAGTGCTCAAATTTATACAAATGTACACAAACCAATGTGTCCTTCACCAACACCAGGTTGCAAAGGAATTTTATCCCAAAGAATGGCTCCACTGGGAAGGGATCACACACACCTTTAATTCACCTGGCTGGAATACAGACACACTCTTAGTACATGATCCCAAACCATTGAAAGGCAGGAAAAATAATGAATCAGAGAAAAATTTGACTGAATGAGTCAGAGCTAGAATATGCATAACTTTTAAGAGGACAAATAAAGAGGCTGCTTCCTAACAGTGAGGGGTAGAGAGGAAATTGAATCAGTTGTATGTAATGCAGTAGAATTGAGTCAGTTCAGTTCAGTGAAGTTCAGTTGAAAGCAGTTGAGTTCATTCATGAGTTTTGTTCAGTTTGTACAGTTCATACAGTGCAGGTGAGTAGGGGCAGTTGAGAGCAGAGAATAAGGAGAAATCAGGAGATTAAAATTGAATGGTTTAGTTTGATTCCAAGCAGAGCAATTCTGTAAGAAGTTGAGAGAAGCCAATTTGAATCAGTCAGGTTAGTAAGGAATATGAGCCAGAACAGCTGAGTTGAGCCACGCAGCTGGAATTCAGAAAGAACTAGAAAAGTTGAGCTTATTCATCAGTAAGCCTCTAAGATAGCAATTACATCTGGTGAACAAAAGTTGCTTTTATATGAGGTCATCTTCCAAGTTCAAAGAGACTACTCATACTCTAAAAAAATTCCTTGATTTCTTGATTAGTATGCTTATTTTTTCTTTTACATTTAACGCTATGTTTAAATAAATTAGCTTTACAGGAATTAGTGTTTTGTGAATTAATTTTCTGTCTAATCAGATTAAGCACTGTCATATTTTCCAGACATTGGGATACTCTCAGGAAGGAACTCTGCATTCTGAAATTTGTATTGTCTCATCAATTTAATTTATATTTAATTTTATTTCCCACTCAAACTATTGTTTTAAAAATGTATATTTTTGGTGTAGAAAATGGTTAGTTAGTAAAATCCTTCCTATGCAAATATGAAGACATGAATTCAAATGCTCAGAACCCATGTAAGGCAAATGTGGTAGCATATATCTGCAATCCCAATGATGCTATGGTGAGATTGGAGAGGCAGGTGCAGCAGCTTCTCCAGAACTTTGTAGAACAGTTACCCTAAATATAAGAGTTTTATTCATAAAATATTTTCTCCATTAAGTGTGTAATTATGTATCTATCTCAATCTATGTTGTATGTCTTTTTTTCTGGAGTTACATGAAAGATTTATATTCACATCAGATAGAACACCAAAAACAAATCAAATAAAAAATTCTACCCAAATCTATATTAGTGAACTAATATAATTAAGGACATTATTTATAGAGTATTGGCAAAACAGTATTTACAGAGACATTCTTGAATGAAAGCAACAATATCATACACACACACACACACACACTCACACACATTATTGCATGAGTGATAACTCATGAAAACATCACCACTAAAGTTTGCACTTAAGTCTACCTTCAATTGTTGCTACTTATATAACCTTAAGAAGAAGGGCAGTTTGAATCTCGTATGTTTCAGAAGTTTCCTGAACCTTATGGCTTATTTTCCACTTCTTAAGTTTCTTTTACTTTCTATGTTTTCTAAACTCTACTCTTATCTCTAGATGGAATGTTTCAATTTAGAAGAGATGGATACACAGCAATTTGAAGCTATCTATATTTTAATTAAATGTTTAAGACCATCTAAGCTTCAGTGAGTTGCATCATTTTTTATAACATTATATTGTTTTCTTTTCACTTGAGCATTATATCGTCGTAAGATAATTGATTCCTATAACATCATGATAGGTGCATTAGAGAGAATATTGAAATCTGAAGACAAGCAGTCAGATATCAAAATATTTATCCGTTCAATAAACATCATTATCAAAAGGGTATATTTTGGAGGCCTAAAAACTTTTAAAGTGCTGATATCAAAGATCCCAACAGTAGATACACCAGCAAGATTTAAATTATAAGATTTGAGCAAATGCTGAGAAGTGACATCAATAAATTTATTCAACTTGACAGGCTTTCAAGTAAAAGTTTAAGCTTCTTCCTTTGAAATAAATTTGAATTTTGAACATAACATTTTTATTAATTATTTGGAAATTTCACATCATGTACCCAGATGCCAGGTCTGCTCTTCTACACATTTGACCTCCCTGGATTCCTCCGAAAAATAATAAAGAAGGAAAAAAGTGTAATCTTTGTTTCCTGTGTACTCACTGGAGCATAGTCCAACTCCTGTTGGCCAACCCCTTAAAGAAAAAGGAGTCCTTTCCCACCTGCATGCAAGTCAAAACCATCAATTGTAAGGAGCTACACTTCAGCAAACTTATCACAATGTTTAAATGTTCTCTTCCATGACTTTTTGTCTAGTCTGTCACTTTTTTTCCCATGCCAGAGAACTTGTGGACGACTGTGGTCTGTGCTGTGCCCCAAACCATGTGGAAGTCCGTGATACATGATCCATATTCCCGTTGACTTTAAAGGGGAAGGATGATAGATAGTTTTGCTGTCGTATCATTGACTGCAGACGCACAGTTGAGGAAAAAGGATATAGAAGGCTTCTATGACAACCCATACTCCACCCCAACCCACAAAAGATACTTTATCTTTCACAGGTTAATACCTTTCATAGGTGGGGTCCTGTCTTCAGGCCACCTTTCCTGCTGTCTTTGGGAAATGAAGTTTCTCTTTAACAGTTATAGTTTCTTAGCATGTATAGTCTTTTTGTTGCAATGTTTAGCTTGTGGACATATTCTTCTTCAGACATTATGTTTTTTGTTTGCTTTTTTTTCTCCACTTGTTGCTCTCCCAGACTTCAGATATGAATACAGCCTGAATAATGATCTTGCCTTAAAATTCTTTCTGTTCATGAAATTAGGCATTGTTTTTGCAGTCATCTTTATTCAACTTTTTTCACTTGCTTGCTTAGAGTTACAACAAGATATTTTAAATTATTTGCATATTTGGTATTTTATTACAACTCTGTAATATAAGTATATATCCACATGTAGAACTTTATGATTATTGATAATAAATGAAATATTTAATGAGCACATATAATGAGTCAAGTTTTAAAGTCTCATAACAATAATACTTTTATACTTTGGTGTGGTGAGCTTATCTAATTCTAATTGTTTGACTTTAAGAATATTATACTGTTACAATTAAATGTCAGTTAAATTAACATCTTTACGGAATAAAATTTATCATTCAGTTAAAGTTGGATGTAATCAGGTAGTCTTTCATATTAACTTAACCTAATGGTGGTATGCTCAAAATTATGTGATTAGTATATGTAGACATGTTTCTCATAGATTTATAAGTATTCATTTTAATTTTCCATTTTCGAACTAAGAATATTATTATAGAGCTTAATCAGTTCTTTAATTATGAAAATTTAGCAAATTCATCGAACATTTTTAAATAATTCCTAAAATAATATTATTGTATTTTGAAATGTCATAATGTAGTTTAGTTATCCAAGATAAGATCTAAAATATTAGTATTTTTTCTACATTCTTTAGTGCAATTTTATTTTGAACTATCGCTTTATTCACTTTGAAAAGAGACACATTTCTAGATAAACAGGGATTAATTAATTAATATAACAGGTCTGTAAATGAAATATGTTTCTTTGAACTTGATGCTATTTGTAATAACTTGCATTTAAATTGAACTTCAGGTCAACAGGCAAACTTTGAGAAAAATACCTGAAATCTTATGAAGTAATAGTTTTCTATAAAGGAATTTTCATGTGTGTACTGTCTAATGTTATAGGTAAAATATGCTTCTTTTATTTAATCTTCAATATTAAAAATTCATCCTTCTGTAATTACTGCCATCCTAGAAATTGCAGTGATATTCACATAATACCAGAAGTAGAATACTCTCTATGGGGATTTGGGAGCAGGCCAATTGACTAGACTGGAATATTGCTTAATTGGTCTCCCACTTGATGACGAGTAGTCTCTAAAAATTGCATCTAATATGTTTGTATAATTCTCAATAAACATCCTCATCCAGTTGTTAAAATTCAAATATTCATATCATCCTCGGAAGACAAATAAGTTAGGTCCTTTGTTGGTATCTACTCAGATATATTAAGTCACTGAAATGTAATACTTAAACTAAGATGAAAGAGTCAGAGGCAGACATTTGCACCCAATCAATGGGAAAGAAGAAGCTGCTGACTGACCCATGTGGTTGAATTAGGGAAAAGCTGGAAGAAGTTGAGGAGGAGAGTGAACCTGTAGGAGGACCAGCAGTCTCAATTAATCTGTACTCCTGATATCTCTCAAACACTGAACCACCAACCAGCCTGCATACACCAGCTGATATGAGGCCCCCAACACATATACAGCAGAGGAGTGCCAGGTCTGAGTTTAGTCTGAAAAGATGTATCTAACCTTCAAGAGACTGGAGGCCCTAGGGAGTTTAGGGGTCTGATGAGATGCGGGTGGGAGTGGGGACATCCTTGTCGTGACAGAGGCGGGGAGCACGTATGGGACGTGAACAATTGGAGGTGGACCAAGAGGGGAATAAATCTGGAGTTTAAAATAAATAAATAAACAAACAAACAAACAAATAAAGTTTCCACAAGATTTTGCCAAAAAAGAAATTGATACCATTGTTATAGGATACAAAATATATTTTTAAATCCTCTTATAAATACAAATATTTTGAATGTATCAATCATCTTTGAATGTGAAACTTGTATAATAGTTACTGGCATTTTTTTGCACAAACGTCATTATTTATAAGAGATATTACAGTAACTTATAGCACTCAGGATTCTCTGATGTTTTCTTTTCTCAAGTATAATACAGTTGGAAAAAGGAATTGTTCCTTCTTGAGCTATAATATTTATGAAAACTTAAAGAGATTAAAACTTTAAGCATTTGTTCATTATCTACCACTTATCCTGTGATGCACTGGAAAATTCTGCATATTTCATTCTCACAAATGATCAATTAACACCCTAAAAATTCACATCCTGTTATACTATATATGATATATATTAAATATACATATATATTAATAATGTCACAAGATTTACCTATAAATTACATAAGTACATGATATCCAAACTAAAATTCAGAAAGTTGGTGTCTAAAAATAACATATATTGTTTCTTTTACAATTAATTGCCCATGCATTATCTTACCAGGTTTAGAACTATGTGATAAGTGTGTACAATAGATTTTTCTCTTCAAATGAGGCTGAATTAACATAAAACAAGAAACTCACCACCTGTTTTCTAAATGTAAACCACTGTTGTAAGGAGAAGATAAGTCATAAATAATATATTAAGTTATAAATATATATTAAGGCAACTAAATGTGGCAAAAAGCAGTATAAAAATATCAAGATGACACAAATGAAAAAATTGTACAGAAAAGAGTCAAGGGAATATTTTTTTTTTCGTTTGGTTTTTTGAGACAGGGTTTCTCTGTATAGCCCTGGCTGTCCTGGAACTCACTTTGTAGACCAGGCTGGCCTCGAACTCAGAAATCTGCCTGCCTCTGCCTCCCAAGTGCTGGGATTAAAGGCGTGCGCCACCACTGCCCAGCTGATTTTTTTTGTTTGTTTGTTTGAGAGTCAAGGGAATCTTCTTAGACTAGATTAGAATCCCACAGATAATCGAACAGGAGTGCATTTTGATGGCAGTGTGCAGTACTCTGGATAACAGGAAGGAACCACTGAATACAGGCAAGGGGAATTATGTGCTGTGGGTGCTCATGTAACAGAAGGAAGTTGGGTACCAATCCCAGCAAGGTAAATTGCTATTAGTCACCAGAGACTCCTCAAAGCACATTTTTCTCAAGATATGAGAAATTAACATATGTGACTCTGTTTTTAGTAATAGCTCCTAGTTGAAAATCAACCAAAACCACATCAGCTGCTTTTTCCTCTTGCTTTAACAGATCAAGAAAGTTCTTCACCTGTTTTTCAAGTTCTGTGTGATTATCATTCTTCTGTGAAAAACACAGTTGCAACCCAGATACAAGATTCTTTCAATTTATTTTCTTTAGATTTAGTATTAACTTGGTTCTTCTGAGTTCTATTATTTCAAATACTAAACCATTGAAACAAGCTTTGTCTTTTTTATTTCTTTTTCTGAGAAATACCATATTTTGTTCCATGACATTTGATTTGGAAGGAGTACATGAAACATGAAAGAAACGATCAAAACACTTGCTGTGAAAATTCAAGGATTTAGTCTTTCAATAGATCTATAATTGAAAGAAGTATCTTTTCTTGAGTGTACAAGAGAGAGTAATGATATAAAGTGAAATTCTCGAAACACCTAAAAATATAAAAAAGCAGCCATTATCCATAAATATGTAATACATTAAAACAGCTCTCATATACTCTGTTTGTGTTTATATAGTCGCTAATCTGTTCAATACATTAATATAAAATGTTTCATTGTTAGTTTCTAATTTAGTAAATATAAAGCTTCATAATAGTCTTCAAAAGTATGTGACTTTTAATAATCCTCCATAAGTATTTACAAATAGTCATTTAATCAACAAACTATATGTAAAGAGATTTTCTCAGGGTTTTTACAATGTGATCATCATGGAAAGAACCCATATATACATCATATTATACTTATAATGCATGTGCTACATCTCAGGTAATTGTTTATAGTCATCAAAATCAGCTATTTGTTTTGCTGCAAATTTTCTTACAATGCATAGTAGCATGTTTGGAATAGCTTGTATTAGAGTAGAATATTTTTCACTTTTATTTTCAAAGATGGTGTCTTCAAATTCTCAGTTACCTCTACTTATCAATTTCCTAGTAGAAAGTATATTAGATTCATTAAAATCACTCTAATTAATATTAAAATTGGACATATTCCCATTAATCAGTTATAATTTAATATACACTGTTAAAATTTTGTATCAATGCTCTCGTTTAATTATTTTAAAGTATTTTAATTATTTAATTAGTAAACATATATATCATATTGTACAAATGCACACCTATGCCATGGCACATAGGTGGAAATCATAAGGCAATTGTGGGAGTCATTTCTATCTTATCACAATGAATCAAAATCAGGTCATCGGGCATTATAAAAAAACTTTATATGCTCAGCCATCCTCTCAGCCCTTTATTATAATTGTTATAGCATCTTGTATATGGGAGCATTACATTGTGTAATGTGAATGAAATATTTCTCTGGTCTGTAATAATTTGTTAAAATTTCCACAATTTTAATATTTTGGGATTTTAATATTTAATTAAAAGTAAACTTCATCACGTAATATATATATATATATGTGAACAAAAATATTAACCATCAAAATATTTTAATAAAATATGAAGATTTAGGTACTAAAATAGAATAAAGTGTTTTTTGTCAATAGCTTCAAGTGTGAGAAACAGGAAAAATATTATTAACAATATTTAAATATCCTTACTGGTTTACCAGTCTGGAAGGTAAGACATTACTACAAAAGGCACAATAATACACTTTGATAGAGGACTTGGAGGAACAGAGCTGGAATTGACCACCTAGAAGTCTACTCCCTAAGGATTAGCTCTCATAGTATCTGAAGATGTTATACAACGTGTCAAGGGAGAAAAGCAATCAATAGTGCTTCAAGCTGCAGAGACTGTGAACCTCAGTCATGAACAGCACAGCAAGACATCCCCAAGAGTACAATAGTGGCACTTATATTTGGAGTTAACCAAGAGCCATCTAATTGGATTTATGGATAGCTCAAAAGGAAAGAATTCATGTCTGGTACTGTAAAGCTAGCCAACTATTTGTGGATAATGATGTCATGGACCCTGAAAAACAAAAACAAAAACAAAAACTAAAACCACTTCTACTTTGCTAAATCAATACAACTCAAAATTGCATTCTAGATACTGAAACCCCCAGATAATAGTAGCTCTTGCCCCTCAACAAAATAACTTCTTTTTATAACAGATGAAGACCATTACTTAAGTACTCAACTACCTAAAGTGAACAACAGATCATAATTATCCAGCCACAGTTGTTACAGCTACATCACAACTCCTACAAATAGTATGCAAAAATCACTGTAGAAAGAACATTTAGAAAAATAATATAAGAACCAGAGATGCAACTTATGCTGTGAGATATTGTCTTCTATACATGACAAGAAAGCTAAAGGTGTGATTGCCTAAATAAAACCTTCACAATGACAAGTGATTGGCACTCTGAAGAATATAGGGAAAATCTTACAAGGCCATGACCTAGCTGAAGAGCTACATTCATTTAATGGCTGTGAGGGAATGGTGAATCAGTTATCACAATGGTAAAGGATCTTAAAATATTATACAGTCCCAAGTACCTATGCACATGTATGCATGCATGTGTGCATGCATGTGTGTGTTTGTGTATATGTATGTGTAAACAAGGAACATAATTTGAGAGGAAGGAGGTAAATAAGAGTTGAGGAAGATGGATGGGTAGAAAAGGTGTAAATTCTGTAGTCATGTACACTATTCTCTGAAAAAAATTTAAAACCTAAAGATATGTAAGCTTTTACCTCCTTTATTAAGGTCAGTTTTATTATTTTTTTTACAGTTGTTTTAGACCATGGTGAGGATAAGGAGGATAAGAAGTTGCTTATCCATTTAGAAAATAATCTTACAAGTTTTTCTCACAGCCAATGAGATTGTGTAGTAGGAAAAACAAGTGCTACCAAGCGTAATTACCAAGTTCAATCTCCAGGATCTACGTAGTAGAAAGAGAAACAACTCCCTCAAGATGCACTCAGACTTTCAAAAGATAGTCACAAACACACATCCATGCACACAGAAACACACAGATATGTGCATATGTATATACACATATGCATATGTATATATGTATGTGATATGCATGTGTGTGATGTATGTATGTATGTGTGCATGTGTGTATATGTGTATGTGTGTATGTGTGTGTGTGATCCTCTGAAAAAATATAGTTGGGCACCTTCTCATGCCTATTAGGGCTTCAGGGTACTTAAGGGAATCTGACTGATCAGATCACCCTGATGGGGCCACAGAAGTTAATAAATCCATCATGAAAATACTATGATGTTGTATGATACACTAGAGATATGAAACACTGAAGCTCATCAGCTGTATCACAACTCATTTCTTCCCAGTTTTCAGATTTCCTGTAAAATTAAATATAAAATGCAGTACTTTTATTGAATACCTAGCTGAACAAGTATAGTTCTCATAAAATTTTTTGTTTTCAGTTTTTTATCCAATTATTTTTTATTACCAAAGAAGAAAGCACATCATTCCTATGATATTTTATATTTTCATTCTTTTTTTTTTGCTTGATTATTTTCTTTCTTTGATTGTTTAAAATGATATTAAGTAATTCCTTGGCAATGTCAGATTTTCTATTTTTTAAGACAAGGAAATATCATCAATATTTTCTTGTTTTCCTATTTCTAAATACTGATCACTTGTATAGTACCCAGAAGACCATTCTTTTCTGGGCAGTCTACAATAATTTCCAGACCTTTGATTCCATACAAATGAATTTATTGGATATGTAGCAAGGCTAAACAAAACCATGAAGAGAAAATATCCAACAGATAGATGCAGCAGATAGATCACAAACACCATCATATATGACACACATATCATTCATTGAGACAGCTGGAGTAGCCTAACTAAGAAACCAAATCTGGGGCTTATAACAGGAGAAGAAGCTGCTTAGTGAGGCCGTAGAGTCAACTGGAGTTCCCAAACAATGCTTCTTTCCATGGATTAGCTTCCCAAAACTGAACATCCAGTGTTCTGTTCCCACTGCACATATTTTTATGTCATGAAATAAAGAATCGTAATGTCAGTTGGAACTGATTTATCTTCTCAGTATTATCAATGACACAATAATACTTTAAAAACTTATGACTGCTTGTTTCTATTCTTCCCATCAGAAAGGTAAGATACCTCAAGTAACAGATTTTGTGAGCCACTACATAGGTGCTGGAAACTCAACTCTAGTCCTCCGGGAGAGTTACAAATGCTCTTAACTGCCAATAAACTTCTTCAGCACTGTATTTTTTTGTATGATAAGTTTATTGGTATTCTCACATTTGAAAAATAATTTTATCTTTAAAACAGCCCCTAGAGTTGTGCAGAATATATTTATTTTTACTAGTTTACAGATAAAAACTCAAATATATTAATTCTTAGATAAAACATTTTATCTGACTCTATACTTCCTAAATTAACCACCTTTCCTTTAAGATACACCTAAGCCAAATAGAAATTGTCTCAAATTTTAAATGAAAACACATTTTAGTGTACAAGTCTAATGTGGAGATCTCTTGATACTGCTTCAAGGATATTGGCAAGAATTTGACATTAGGCTAGAACAAGGAAGTGGACTCAAGATCTTGATCATCTTGATAAGTTCCTGAATACCATGGGAAATTTGATCATGCCTTGTTTGTCCCTTGACAAATTTGCTTATGCCTTAGAACTGGCCAACTTATTTGCATGTACCTAGAATGGTATAAAAGCAGACTGGAAAAAAATTAAACCAGGTTAATCACTTGCTGGAGTCATGTTAACGGTGTTGTCTTACTGTCTCTTTTGTCTTTAATCCTCCCTCCCTCCCTACAGACCCTGTTGACTGACTGCATGGGCTTGGTCAGTCTAAGATTTCCTGGGATTTTATGCAATTAACTATTGAATTCAGATTCATTCCTTAAAGATATGTCATAATACTTTCTTTAACTCATTGTATTGATTTATACATTTCATTAGTATTACTTCACAATATTGCTATATAGTTTGGCATAATAAACCAATAAAAACAGCTAAAATAGGATATGTGATATATTTGTAATTGCAGAAAGCAGTTATTTTAAGAATACTTCTTGAGACATACAAGTGTATAGTAGGAAAGTTGAGCTAAACACAGGGTTAAAACCATCGGTATGAGACATGCTATGATATCCTGTGTTGGTTTTAATATCTGCTCAAATTTCTATTACACAGATACTACTTTAAATTCAAGGTTTGAAATTGCTAAGTCATTTTTCGGCCTCTAAAACCTAATAACTGATGGCTATATTTTTACAGAAAACTTACATAGATTCATTGAACATTGAACGTGCTGGGCCTGCAGATTAACAGAGGTAGCTCAGGCTACTCTGGGTTCCTTTCACTTGCAGACTCTGACTTGTATTCTTCTGGCCTCCCTACTGAGTACTGGCTCAATACTTTCTACTTTTGAGTCTGTGAAATCAACATTAGAAATAGGAAATGAAATACATTTTAATTAGAAAAATAAGATAACAAAGTACACTTAGATCTCCTCAAAACCCAGTTAGGATCATTATGCTCAGGTTGATTCATTTTCAAAAGTAAAATAGTTATAACACTGTTCTCCAAAATCTTACCCTGATATCATATTGTTATGAAACTCTTAATTTATCTTTACAAGTACATTTTCATTTACAATATTATCAACCAAAATAAGCTTTGCTTTATTAATGACATTTACATTTTCACTATTATTTATTTATTTATTTATTTATTTATTTACGTAGAGGGGTGACAAGAGGAGGAAATTTAGATTGTAAGGCTTGGTCTAAGACACACTGAGCCATCTCACTGAAACTAATAATGAGATTTTCCTTGATAATAGAGCTTAGCCAAGAAACAATAAAATTGTGAGTGAATTTTGTTGTCTATAACTTTTCCAATTTACTATAAATCTAGGTCTTTGAACCTAAGTTTATTAAGACTAATGAGACAAATACTCACATAGGTCTAAACACTAGAACAGGATATCTCCTCCAAAGATAAAACTTTTTCAAGAGAAAGCAGCCATAATGAATAATCAGCAAAACTCGTTGTCATGTTGTGGTAACCCATGACAAAATTCAACAACCTAATCAGGTAGAAGTAAAGGGATTATTTCTCAGTCAGCCAGCCAAGCTATTTGCTTAGAGTGAGTAATTATCTAGATTCTTCTGTGATTCATTTTACTACAGGAATCCTAGTATTCCTATTCCACATTTCTGATGCCTCCATGGAATCTCCTGGTTGCTGTGTGTTTGGGAAGTAGGTAGTCTGCTACAGAGAGGAGACAGGATGTGGCTATTGCTACTACTGCTGAATACTTGTTTAACTGAGTGTGATTTTCAGAAGGCAGAAACTTTCCTCTCCTTATTAAGCACTTTTGAGATCATGAACTTTACAGTTTATCATCTATCTATCTGTCTATCTTTCTGTCTCCTTGTGGTCTCCATTATTTCTGTGAAGAAATGCTTTTTTTCCTCACTCCCCCCTTTTTTCCTCTATAGAATGTGATATGTTCATTTTTCTGTGGATATTTTTAGTATTTTCACTCGGAATGTATTCTTGGTATGTTAGTCACCACATATCCAGTATATTTTTCTTTGTCCTTTTCCTACATTAAGTTTGCTAAGCTTTTTGGATAAGGGACTGTTTCTATTAGTTTTGTAAAAAATTTAGCTGTTTTCTGCCACACTCAACTTCCTCATCCATTTATCTCAAAAATGCATATAATTTAGGCCGGTTTATTTTGTTCAACAGAAGACAATGACAGTGAGATCGCTTTCAGGGTAAAGGTACTTGTCATCAAGCCTAGCGGTGAATTTCTATCAATTTTCATATTTGTGGCCAATTTATATATTTTTGTTGACCTTTGAGCAAATTTATTTGTTCATGTTAGACTCTTCTTTCGCTACCTACAGAACTCTTCATTCTGTTATTCATATTTACTTTTACCTTCTTTCTTCTTTTGTTTTGTACTTTATTGTGTTTATGTGTCCACATGCATATACACATATATGTGACTCCCTGTGTGTGGAGAACAGAGATGACAGCCAACGTCTTTCTCAGTCATTCTCCAGTTTACATTTAAAAGGCATGGCCTCTCACTAAGCCTGGAGCTCACTGATTCAACTGGACTCACTGGACAGTGGGATCTCAAAGATCTTTCTA
Organism: Grammomys surdaster; assembly: GCF_004785775.1. NCBI lineage: Eukaryota > Metazoa > Chordata > Mammalia > Rodentia > Muridae > Grammomys > Grammomys surdaster. The sequence goes on along the minus strand of NW_021604641.1, from coordinate 4,340,872 downwards.
CTGTCCTTGTGCTCAGATTACAGAAATGTGCCATGACACCCAGCTATTAAAAATGTAGGAGTGGTAGATCCAAATTCGAGATCTCATACTTGTATAGCAAACAGTCTACTAACTGAGTCAACCTTTCTATTCATCTTTATACACATTAAATCAGTCATTGAAACAACAAATTGTGTGACTTGGGTGGCTAATCTTTTCAATTAAGAGAGAATTATTTCTGAGAAACTGTCTAGGAAAAAAATGGGATCTAAAATTTTGGAATTTTTTTCTGGTCTGCAGGCATATTATTTGTTCATTGTTCCTCATCTTTTCTAAGTATTATTTTTCACTCTTCAACATGTTCTCTATTTCTAAATTTTTATTCCTGGTATCATCTGCAAATAAAGTATAGACCAGTGTCTGCAAAACATTTTTTACAAAGGACTGAATAGTATTTACTTTACATTTTACAGGCCATTTAATCTTTTTAATATATTATTAAACTATATATATTTTTGTGAGAGGAAAATACACATACTTAATGTAAAAATGACTGACTTTTCTGTTTTATAATGAGGATATATATATATATATATATATATAAACTGAAATTTGAATTATACATTATAAAATCATACAATTATTTTAAATTTATTTGAGTTTAATTTAATTAAGCATATGATAATTTAAAGTTATTTCTTAATCTACAGGTCACATAAAAACCCCATAGTCTATTTATAGTTGGCAGAGATCAATATAATAATATTGATTCATGAAAGGAGGCATATTTGTGCCAGTGACATTGCTTGTAGAGTAGAGACACTTGGCACTGATCCTGGCAAACAGGGCTTTCCAAAGCCCTGTTTCTAAATTTGATACCCAAGTTCACAAAAGAGAAGGAAAGAACTGAATCCAGAAACTCATCTGACCTCCAGAATTGTGGTGCAGCACATGTGTGTACAAATACGCACATACACACACACACACACACACACACGCATGCATGCATGCCACATACACACCACACATACACACAAACACAAAAAAACAGAAATACCAAGACTGAGAGACAGACAAACAGAATCTCCTGTTCCCTACAGTGAAAGTAATGATCTTTTGTAATTTTTGTGTCTTAGTAAACAAGTATGTATTTAGTAATATAAATCTGAGGAATGTAATAGTCATGCTTTTTATCTTAATCATTATGAAACCATATGATAAAATAAAGGGTACATGATATATTAACAGCTAAAAATTTGATAGATTTTAAACAACTTTTAGATTTATTTGAAAAATATGTGCTTCAATCCAACTTTCAAATGTTTGGAAATAATTGTAAACATTTCCTTTATAGGATGGAGAGATGGTTCAGAGACTAGAGGTCTTGAGTTCAACTCCCAGCAACCACATGGTGGCTCACAACCATCTGTAATGGAATCTGATGCCCTCTTCTGATGTGTCTAAAGAGAGTGACAGTGTACTCACATACATTAAATAAATAAATAAATAGATAAATAAATAAAGAGAAATTCCCTTTACATTTGTGAAGTTATGATGCTTGTTGTGTTTATTTTTATAAGTAGCATTTGTATTGCGTGATTTTAGTTTAATTTGGACCATTTAAAACACAAATATTGACATTTCCAATCTGTGTGACTAAACTGAAATGATCTTTGAGCAGGCATTGTAGATTATTATTTCTCTATTTCAAATAGTAAAGAATCAACACAATAACTAACTATCTTTATATCTTGTTATTGCAAACAGATCAATACATTTATGATTTTAGAAATACACTGAATGACAAAAGAAATTCGTTAAAATTTTTGCCTAAAAGTCATATATTTATGGTATGGATTATTGAAGATATTAGTTATTTAGCCTCAAAAAAAACATTGTGTCAAAATAATTTTTAAAGTTAATAATAATTTATCAGTATTTATTGAGACAATCACACAAAGAAAATCAGATTTATTACCACCTTTTATGGATTCAGAAATTCATCAAAAGCAGATTAATGTTGTCTCTTTAATAGTGATATAATGCAGTATAATCCATAAACTCCATTCTGGAGTGTCATTTATTTCATTTTGCAACAAATTTTTTTGTCTTACTTGAAGTAGTATAAATTTAGACAATATGTCCTACTAGTTTATCATGAGACAGATTGTTCAAAATTGTGAAAGATCTTTTAGACTCTCTTTTTAGCAAAGTAGGAAAATTTAGGTGTTTCAGTTGGAAAGGAAAAAGCAGTAAATAGCAAATCCCAGGAGACTATTTACTATAATAGCATATTCTACTTAAAAATACTATTCCTATTTTATAGTATATAGAAGCAGTTTTGTTGAAATGATTAGAAAATGTGATTAACATAACTAAAAGTATCATAAGCAATGCAGAAATTTTAAAATTATGCTGTATTGTACATATAACATCTCAAAATGTATTGGCAATATAAATTATATAAAAAGCACTTAGATAACAGTGCTTAAGGCTTACTTTTTCTTGGTGCACTGTTTCTGCTATGTAAAATCTAAGAAAGATAGATAACTGGATGCTAGCCCTAAGACTAATCTTTATTTGCATCTCTTATGGCATTTACAGTTCCTGGGAGGTCCAGGTACTTGTCTTCATGAGTGCCATTACTGATTCTAAAGACTTGGCTTGGCACTTTTTCTTCATCCTCAAATGAAATTCCACCTCTAATTCATCATATAGATAATAATAATGCATACTGCTATCTCTCTCAGATTCCCATCCTAGAAGACATTTATTATTAACCAATATAGCACAGAGTCATATTTTATTCCTCAGTCTCAAAGTTACAAACACTCTTGCACTTAGGATTTAGTTCTTCTATTCTCGCTTTATTCATTTTCTATGGTAATATCACTTCTATCTGAGTCTCCATCAACCTAGTTACAAGAAGAGAATTGTTTTCTCATTGTTATGGGAAATCAGAGAAAAATATCCTAGCATTTGTTTTCTCAGTACATTATCAACTCCTCTTCTTTCTCTAAAGAAGAATATACTCATGGTAGAGCATATTCTGACAGTCCAAGATATTTTTATCACCAGTTTTATTGAGGCTTAATTTGCAGATAAACTGTATATATTTATGGTCTAAAATGGGTACTATTTTATTTATCCAATTTCTGTCAAAGTAATCTCTTGTCTTTCAGTTTCTTATTGAAGGGTAATTTTTTGAGTTCCTTCTTTGGAAACCTTTGGGAATGACCACATATTCCTTGATCTTGATCAATACACTTTCCTGGAAATATTATTAGTAAAGTAGAAAGTAAAGCAGAGAAAAATATAACTTTATAATTTATATTTTATTCAATTGCAAAATGAGATGCCACATATCACATGGAGGAAGATGTAAAATAATCTGCTTGATTACTAACTTTTATTATTTTCAACACTGTATTTTTTCCTAAGCATAATTATTGTAGATACTAAAAGTTATTGGAGATCAAAAGCCAATCTATATCTATCTGTCATCTATAGATCAAAAATTGCAGAGGGTCATAAATGCTTCATGAAGCACCTGTTGCAGTTTCACATGCAGATTGATCATCTTCAGATATTTGAAAAGATGCTCTTTAGCTTTTGCTTACAATGAAGGTCAATATACATGGAAGGAGAGCAAGTACTTTGCTCCAGAAATAATACACTATTCTTAAAACTTTGATTCTCTATTAATCTGCTACCTGATGGTTCAGCATCAGAATGGAGGGTCCACCCAGCTTTTAATAGCACTTTCTAAGCTAGCACAGAAATAAGAGCTCAGGTCAGGTCTCAGCACCGACTGAAAACAACCACACCTTTAACCCCAGCACTGTGGGGACTGGAGAGGGATGAATGCTCTGAGATTGTTTGCTAACAGCTTCTTCAAAATTTTGCACACTTGAGGTACAATTAGAGAACTTGTACAAAGGAACAAGATGGAGATAGAGAGAGACATCCAACACCCTACTCTGTCCTTTGAATGCTCACAAAGTACATGCAATCACAGACAACTGCTAACACCCCCCACCCCAGTCTATCTTAAACTTAACCACAAAAGGATACTTCTGACAGAATACTGGTTGGCCACCACAATTTTCATCCCCTCCACCTTTATAAAAAGGGTTTCATAATAATTATTATCAGTTCTGTTTTTACTCCTGCAAGCAATGAGAAGTGCCCTGCCTTAGCTTCCATAAGTTTCTGCAATGGAATGGTTTTGGAGGACCAGCTCGCTTGCAGCTCAATAATTCCTGGAGGGAGTAAAGCTTGTTTTGAGTTTTGCTAGATTGTACATTCTCCTTACAGAAAAATTGAAAGCCAAGAATGATGAATATAAAGGTATGAACTAAGAGATCTTCTTTGAAGTTATCTTCTTAGAAAAGAATCTGGGTGTAGATAGAAATCATTTGAGAATATCTGTTGTATTTCTATTATTTAATTTCTGTACACTTTAACTTTCTCAATATATGCTAAGGACACCAATAGGAATAACCATTTGTAACTTACTAAGAAATCACATCAAAACCTAGAAAGGTGGCTCACTAGATAAATACTCCAATGGGAAGGCAGGAAAGCTGAGCTTGTTTAATGTACGGGAACCACAAGATAGAGAGAGACAACCGACTCCTAAAAGTTTTCCTGTGACATCCACACATGTTCAATGACAATCATACTCCCATTCACGCATACACGCAAGACAAATCAACAAATAAATAAACATGAGAATAATACAATGAGATCAATTAATTTCCTATAAGCCATTATTTACATTATCACATGCTGTAATAATGGAAATCTATACAAATAAGCACCTGTGTCCATTCATCTGTTGTACAGTTACAGTTACGATGGTTTGTGTCACCTAAAATTTGTTCTTAATATCTTTTGGTTGTAAGGAAACACAGTTTAGAAGCATGCATTGGCAGCATTAGCTACTCCATAGGCAAGGATTAACGATGGGCAGGTAAAACCCTAAAGCCAAGCCAAGATCCGTTTGTTTGTTTGCTTGTTTGCGTGTTTTCTTAAATGTCATTTTCATTTAGTTCATGAATATGTGGATTTTTTTCTAATATTCTGATTCAAGATCACAAGACATTAATTTTTGTTTACTTGCTTTCTTGTTTGGTTTTTTATTTTGTTTCTGAGGCAGGTTATCTTACTGTCTATCCTAGGCTGTCTTCCTGAACCCCCAAAGGCAAGGAATAAGGGTGTGAACAATTCTGTTCCAGATTCATTCTTTCCTTTTCTCTCCTGCCCCTCAGCAACATCTCCCTTTGCTTTCACCTGTGAATCTAAATCAGATTAGAAGATAGATTCTCCATTGTGATATTCAGTAAAGCTATTAAGCAGGTGAAGAGTTTTTCCCTAGGATTTGAAGACACAAAGCTATTCTGAGGAGTCAGAGTAAATTTCCCCACCCTGGGAAAAAATCCATCAACATTCAACTGTGTGGCACACAACTCTGCAAACAACTACTAATTGTCAGGAGCATAACAAAGGGTATCTTAGGAAAATATTACAGAAGTGATTTCTGTGTGACACAGAATGATATTTGAGTTCCCGTGAAGTTTTCCAGCACAGGCAATGATGTGTTTGAAAGCCTTCTAAGAACAAGAGAATCTGTCTTTGATTTTTCTCATAGCTGACATTTTGATCGTGGATTATTTTCTTTGTTTTTCTTTTACATAGTTGTACTACATAATATGCATCATACATTAAAACACAACATGAATTGTGTTAGACTTCACACAATCTCTATATTAAAAGATAATTTGTGAACACAAAACAACAACAACATTCCTTTCACAGTGAGGACAATCCTGCCAGAAGAATGAAGACTACAAGGTCTATGGATCTGAGACCTTTTGCACAATTTGTACCATTCGATAAGGTTCTTACAGGATGAATATTCAAATATAACAAACTTGCATATCTTTAATTTGTATACTAGTAAATGGAAATTACAAATACTCTTCAATACCTAAAACTGAAAACATTTCAAAACTGAAAACATTTCAAAACTGAAAACATTTGTCAAAATGCTTCCTACAAGTGATACTTCTGTCAATGTCATGCATAGTGTATGCTTCCCACTGTACTACGTGAGCAAATACTGTAGTTTAGCCTGCCTTATTTTCCTTTTTTTTTCAGAATACTTAGATTAAATAAATGTTTGATAGAATCAGTTACTAAAAAATTGCTTAAGAAAGCAAATTTATGGTGCTTTTTTTTTTGTCTGCATGCATATCTGTGCAGCACATCAGGAGACAGAACTGAAATGATGAACTGAACAAAACATGGTTATCAGCTGCCATAGGTGGTGCCAAAAACCAAAGCTTGGTTCTCTGAAATAGCATCCAGCGCCCTTAACTAGTAAGTTGAGTTCATTTTTGGTTAAGTATTTTCAGTGTTATATAATCTATTGGGGCTAAAACATTTGAAGCTAAAAACTGCTTTTGCAACATTTTACAAGGCGATGTTGAATGTTTACCCTCATGACTGGCTGACTGTAAGCTGCAGACATGAATCCGTCTATTGAACTATGTTTTCTTACTCTAAGAAAAAAAAAAGAAAAGGAAAGGAAAAGAAAAAGAAAGAAACTCAAAGTAGAATTACTAATAATTCACGTAGATTTGTATGCTATTGTAATGTTAAAAAATGTTTAAATGAAATTATTAAGAATTGGAAACCTGAAAACTCCGGTCTGTCTGCAACCTCAAAGGCATGTATTTATTATGTCACCTCTTTAAACACATACAAGGTTTCTATAATCTACATGAGTCATATATTATAATTTAAAAGAGAATCCTAGCAGGAGACAAACGTGGATATTAGGTAGCCAATTTTTATATGTGTGCTTATTTTACCATTTTTCTTTGAAGTTTTACTTTTCTTTACATATGTTTATGTTGTTGCTTTTGCTCTTGTAACAGGTTGTTTCCTTCTTCTTTTTTTTTTTTTTTTTTTGAGAGTCTGTGTAGAATTGATTTGATTTTACAGAGTTAGCTTTAGTCTCTAAACATTGTGGGGATTTCTTTTGTTGTCAGCTCCATGGACTTTGAGCAGTACATCTGCTTTCATGCTATAAATCCTGAGACGAAATCACAGTTTTTCTCCAGAGTGGGATGAATGGATTTGAATTGGACACCAGAAAAGCAAGACTGCTGTGCTATTTGTTACAGCTGGCCAACTTTGTTCTATTGAAGCAACAGGGATGTGTTGAAAACCGGGCTGTTTCCATAAGGTCATTATGAAGCTTGCTCTTGGAATCACCAGTGGAAAATTTCAAAGAATCTTCCCACGGAGCACGGATGTATCTGTATAGGCAAGGTAGCAATCTTCTGTGTGGTTCACAGCTAAGCATAGCAAGACTGTTATAGAAAGGATGCTGTGGAATCTCTGTCCTTTATGTGCTAGTTATAAAGTTTGGCAGAGTCTTTTCTGCTATTTTCTGCTAAAAGACTGAAAAGGGTATTTTGTTTGGAATTTTATTAGAATATATATTTATCAGTTAAAATCAGAAAATTTTCACTAAAAAAAAAACTATAGTCATAGAACTTGGTTAAGGAGAGTTTTGAGTTCCTATTAAAAAGTGGTTGGGTCTTTAAAATCATTTTTGGACGTTTTCTTTATTTACCAACACAATAAAAATACTAATACTGTTTTGTTTAAAAGTCTAAGCAACATAAGTTTATAATATAAGCCAAGTACTTAAGAATCTACAATAAACGTAAGGCTACTGAGTAAGTGCTGTCTGTGTTATGCATTTTGATTCATCCAAGGACTTCAAAGCCTCTAACAATAATACTCATTTAAATGACATTATTTATTATATTAGATATGTACTAGATACAATGAGAATCTAATCCACATACATGGATCACATATTTGAGAAACTGACTCAAATGAACCTTTAAGAAATGAAGGGAGAAGGCTATTATTGCAAACTATTATTAATGCAAACAGTATATTTTTATATACTGCTGCTATTTTAATCCTTTTTTTTCTTTCTTTCTTAATTTCTTCCAGGAGAGCACTCTTTGCCTTTTTTTGTCTTTTAGGTCACTGGTTTTTTTGTAAAGAAGAAAGCAGGAAAAAAAAATGTCTAGTAGTGCAGTGAGCAGATGGCTAATGCAGTCCCCTCTCTGTGACTCCTCCTAACACAGAAGTGTGCCCAGGACTACATGGTAAACAGTGTTTATCATAGGTAGGATCATTATCCCCTTAGCCTTTTCATTAGTTCTTTGACCCCTATGGTTCAGCATTAATGAAACCATACTTCCTGTTCCCGAGGTCTCTGTACTATTTCACTAGTGTCCCGGTAATGGAGTGTGTGTTTACTGCAGCTCCATTACAGAGCTTTCTACTGTTTGCCCCTAGCATCAGTCCCTCACAGTTGTGGGTCTTTGACACACACTGGTAAAGTTCTAGGATGAACTGTGCTTATTAGAGCCCACCAGGAAGGCAAACTTCTTAGTATAATTAGCTCCCCGGAGAACAATGGCTGCCTTCACAGCAGGAAAGCTTGAAGAAATTTAAAGTATGGAAAGCACTGAAAAAGGTACCTGTAATTAAGTTTCCTCTCTCTCTCTCTCTCTCTCTCTCTCTCTCTCTCTCTCTCTCTCTCTCTCTTTCCTTCTATTATATTTCTTTTTTCTTTTTCTTTGTCTTCCTTCTTTCACTTCTTCCTACTTGTATGTATAGAGAGTTTATTTTTAGATTTCATCTTGATTAGCAAAGATGATTATAAATCTTGGTAATTAAGCCTCTCCTTGCTGAAGGTCACACATTTAATTGGTATATGATGTCAACATTGTTCTTCTTGTAGTGAAAATTCAATAGAGTAATATACACACAACACACACAAACCCAATATTTGTAAAAGGGGTACCTCTGCCTAGAGTCTTCACTGGTATTCTCGGTAAAGGGTTTTCGTTAGAGACTTTTTGCTTAAGAGTTCTCATTTTCTTCATGTTTTTATTTCTTCCCCATCTGTATGTTGTTTGCTTATCCCATTATCCCATTAGAGCCTTCCTGTTGATAGCTGACAGCCTGTTGACTTTTGTTATGAATATACCAATTATCATTTTAATACCTTCAATATCTCTCAAGTAGTGTAAGACATGTAAGTAACCCATAGCAGCAAGTGGCACAAGCATGTTATCAAAGACGCCAGTAACATAAACTCAGTGTCTCTATGGCATCAGCTTATATTTCTCATCCCTCTCAGAGAATGAAATAGCCTGTGTTACCCCATCTACTTCACTGTGCAAATATTTATCTAGTAAAAGGCTGTACCTTGGGGCATAGCACTGGTGAGCACGTGGGATTTTAATAAAACAAACCTTAGTACATTTGTCCACACCTGGGAAAAAGCATGTTTTGAAGGTCACCAAGGAACAAAAATGGTAATAACAGTGGTGATTAAAATCATCTCGCAGTTCCAGAGTTCTTTTGTAAACATCTTTCTGAGTCAACTGTGAACACAGTAGAAAGCAGTCTGTTCAAGTAGCTGACTCTATAGCTTTAGAAACTCTGAATGTGGGGTTTTAAAAGTCAACAATAAAGTCAAGATTTTTTACTCCCTAATTTTCCTGCTCGGAGGCTATATTTGCACAACACAATCAACCCTGCTGTTTCAATCAAGTTAGTGAGAAAAACAAGTCAGAAGAACCAGCTGTTTGGCATTTTGTATATGAAACAGCTGGTTGATTGTCTGAATTTTTCATTTTTGAACTAATCTTGCTGTCATGATATAGAAACATCCTAAATACTGATTCACTTCCTTGTGAAGTCTAAACAGCTTCGATTATAGGGAATCAGGGGTAAGCAACATTAGAATTGCTAAGACATGTTTTAAGTGTCTCCATGGCATATATAGATAGCCAGAAAAAGAGTACAATGCTACTATAGAGAAAGTAAGTTATTAATTTTTATTAGAAATGTAGCTAAAAAGATTCTAATTTCTTTCAGCAGCAGATGCCATAACTACAATGAAGAATAAATGATTAAAATATTTTAAAATATTTTTTACAAGCTTTCTAGGATTTATAAAATTATTTGAATCTGTGATCCTACATATTAAAAGTTAGATCTAAATTTGGATACACATATCTCTTCCTCTATGGTTGGGTTTTAATTTGAATTTGTATTTCTTAAACAGAATAATGTCTAGCATTTTTGTGCCTTTTGTCATTCAAACTAAGCAAATCCAGTGACATAAAGGAAGCCTTATGTTAGAGAATTACAGCCCCAAACATAAACATATATTTGTGAAACAAAAATAATAAGGTTAAATAAGTGTTATCACCAGTTTCTTCATACTGGTATTCATCTATAAGCATATAATATGGTAGAGAATCTGAATAGTGGCACTAATTGTTAGTTTTATATTTATCAACTCAGCATGTTCTTGTGTTGAGTGACATAATGAACTAGAACAATTACCTAGCTCAGTCAATGCCATGTTTTGTATCATTCAATGTTCATTAATACGATGTCTATTGAGGAAACTGTAAAATGAAGTTATGCTGAACACAATTAGAATATATATATATATATATATATATATATATATCAGACAAATATAATTATCAGAGCAAAAGCAAAGGTTTATGAGAAATTACTATTACACTCTGATGTCTAAAAGGGCAATATACACTAAGATGTGAATCAGATGTACTGTCTTAAATACCAACCAGAAGGGGAATGATAAGCCAAGTATACTCACCCACACAGCCACAGAATTCTAAAGAGTTCATAACTAGAGGTGACTGACTGTATATAACTCCAACCATAACTACAAACACACAGACACAATAATATAGGCTTCCCCGTGAATTCAGATCCTATAGTGTATCCTACACAGCAGACAGAATCAGTGCAGAATATATCTGGTATAAAGATGGGAAAGTAATATTTTATAACTTTTAGTAATATAAAACTGTTCACTCATGGTGAAGTGTTTTAAGTTGAAGTGTAGAGAGATAAAGAGGGAAGTTTATTTGAGGATATTTGCCTGTCTCTGCCTGTCTGCCTGTCTTCTCTGTCTCTCTCCCCCACCACCTTTCTTCTTTCCCTCTCTCCCTTCCTTCCTCCTTCCATTCCTACCACATTTCCTTCCTTCTTTCCTTCTTTCTTTCTTTCCTTCTTTCCTTCCTTCCTTCCTTCCTTCCTTCCTTCCTTCCTTCCTTCCTTCTTTTCTTCCTTTCATGTACTCCTCTTTAAACCTTTGGTCAGGGTCTTTTTTTTAGACTAGTTTGGTTCCAAATTCACTGTAGCCCAAAATGGTTTCCATCTCTAACATGATATTGTTGTCTGGTGTCCATTAACTATCTAAAAATCCCTGTCTAACAAGCTCCCTGTTGTAAAGGCAGTTATCCTGTTAATATCATTTTATCTATGCTTTTCCCCCAGAGAATCCACACATGGGGCATTCATTCAGTTGGTGTGTCTTGTTACCACCCCCCCCCCATATCCTGGAGCTCCTCCTTGGTTCTGTACAGGATAATGGTGTTTGAAACCAGTGCATTTGTCCGTCAGAAACCCATCAATGTGGATTTGTCTGTTTCCTCACAGGAATGACATTAACCTATTTTTAGTAAGACTATCACATAGGTTAAGGTCGGAGACCTGTGTGTATTCAACCTGGCTAGTTCTTAACACTGTAATAAAGTATCTGAGAGAACCAACTTAAGGGAGGAAGTTTAGCCCATCACAAAGAGAGAGGCATAGTGAAGTTGATTCTTGGTGGCCAGAATGTTTCTCAGTGGCTTCCCAGGTCTCCATGAATCAGGAAGCAAACTTCTCAGACAAGAACCAGAAATTTGCAGGAGTTTCAAGGCCACCATCAGTGACTACTTTTAACTAGGCTGCTAAATCCCAAAGATTCCACACACCCTGCCTAACAGTGCCACTATCTAGAGACCAAGAATTCAGACACTTGAGCCTGTGGGAAATGGTTCAGAGCCAAGCAATAATATCCTTCCAATGTTTCTGTCAGGGGACCTGATTGTTTTCTGTCACTGTGAGAAAGGGTTCATTTCATCTCACAGTTTATAGTCTGTTACAGAGGGAAATGAAGGCAGGATCTCAAGGCAAGAACCCAGAGGCAGGAACTGAAGCAGAGGCCATGGAGGAATGCTGCTGACTGACTTATCCTCATGATTCGGTCAGTTCACGTTCTTCTATTACCTTAGCCCACTTGTTCATGGCATCATCATCACTCTCCCATATCCCAGTCTCCCATATCAATCATTAATCAAGAAAATATCCTGCAGATATGCTCAGGGCCAATCCAAGGAAGGCAATTACTTTGGTTGACATTCTCTCTTAGCAGGTGAATCAAGTTTGTGTTAAAGTGACACAAACTAACCAGTGCTCCATCCAAGGTTATTATACTCCCAGCAGCAGTAATTGTAGCAATTTTGATAGTAATTGTAGCAATTATGGTTCTCAGTGCTGTGATCAAATACCAAGGAAAGCAACATAAGGGGTCAAGGCTTTATTTTGGTTCCTGGCATGAGAGTATATTGTCCATTATGGCAAGGAAAGTGGGGAAGCAGTTCTGTGCCATGGAGATCTGATGCTGCCTACTCAAACCTCAGAAGATCAAGAGTCAGAGAAAGGAGCATGCCAATGACTCAACTGATTTTCTTCTTTTACCTCTTTAGTCATAGGGACTTCAGCCTAAGGAATCATCTCCACCCTTAGATAATTCTCTTTTGACTTTTAAATTTTATTTATTTATTTATTTATTTATTTATTTATTTATTTTATTTCTTTAGTGTGTGAGTGAGTGTGTGTGTGTGTGTGTGTGTGTGTGTGTGTGTGTGTGTGTTGGGTACCATGGCACATGTGTGGAGGTCAAAGAACAACCTGGAATCGGTTGTGTCCTTTCACCATCCTAGCGATTGAACTCAGGTAATCGGGGGTTGGCTGCAAGCTCTAAGGAGTGGAGGAAGGCCTTAATGAACAAAGCCCTCAGACCCAAGAGAAAAACCTGCAAAGCCCACTCCGCTGCCATAGGGAGTAAGGCTCAGAGGGAAATAGCAAAGCCTTGCTCTGGTCCATGACTTAACTGGGAAGAGGGGATCTCAGCTGAGGAATTGCCTCCATCAGACTGGCCTGTGAGAAAGGCTGTGGGAGCATTTTCAGGATGAAGGCTTGATGTGGGAGGCCCCATAGCCCACTGCGGGTGGTGTTATCCCTGAGCAAGTGGTCCTGACTTAGATAAAGAAACAGACTGATCAAACCATGGTGAGCAAAGAAGTTAGCAGCATTCTTGCAGGATCTCTACTGCAGTTCCTGTCTCTAGGTTCCTGCCCCAACTTGGGCTTCCCTCAATAAAGGATCGCAACTTGTAAGTCAAATAAACCCTTCCCTCCTCAAGTTGCCTTTGGCCAGTGTTTTATCCCAGCAACAGAAAAACAAACTATGTAATATATATGTACCAAACTCTGTTACACTAGCATATGTAATGAATCCAGATACAATAGTAGTGGCAGTGTTAATACCCTGCTTTCATCAGTGCACATATCATTCAGGAGCAAGAAAACAACCAAAGAAACTCCAGGCTTAGCCTGACAAAAGTTCTCAGTGCAATCTCCATCAAATTCCAGAGGCAATCATCACCAAAATAGAAAACAAAAGCCAGAACTTCAAGCAAGGGAGACCTAAAACTGTCAGGGCCAGAAGGACTTCATAGTATATTAAGTTGTGAGCCTCTGACAATGTCGAAGTTCTTAACACTCTTGAAAAGACCAAGCATTCTAGAAAATTCTATCTACAGTGGAAGAGTCTAGTTAGCTGGCATAATGGTTTTGGATTTGTAACTGTCTCAAGCCATAATGATAAATACCTGGTCCCTGGCCTGTGTCTTATTGAGAAGAAATAGAAGCTTAAGAAGGCAGTGAACACAGCTAAACACTAGGCAGAGCCGGGGGAACCCCTCAGAAGAAGGGAATGAAGGATCGTAAGAGCCAGAGGAAGGTCAAGTACAGCACAGGAACATGGCCCATGGCGTCAATTAAGCAAGGCTCACAGAGGCTCACAAAGATTAAAGCAACAACCATGGACCTTGTATGGGTTTAAGCTAGGTTCTCTGCCTATATCCTATAGTTGAACAACTTAGTTTTCATGTGGGACTCCTAACAGTGGGGTAGGGGGATGCCTCTGACTCTTTTGCTTGCCTTTGGAGCCCTTTTCCTCCTCCTGGGTAGCTTCATCCAGCCTTGATATGAGGGTTTGTACCCAGTCTTACTGAATCTTGTTAGGCCATGTTAGGCAGATTCCCTTGGGATGCTGCTATTTTTTTTTTTTTTTTTTTTTTTTTTTTTTGTGGGAGGATGGGTATAGGGAGGAGACATAGGGGAGAGGGAGGAACTGGGGAGAATGGAGAGAGGGTAAACTGCAGTTGGGTTGCAATGTATAAGAGAAGAATACAAAAAGAAAGAAAAAGAAAGCTTATTTTCAGCCATACACAGAAAGGAGCAGTTAAGCGGCTGAAGATCTTGGCCTAACAAGATTCAATAAGACTGGGTACAAACCCTCATATCAAGGCTGGATGAAGCTACCCAGGAGGACGAAAAGGGCTCCAAAGGCTTTTAAGATTAAAAGAACCCCACTGATCCTGGACATATCCCAGGAGGGGCACATTCCATTCCTTAGTCAGAGAACACTTGCTAGATTAACATTCAGAAGAAGAAGGGAGAGGCTGATTAACATTCCTCAGACCACAGGGGAGGGAACCCACCTGTGAGTGAGGAGGGCCCAGAGCACATACATTCCAGGAATCGGGAAGTTGAGCCCTTAATGTAATAAACCTGGGCAAACAGAAGACACTCATTGTCATAATCTTAGTCACCTAGAGACTGGACCTGTGAAGGTTAGCCCTTGTGGTCCCTTGTGACTCCCCTCGTGAACTCTGTATAAAATGGTTCCCAGCTTTTGTTCAGGGCTCTCTTGCCTGCATCTGTCTTATGACAGCATCTGTCTTTTGCGAGTCTTAGTGCACTGGTTTCATTAAACCTCATGTGATTGTAGGGAGTTCCTGTGGGAGAGCATCCCCTGGTTTTGGATCTTAGAATCCAACAAGTACTAGTCCAGCATGGTCAAGGGCCTGGGTTTGGTCCTCCTCACTAAACTAGACTCAACAGCTACTCTCAAATATCTGAAATCATACAAAAATAAACTAATTCAATAAAACCAAGAAGAAAAAAAAATAGTGGACAAAAGGGAGATTAGCGGGCCATGCTTTGAAGGTAAATCCTTAATACCTTAATATTCTCTCTCTCTCTCTCTCTCTCTCTCTCTCTCTCTCTCT